>NC_058130.1:136874471-136991971 GCF_016433145.1 Gracilinanus agilis | reverse complement strand
AAGAGATTGGACTGGATGGCATTGAGGTCCTTCTCAGTTATAAATCTGTAATCCTTTGATCCTTCCTTTACATTGTCTCCAGATTCCTTCTAATTCTGACATTCTATGAATCTGTGGTTTCACCTTTATGTTTAGTGTCTGAGATGAGATTTGAACTCAGGAAGATGAGTCTTCCTGACTGCCAGACCAGTACTCTATCCGTTGTACCACCTAGCTACCTTTGATACAATATAAAAAATATTTAATATGCACCCCAGACAGTGGGAGAGACAAGAGGATGGAATTAAACAGCATTCATGCTTTTCTATGAGTTTATTATCCAGAAGAAGATCACAAGATACAGTTTATTGCTTATAACAAAGTATTAACCTTGCCAGGCAAATAGAGGTCAAACAATTCTCAACATAGAACAAAGGAAAAGAAAACTGTTAAGTACAAGAAGTATAATTTTCCCCTTATGTTACTTAATAGCAATTTCTCTCATCATATCCTCAGTAGGATTTAGGAATTTTATTCTTTTAAACTCGTTACTTATTAATTTCTTAGGAGCCATGATGTTCTATATCCCCCAAATTTTGTTTCGGACACTGGGCAGTTAGAAGATAAAGGAAAAAGGGCCTGGAGTCCAGATGATCTGAGTTCAAGTCTGACCTCAGACACTGGCCAGTGATCCTGGGCAAGTCACTTAACCCTCTTTGCCTCAGTTTCCTCTTCTATAAAATGAGCTGGAAAAGGAAATGGCAAACCCCTAATAGGGTCATGAAGAGTCAGTCACAAGTGAAACAACTAAACAATAGCAAATTCTCAGGACATCCAGTCTTTTCTTTTCCTAGTATAGTCACCTTTCTCCAACAACCCTAGGCTTCAAACAGCCTCTTGGAGGGAAATTGAATTCTCTCATTAAGAGCTCCCACCCCCATTGTACACTGGAGGCCTGTAGAGATGCTGCTCTGCCTCAGCTGTTTCTAATTAACCTTCTTCCTCCCAGATAGTCTCTGGGGGTGTGACTCTGCAAAGTTGGCTTTTTTTAAAGGGCTTGTGGCAGTTTGAACCCCAACCAAGACAGATTGAACACCAGTAAGCAAAGCTGTAAACCATGACAAAAGACCAGATTTCTCCAAAGGGTATTCTTTGGAGATATCAATAAATATTTTAGAAAGAGTATAGGATTTAGAGCAAAGAAGGAGCTTAAAGGTCATCTTGTCTAAATCCCTCATTTTACAGAGGAGGATACTGAGGCCCCCAAAGAAAGGAAAGCGACCAGCCCAAAGTCACATACTTGAAGATCAAGATTAGAAATCAGGTCCTCTAATTTGATGATTCTGAGACTCTTTCTAACTCTAAAACTATCTTAAAATATGAGATCTACTTCTATCTCAGCTATCATGTGGATGAAAGCATCTTCTACTCTCCAGCCCAAATTTTTATCACCTAAAAAGGAAGTTGAAAATCAGGTTATATATCCCCAAACAAGAAGCCAAATATATATATAACCAAGGATTCTCATAAGAACATCTGAGAGTTAGGCAGTTTTGTCTGAGTTGGGAAATAGACCCAAAAATGAAAATTAAAGGCTAATTGCTGGTTCAAATTAGACTTGTCAATAAATATAGTAAACCTCACCCTCTAGAATCCTATGTTACATAGGGTATTGTTCCCTTGGAAAAGCAAACAGCTAACAATGATTCTCAGTAGGAAGGGGGCATGTTTTTTTTTTCCTAGGCAAAACTGTTATCTTCCTTTGCCAGACAACTTTCCCTTCCCATCCCCTTTGGCATTTGGGGTTGCCGAGTGCTGCAGTGCCAATGACAGACCCCATCTGTTAGCCATCTTCTCTGAGCACTCCGGACGACACTCCAGAAAATGTCAAGTGTCCCAGGGAGAAGATTATTAGTGCCACTTAGACGGAAAATGAGGAGTATAATTTTTCTTTGCTTCCAGTGTATTCAGGGCCCAGTTTAAATCGTACTGACAAAGAGCACTGAACTGAAGCAGAGAATAGGCAGCCCATACAGAAAGCCATGCCTTCCCTGCCAGAGCAATAAATCAGATGGATTTTTAAAAGGCAATTTCTAAGTCATCATTTCTAAGAGCAATGACAGTTTTATCAGCTTCGTTATTTTTTGTTAATCTGGTGGATGGATTGGCCATTCGCAAGGATGAAGACCTAATCGAAATGGGCAGAACAGAATGAAAATTGTCCCAGGCTCCCTAACCTGCCTCCCTATCTGGTCTCCTAAAGAAGAACAGGGATTTCAACATTCCCAAAAGAAAGCCCCAGTAAATGAGGCTAAGCTTAGTGAAAATGTGCAGCTTTAATTCAAAACCGTTTGGATGCTACATTACTAACTAACCCAAGGGTCAGTAATTGAGGAAGGAGTGGGAACAGCTATAGGATCGTAGGTTAATAGGATTCAGAGCTAGATTTTGTCCTAGAAATCATCGCTTCCAGGCTCTTTACTTTTAAGATAAAGAAACCAAGATCCAGGGAAGATAGGCAATATAGGTAATAAGTAATAGAGTGGGGATTTGAACTCAGTTCTGGGCATTCTAAATCCAGTGTTCTCTCTGTTGTACCCTACTGACAGGAGAATGGCTGGTCAAAACTAGAAGAGAATTCAAAACATGCTAGAAAGATGGATAAAAAATAGTAAGATTAAAACATCCTTATTATTTGATTGGATCACTGATCTCCTCTGTGTGTGTACTCCCCCTACTGAGATAAATAACCTATCCATGCTTTCTCATTCTGTTAAAATTTTGTCTGTGTCTTTCTGTAAAGCCTCCATAGAGGATTGACTCTACATACTGGAGACCTTTCACTGATTCTTTCAGTATTATATTGATATGGCAAAGCAGCACCTGGGCTGCCCATTTGTTTATGGACCATTAGTCTTATTCTGTGGTCAACCCACTGCCTTTTCCCTCACATTTTGTTTTTGAAGATACTAATATCCTCTGTTTGGCATTCAAAGCCCTTCCTAATTTAGCTTCTTTCCTGCCTTTCCAGGCTTCTTACATCTTCTCCTCCCCAAAACGGTGGTATGTTGGCCCTCCTTGTTGTTTCTCACACAAGATGCCCATCTCCCAGTTCTGGGCATTTTCACTGACATTTTCACAAACCCATGTCTGTAATATTCTCTCTCAGCCTCACCTCCTCAATCTCCTGGTTTCCCAGCTAAAATCTTCCCTTCTACAAGAAAATTTTCCTTCTCTTCCTTGAAGCTAATACCTTTCCTCAGAGATCATCCCCAATTTGTCTCATATAATTAATCCATACATTATTGCTTACAAGTTGCCTCCCCCATTAGTACAACTGAGCTCTTTGAGACCGGGGACTGTTTCTTTGCTTTGCTTTTTATTTAGTTTTTGCCTTTCTTTGAATCCCCAGTTCTTAGCAGCAGTGCCTGGCACATAGTAGATGCTTCATAAATGTCTGCTGTATGACTGGCTCCTTGCATGCAGATCATCATTATTAAGATGAAACTTAGCAGGGGCAGCTAGGTGACTCAGTGATTAGAGATCCAGGCCTGTAGATAAGAAGTCCTGGGTTCAAATCTAATTGTAGATTTCCTAACTGTATTACCTTGGGCAAGTCACTTGACCCCAATTCCCAATTGCAAAGCCCTTACCATTCTTCTGCCTTGCTTAATATTAATTCTAAGATACAAGGTAAGGGTTCAAAAAAGAAAATGAGTTTACTAGGAATAAATATCAAGTCCTACATAGACTCAAAAACCCTACCAACATGTATAATGACTGTGGTTATCAGTAGATTGCAAACAATGTAAGTTAGTAGTGTGTGTGATGGGATGACCAAGAGAGCTAAAATGATCCTTAGCTTCTTAATAGAGGCACAATATCTAGAAGAAGGGATGTGACATTCCCATTATACTCTGTCCTTTTCAGATAAGATCTGGGATACCATGTTCAGGACTGGACAGCACCGGATAGTCTTTTAGGAAAGACAAGTTGGAAGTGCTATGAAGGAGTGACTAGAATGATAAGGAGTTTGGAAATAACATCACGTGAAAATTGTTTGAAGTAACTGAGGATGTTTAGTAAGAGGAAGAGAAGATTTAGGGTATGTGAGTGCATGTGAATGTATGCATGTGCATATATATGTGTACAGACGTGTACATACACACATTATGACTAACTTCAAGTATCTGAAAGGCTGTCATGGACAGGAAGAATTTAATTTAATCACTGTGGCCCCACAGCTTCAAAAGTCAAATTCATCAGAAAATAAGGGTCAGCTGCTCTCTCTTAGAACTACCAAGAATAGAAGAAACTAAACAGAAGGCAATAAGTATTCTGTCACTGATAGCTATAAAAGGGTCATTTTTTAGTGATGCTATAAAAGGGATTTCAAATTGGAAAGTGGTTACTTCTTGTTATTCAGTTGTTCAGTCATATCTGACTCTTTGTGAACCTATTTGGGGTTTTCTTAGCACTGGGATGGTTTGCTGTTTCCTTCTCCAACTCATTTTATAGATGAGAAAACTGAGGCAATTAGTCAAATGACTTGCCAAGGAGCACCCAGCAAGTAAGTGTCTGAGATTGGATTTGAACTCACTTCTTCCTGACTCCAAGTCCAACAGTCTATCCACTATGTCACTTAGCTGCCCTCTAAAAGTGCTTGCTCGATGACTTAAGATACCTTGGAAATCCAGGATTACCCATTTGTGGTGAATCATCCATAATTTGATTATAAACTTTTAGAGCTCCAGGACCATTCCTTTTAAAAATTCCTCTCCAGAGTTAGAATTAACAGCAATGGCTAGGCCTTGTAAAAGTTGCCGGTTTAGATTTGATCTTCCCTATGATTAGAACTGTCCAAAAGAGAAATGAGCTGCCTGGGGAGATTGTGGATCCCTTCACTGGAGCACCATAAGTAAAGGTCAGATAACCATTTGTCCAGTAGTGTGGCAGGAAATTTTTAGCAGATGTAAGCTGTATCAATTTGGTAATGAGTTCTCAGAAAGTTCTACATTCACCTGGCTCTTCCTTAGCTTTCTCTTTAGGTCTTTCCAAAGATAGCTGTTGACCCTATAGCATACATGGCAAGTTTAAGGAACCAACAAACTGATCCATTGACTATGGCCAGCTTTGGCCACCAGCAAGATGCATCTTACTTGCTGGAAATTCATTTGACACTGAGGTCTATTTCAAGGTCACAAGATTGCCATCATGGAATGGAGTCAGACAGGGCTGAGAAAATGATTTCATTTTTATGGCCGCTGTGGGCTCCAGGACCATCTGCCCTGTACACCCCTCAATGACAGGATCTTGGCAGGAAGGAGCCACATCTCCCAGCTCTGTGCTTCCTAGAGAGGAAGATCCAGAAAGCTGCTCCTCTCTGGAGGAGATAACTAAAAGAGAATGAAAAAGATAGACAAGCAGACCAACACTCACCCCATCTCTAAGGTTTTACTACAACCAAGGAGGCAGAGCAGTTGAGCTATAGCAAGAAATAGAAACCTGCCAAGAGTCCTAAGGAAATCATCAGGCTTTTTTTCTCTCTAAGGATGTTTCCAGTCAGCATGTAAGGCAGCTAGGTGGCCTAGAGGATAGTGTTGAACTTGGTATCAGAAAAACAAGTTCAAATCCTGCTTTAGAAATTTATCAGATAAGTAACCTTAGGCAAGTCAGTTAACTTCTCTTGGCCTCATTTTCCCCATCTGTAAAATGGGGGATAAGAGTAACACCTACTTCACAGGGTTATTGTGAGGATGAAATGAGATTTTATGTGCATGTGTCTATGGTGTATTGCCAGCTGTAAAGTTGTATGTAAATGCTAGCTAGCATTATTATTATATGAAACCAGGGAGAACCTAGGTCATCAGGCTGGAGTCTCCTGCATTGGCCTTTAAACTGACAGTAATTGGGTTGGGTTGTCCAGCCAATGTGGCACCACTGTGATACACAGAGCAATCTGGCACCTGAGAGGCTGTCACTGGGTGTCTCTGTATTGTGTGTGACTTTGTAAATTAGGCTGCGAGTAGTTATACTCACAGAAAACACCAAAGGATTGAGCAATGGTGACCCTGTCTCCCAAGACAGTTTTAGAACCAGAAGATAACTTAAAGATTATCTAACAACAACAATAACAATAATACCTAGCATTATATCGCATTTTAGGGTAAGTCAGGGCATCTGCTTCCCTCCCTCAATACAAAGCCATATCACTTCTCTAGATGCCCAGTTCCATCTTTAGTTCTGTTGAAAGAGAGGAGAAACCAATTAAGGCACAGACCCCTAGGACATATCATAGCTTTAGGGGAGACCCAGAAAGAGTAAAGTGAGGACTCTCTTCAGGAAATTGGGGAAGACAAGACTCACATATGTGGAACATTTACAAAATACTATCAGATGATCCATCATCCAAGGCTAAATTGTATACTAATAAGGACAATTAAAGAGAGAAGGTGAGTGGGAGCTGAATAGGTCAGACAGAACTTCCTGGAGGAGGTAGAACTTCAAATATTTAAAAAAATGTTAAAGCTGGAAGAGACCTTTGACCTCAGTATTTCAGTGGACCACTGCAATGAAAGGTCATGGAAAGAAACTGTCCTTCCAATTAAAGGTCTTGGGTTCAAACTATAGCTCCAATGATTATGATGTATGTGACTGTAGACAAGTCACTTAAGTTTTCTGGGTTTTCATTTCCTTCTCTTTAATATCAAGAAATTGGACCTGATCACTAAGGACACTTCCAATTCTAAATCTCTGATCCTATGATGTATAATCTCATCAATAGAAATAATAGTTGACATTTATATTGGTACTTCTCTCAGTACAGAGGTGAGGGACTATGGAAGTGGAATGTGGCATATGCTATCAGATATAGTTGTTGGGAATGTTTTGCTTAAATGTTTTTCTTTGTTATAAGGGAAGGTCCAGTAGCAGGCAAAGTTTAAAGAAAAATGATTGTGTTGTTAAGATATATGTAAATATATATCGATAAAACTTTTCAAAAGGTATCAAAAATCTTAGTAAAATACCTATGGTTCCATATATTTATAAAGAAACCATATATGGGCTTACTGTAGTCACTTGAGACTCTTAGAGACAGGAGATCATGGGGATCCTTTAAGGCTACATTTTGTTTTACTAATTAAAATCCTTTGGTAAAAAAAAATCATAAGATCTTCTCTTCTCTATACCATTCAGGCAATTGTGTGATTGCTAAGATGGAATATGCTGTACAAAATCATTTGTGAAAGCCAGTCTGTTCTTTTCCTATATCTTCACCAATAATACCCTTTATAGGTATATGATCATTTTCATAAAATGTTTATAAAAATGAGAATATTGATCAGGATATGTTGATATTTTCTGGATCACCTTTTAGAGTAATAATATAGCCAAGATCTTTTCTATTCTTTAGGTAACTTTAATTCTCTGAGATAACATATAAAATGATCCCTCAATGCTTTCAAGATTTGTTACTTCCAGAACAGATTTCTTCAGTGGGTACTTGATCTGGTCCAGTCACTATTCCTGAATTAATTTTCTTAAGTGCCAATTCAATCTCATATAGCAAGCACATCGGGAACGTAGGAGTTAGACTCCAAATCTGGTGATTCCACTATCACTGATGATAAAAATAGATATCTTTTTAGAAACATAGTCAAATTTGTTCCATTTTCTGTCTATTTGTTTTATCTATGAATGATCTCAGTATGATGTGGCCCAGCTGGGTCTTGTGCCAAGCTTTTTTGAAGACTTGTTATTGCTTCCACTACTTTTCAATGTTTTATGAAGTGTTCTTGCTCATAGTCTTCCATTATATTCCTTTGTAAAGTTTTATAAATGAATTTGTATTTAAATCATTGTTGCCCTGGGCTTCCATGTACCTTTCACAGATAAGGTGCTAAACTATCTGGCCTCTTTTGGCTTCCTCAATGGAAGAACTTTCTTAAATTATCAATTTATCTATTGTAAGAAATGGCAGTGAACAAAACCTACTTCCGAGCCTTTTTCCATTTCCCATCTTTCAACATCACAGCCCATCTGAATGGGTCAAGTTAACGTAGTTTGAATTGTTGGCAATATTCCTTCATCTTTATCCTTTCTTCTAATTTAATATGGACGTGTCTCCTCATCTTTATCATTACTTCTAATCTAATATTGTTTTGAAAGGCTTGCTCTGAGCAGGCAATGATCTGTTTGAACATAGACAGCTGATTCTGCTCTGACACCTACCAGGCATTTTCATTTTTTGTGATGCTATTTATTCCTGGCCGTGTTCAATGTCTTCTTTTTTTTTTTCAAATAGTTCCCTTTCATCTCAGGACTTCCCTTCTCTAGAACTGGCTATCAATCCACTGAGCCATCTAGCTGCCCCTGTGTCCAATATCTAAGTCACTTCCAGAAGAATGTATTGACTGAGAGCAACTGGGTGGATCAGTGGATTCAGAGCCACCTCAGACACTTCCTAGCTGTGTGACCCTAGGCAAGTCACTTACCCCCCCCCCCAATTGCCTTGCCCTCATCGCTATTCTGCCTTGGAAACAATACATAGCATTGATTCTAAGATGGATGATAAGGGGTTTTTTAAGTACTCACAATATAAAAAGGGGAGACTTCTGAATACTCAACAATCTTTTGATTTCTCAAACCTCAGATGTCTTTGCCAACATACATTTTGCCATTTTCCCCTGTGCCATTTGCACCTTAAAGTCACAGAGTATCAAAGTATATGATGATTAGGTTTGGAAAATCAAGTTCTTTGTGAGATTTCTCTGCCTTTTCATCCTCTATAATAGATGTTGGCACAGAAACTGTAATTGTCTCTCTTTTTTGTCTCATTGATGTATTTTATTTTTACGTTACAAACATTTGCAGATTACTCCCATTCCATGATAGGTTTCTGGGAACAAAGTAAAAAAATTAGATACAATTAAAATATATAGTTTAATACTAATAAAAACTAATAATACATTCAGCCAAAACTATATGCATTATTTTATATCTATAGCTCCTTCACCTCTCTAATTTTTAAAATTTATAGAAATTGATCCTATCTCCTTCTCACCTCTATCCTAATTAGAAAAGGAAGAAAGAAAAAAAATGTCTTGTGACAAATATGCAGGCAAGGGAAACAAATTTTCTCAATGGAGATATAAAACATAGATTGTCTCTATGTTTTTTTTTTTTGCTTATGCTCATTATGAATCTTCCAGGATGAAATGATCAAGCACCCTATGGAATAAGGATTCTTACTGCTTCTGGGTGCATGATGAAGCCAACTCTGTCAGATGCTCACTTCTCCAAAGCATTATGAGACATTCTTCCATTTAAGTGAACTCTTCTTTGCCTTCTCATATGGTTTATCCTCAAGGATCTCATAGCATCATAGATCTCAAGCTTGAATTGAACTTCATTTCCATGCCCTTTGGTTTCTTCATCTTATACAAACTCTACAATCAAACATTAGAAGAAGCTGAGACCCAGAAAAATTAAGTAATTAATAGAATCACTTCATAGAATGGAATTAATAGACCAGGATTATACAGTTAATAAGTGTCAAATCTGGTCTCAAATCCTAGTCTGTCCTGTTGAACCCAGAACTCATTTTGACCTTGAACTTCAACATAAAAATAATTTTATTTTGGATTTTTAGAAGGTCAGTGGTACCATTAGTCAAAAGATATCAGAGAGAGGAACTAGGATGAGGGTCATTCAATAGAAAGAACAATTCTTGTCTAATATCTAATCTAAGATAGCTGAATGAAGTAGTGGGTAGGGTGCTGGTTTTAGAATTTGGAAGGCCTGACTCCCATAATGAGTTGAAATCCTGCCTTACATACTTACTAGCCAGGTGACTCTGGGCAAATCACTTCACCTCTCACAGGCTCAGTTTCATCATCTGTAAGATGAGGTTAATAATAATACCTCACAAGGTGATTGTGAGAAGCACGTGAGAGGTAGACAAATAGAAAAATAGAAAAGAAAGAAATAGATGTTATGTAGGCAGAAAGAGAGAGAGAGAGAGAGAGAGAGAGAGAGAGAGAGAGAGAGAGAGAGAGAGAGCGATGTTAGATACATAGAGGTAGCTAAATAGCATCATGAATGGAGTACCAGACCTGGAGTCAGGAAGACTCATCTTCATGAGTTCCTCACACACATTCTAGTTGTTTGACCATGGCCAAGTCACTTAACCCTGTTTGCCTCAGTTTCCTCATCTATAAAATAAGCTAGAGAAGGAAATGGCAAACTGCCCCAGTATCTTTGCCAAGAAAACCCCAAAATAGAGTCACAAGAAGTAGGACACAACTGAAAAACAATTGAGCAACAAAATATATATGTGTGTATAAAGCACTTTGCAAACTTGAAAGCTCTATGTAAATATTAGCTATTATCATTATTATTCATGTAGCTCCAGATCATAAGTCTAGAGCTTCACAAAATCCTTTGATTCCTCTATCATTCTTNGAGAGAGAGAGAGAGAGAGAGAGAGAGAGAGAGGTTAGATACATAGAGGTAGCTAAATAGCATCATGAATGGAGTACCAGACCTGGAGTCAGGAAGACTCATCTTCATGAGTTCCTCACACACATTCTAGTTGTTTGACCATGGCCAAGTCACTTAACCCTGTTTGCCTCAGTTTCCTCATCTATAAAATAAGCTAGAGAAGGAAATGGCAAACTGCCCCAGTATCTTTGCCAAGAAAACCCCAAAATAGAGTCACAAGAAGTAGGACACAACTGAAAAACAATTGAGCAACAAAATATATATGTGTGTATAAAGCACTTTGCAAACTTGAAAGCTCTATGTAAATATTAGCTATTATCATTATTATTCATGTAGCTCCAGATCATAAGTCTAGAGCTTCACAAAATCCTTTGATTCCTCTATCATTCTTCACACAATAAGAAGGGAGATCCTCAGATGTCACCCCCATCCCTCTTCCCACCACACACACTCTCCTGCCTCCCAACATGAGTAACACGTGCTTTCTTCTGTCATCTCCCATGCAGGCATGCGGATCCTGGTGACGCTGCTGCTGGACACACTGCCCATGCTGGGCAATGTCCTGCTTCTCTGTTTCTTCGTTTTCTTCATCTTTGGCATTGTGGGTGTGCAGCTCTGGGCTGGACTTCTGAGGAACAGATGCTTCCTAGACAACAACTTTGCCAGGTGGGTGCTAAGCCATTGCAAATCAGCTAGCACTGGCCATACGTTCAGGGTTAGAGAATAGAGTGAGGGTTCATAGGGACCCCAATAATAATAGCTTCTGCTGGAAGCCCAGCAGGTCAGATCATGCATTCATCTCCATGGTCTCATTTGAGCCTTACAACAGCCCTACAAGGAGATCATGCCAGTGTTGTTCTTATCCCTGTTTTACAGAGGAGAGAATTGGAGCTTACAGGGATGAAATAATGGGTTATAAATATGGTGGTGTTATTGCTGTTCTGTTGTTTTCAGTCGTACCAGACTCTTCATGACCCCATTTGGGGTTTTCTCGGCAGAGGTACCCAAGTGATTTGCCATTTCCTTGTCTGCTCATTTTACTGATAAAGAAACTGAGGCAAACAGGGTTAAACAACTTGTCCAGGGTCATAGAGCTAGTAAGTGTCTGAGGTCAAATTTGAACTCATGAAGATGAATCTTCCAGAGTCCAGACCTGGTGCTTTATCCTAGCTGCCCAGGTACAAATGTACCATGTGGCATTTAAAATTGGCAATATAGTTTATATATATGATGTCATTTCAGCCTCATCACAACACTACAAGGTTAGTACCACCAATATTATTGTCCTCATTTTACAGACAAACAAACGCACATAGTAAGTATGAGAGGTAGGATTTGAACTCAAGTATTCTGGACTCTATTGGTGAATAAGTGGAAAGAGCGCAAGGATTGAAGTTATAGGATCCTACATGCCTAGAGATGGAAAGGCACTCAGAAGCTTCCAATCCAACTCCCTCATTCTATCATTAAGACCTTAAAAATTAGGGAACTAATCCAAGGGAGAAAACACCAGAGGTGAAGGTTGAATCAAGGTCCTCTGCCTCCACAGCTCACATTCTTCTCACTATACCATGCTGCCTCAAGGCACAAAGGTTTGATTTTTGAGCCTTAGTTTCCTTATCTACAAAACAGAAATAGTAATAGCACATCCTTCACAGAGGTGTCATCAAGATCAAATTAGGCTGTGAATGCAAAGTGCTCTACAAACTTTAAAGTGCTACATCCAGGCTAGCTACTATGAGAGAGCGTGTGACATAGTGGATGGAGTGCTGGACTTGGAGTCAGAATGTCCTGGGTTTGAATCATGCTTTAGCTGTTATTAGTTGTGTAACCTGATTTAGTCACTTAAATTCTCTCAGCCTCAGTTTATTCAACTATAAAATGGGATAATAATAGCACCCACCTCACTGGGTTGCCATGAGGTTCAAATGAAATAATATATGAAAAAGCATTTTGTAAAACTTAAATTACAAAATAAATATCAACTATTATTACCCACAAGCTTTGTTTTTATGATTGGGCCATGTTAGCAGTCCCTGGAGTCAAGAAGGGCTTGGGAAGAAACTTGTGATACTGTTTGTTTTGTGTCTTGGTTACCTGGAGGGGCCATCTGGTTGCTAAAGCTAAAAATGTTCTGACGGGGACCTCAGGCTGCCCTCTGGAAGTTACCAGCTAGTCACGTCACCAGGGGACACAGAGAGTAGGAGTAGCCATGACCCCTTCTGAGAATCCAGGTTGGCATGGGCCTTTGGGGAAAAGCTGCCTTTTTAGAGAGGCAGCATTGTGGGAAAGTGATGGTCACGGAACAAGAAGAAACCCAGGGGAAGATTCCAGCTCTGACAGCTGGAGAATCATAGACAGATCACCTTGTCTTAGTTTCCTCATCTATAAAATGGGGGGAGGGGAGTTAAAAGAGAACTGGCTCCTTCTACCTTATAATAGGATTGTTGGGAAGAAAACTCTTTGTAATCCTTATAGAATTACAGCAATATAAGCTGTTGGTATTCCTAAAACGTTCCTGACTTGGACCTCTACATTCAAGGTAGCTTAAGCCCAACTCATGAGGATGATGTCTTCAAAAGGTTTGTATATGCCTAGAGTCATTTCCCAAAAGGCCATTTTGCTATCATGTTTTCTTCAGCCTGTCTTTCATATTCTCTACTGTCATTGACTCCTGCTTTAGATAAGAATAAATCTATCACTCAGTCCACAAACTTTTATTAAACACCTACTGCCTGCCTGATCTTGTATGAGATACTAATGATACAAAGACAAAAAATGATGTAATCTGTGCCCTCAAGGAGTTTATATTTTGATAGATATTTCTTTTTCTGTGAGCCTTGAGCCATGTGGATTATTACATACCTCAGGCCCTGGCATCTTTGAGAGACTTCAAGATGCTATAGACCAGTAATCCCTTGATGTGTGAAGACTTAGAGCTTTATTGTAGTCCAGAGACCTGGCAAGACAGAGAAGGATGCATCATGAACAGACTTAATGTTTTCAGGCATGTTCTTCTTTGAAAAACAATCTCTGAGTGCACATGCTGTGGTCTTTTAGGTGAATGTGACTAAGATTAAATTCTCTTTCTCCTTCAAGCATGGGAAAGTATTGTTCTTAGAAAATGTCCAGTTTAGCCCCTAAAAAATTACATCTCAGCTGTCAAACAGAAGGAAGAGAGGATTTTAACCCAGGCAAGAGTTCGAGGATGCCTCACTCTCCAGAGTACCCCATTGGCAAAGAGCCTCCAAGATCCAGCACTAAAAGGGACCTTGGATCCTTAGTCCAACCTTCTCATTCTGCAGAGGAAGAAAATGAAGAGCCACTGAAGAGGCTGGGCCCTCAGGTTCAGAAGAGGCTGAGCTGAACTTCAAGCAGAGATTCTCTCACCCCATTTCCAGGGCTCCTTTCACCAGACGTGAAGTCATCTAGAATATCACTTCCCATCTCAATAGCCTAAGATTCTCTCAGTGCTATCATTAAAGCAAGGTTGTGTACAAGGTTTCCCTCTTTTTAAAGAATGACTGACTTTCTTCACTTGCCTGTGTTAAAAACAGTTGGAAATGTGCTTCCTGGATGACCAGGAGGGGTGAGTCCATTCCTGACTCTGCCCATCTTTTCCTTCTGGAGTGCTTGTTCACAAACCTCACATAAGGCAATGAACCCTAAGGGAGAAAGCAATGTACTTGGAGCCAGGAAAAGTTGGATTCAAGTCTTTTCTCTGATACTTATTGGTGAATCATATGATCCTGGATAAGTCACTTAATTTCTCTCTGCCTCAGTGTTTTCATCTGTAAAATGTTGGATAGTCCTTGATCTCTAATTCTGTAATGGATCTTCCTGGATCCTTCTCCAGACAGCCCTCCCTGACCCCTACCAGCCATACCTGGACATACCTTTCTCTAAGATCCCATTATCTTATTATTTGAACCTCGATTCTTTACTGACTTCTCCTGTGGACTTCTCACATATGTCCAAGTCTCATCTCCTTCCCTACTAGACTAGGAGCTCATTGAGGGCAGAGATCATCTCTTCCCCATGGCCCCCAGCAGAAGGTCTTATATTTCCTAGGTGCTTAATATTTTCATTATTTTAATTCTTCTTGGCTTCATGTTGAATGGAATCCAGATAGAAGCAGTGACCAGAAAAGATACTCTCCTACGATGATTCTCTTGTGTTTAATGTTCAGTGAACTATTGCTCAGGTGGATCAAATTATTTGCTTTTTGTAATAGAGTGAAAGTACTGGGATTATTAGTGTCATTAATTATTCTGACTAAGTTCAAAAAGCACTTCACAGTGCCAACTTCCACTCCCTTCATGGTTGATGGAACAAATTGTTCTCATCCACCCCTTCTGCAGGGTAAAGTCTTCACACCTCACTACTGTACTGATGGGCTTGAGGTCTATTGGTTTCCTTCAACCTGGTTTCACTCACCTACCAAGGCAGTTTATTAGGGATTTGTCTGCTGCAAATGCTCCAGTTTTTTGGAGCCACGAGTGAGAACTGGGTGACAGATAGACACTAGAAGAGGAAACCAGCCCTGAAAGGGGCTTGGCAAGCCCTCACACAGGCTGGGCCCATAGGCACACAGGGTAAAGAGGATTGAGCAGGCATCCATCTTCCCTGAAAGCGCCTTACACTCCAGAAGAAGGCAAGGTCATCCACTGCATCCAAGCCATCACCTGGCATCTTGACTTTTGTTTGGCCACCGATCTTCAATGAGTTCAAAAGAGAGAGTGAGGCTGATGACTTTGTGCAACTCTGCCTCACTTAAATGCAATTCATGCACAAGTCAAAAGACCTCACTAGAATTTGCATTTTGCAGTTCTCTTTGAGTATGAAAAATGACCAGCCAACAAAGTTCTTAATATAATGCTTTAGAGTTTACAAAATTTTTAAATCCATTATTTTATTTGGTCTTTTTAACAAGCCATTGAGGTTTCTAAGGCAACTTTTCCCCCCATTTTGTTCAGCAAAGTGATTTTCCCAAGGTCACATAGCAAGCAGCAAAGCTATAATTCAAGCCTGTATTCTACCAAAACCCTGGCAGGGGGAGAGGGGACGGGGAGAAAGCATAACACTTTCAAAGAATCATATAAATCAGTGAGTGTAACTATAAAGCAAATTGACGTGTAAATTCTAAGGGCACAGGGAGTCATATAACCAGACAAGACTGAGGTTAATAATAATAATATTAATAGCAACAGCTTACACTTACATAGTTCCGTAAGATTTGCACGGTGCTTTACAAATATTACTCCATTTTATCCTCACAATAACCCAGGAAGTAGGTGCTCTGATTAACACTATTTTATAGTAGAGGAAACTGAAACAATCAGTACTTTAAGTGACTTGTCTGAGATCACATAGCTAGTCAGTGTCTGAAACCAGATTCAACTGGGAGGAGGGGGGAGGGAGGAGAAGAGAAGAGAAGAAAGAAAAAGAAAGGAGAAGAGAGGAGAGGAGAGGAGAGGAGAGGAGAGGAAAGGAAAGGAGGAGGGACCATGGAAGGAAGGAAGGAAGGAAGGGAAGGAAGAAGGAAGGGAGGGAAAGAAAATATAAGGAAGGGAGGGAACGAGGAAGAGAGCAATGGAGGGAAAGAGGGGCAATGGGAGGAAGGAAGGAAAGGATGAAGGAAGAAAGGAAGGAAAGGAGGGAGGGAAGGAAGATGGAAAGAAGGAAGGAAGGAAGGGAGAAAGGGAGGGAGAGAGCAAGAGAAGAAGGAAGGAAGGAAAGAAGGAAGGAAGGAAAGATGGGAGGAAAGATAAAGCATTTATTAAATGCTTACTATAGGCCAAGCACTGGAGACAGAAATTAAAAAACAAGAAAATCCTAGCTGTCAAAGCACTCACATATGTAAGCTGATCAGTTGTAAACCAGATGGAAAGGTCCAGTGGTTCTTACCAATACCTCTTCCTTAGCATCATCCTTTTCCTCTCCTTCCTCCTCTTCCTCTCTGCAGTCAATGAGTTAAAAAAAAACAGCTGGGCTATTTTGAACCTGTTCCATGAGAACCAGGTTGGAGCAGAAGGGGTAAGATAGGGAAAGGTAGAAAAGAAAAAATGAGAAGGAATCTTTAACCAAGAAATGGGAAGAATCATGAACTAGGAGCCCAGAGACATGTTTTCTAGTTCTAGCTTTGCTACTACATCACTCTATGACCTTGGAAAAATCACTTCCCCTCTCAGAGAGGGCCTCAATTTCTTAATCCATAGATTTTGGACACTAGACTAGGCCCCATCCAGTTCTAAAGTCCTGTCATTCTTTTACCATCTTGCTAATAAGCTGTTTTCCCCTCCAAAGTAGATAAACCAAGGTCTACCCTAAGCTTGCTACACAAAATTGTTCTCAGACAGTTGGAAGCCCAGGAAAACCCCCAAATAAGTTGCCTCCTTGTACACAGTTGCTTTCACAGAAGGAGAAATTTAAGGGGAAATATAGCCCAGACACTGTGGGATTTAATTTTCACATAAGTCCCTTTTTTTAAGTGGTATTTGGTAAAACTTGTCTCTGATCATCCTTGATATGTTTGCATTTCTTTGCTTAAAGTGTGAACGTTGTGCTTGGCCCATGATTAAAGAAAATAATAACAAGAGGATTGGAAGTTTTCTGCTCAGCTGAAATGCCAAAGCCCTGAATTCTGAGTGGGCTGTAATCTTGGCAGAGATGAGTATATAGCATTTGGAGAGCCTGTCACTTATTTGGGCACTTTCTCCCAGAGGGATGATTCTCCCTGTTCCCACAGGCTGGGCCCCATAGGGCATACAGGGTAAAGAGGACTGAACAGGACCAAGGATTGGCAAAGGTTGGACTGGGAATGAATGAAAGGGATAAAACCTAGACTTTCCGCATCTCTCTGAGCCCGTAAACCAGACTGGTTGCTCCCAGGCCATAGTTTCCCAAGGACATCAATGCCAGGAACAGTTTTATTTTGTTTTGTTTTTTAGAGTTTAGGGGAAGAACATGACAAGGTGGAAGAAAGGAGTGGGGAAGCTGAGGCAGAGATCTTACATTTGTACATAACTATGGGGATGAGAAAATATTTTCCCATCTCTTTTTCAATTTAATCCTCACAATAAGCTTGAGAGGGAGCAGTAGGAGGCAGAAAATTGTTGTTCAGTCATTTTTCAGTCATGTCTGACTCTTTGGAACCTCATTTGGGGGTTTTTTGGCAAATATACTGGATTGATTTTCCATTTCCTTCTTCACCTCATTTTATAGATGAGGAAACTGAGGCAAACAGGGTTTAGTGATTTATCCAAGGTCACACAGTAAGTGTCTGAGGTTGGATTTGAAATCAGTTCTTTCTGACTCCACAACCAGCAATCTATCCTTACTCTCCTCAAATTTCAGTTAAGGTAAAATGATCTGAACAAGATTAAGTGGCCAGTTAGGGCCAGATCTCCTGACTTCAAACAATTCCAGTTGTTCTTCCCACCACCTCTTAGTTTTCATGTAATTCTTATTTACTTTCCTTGAATGCTTCCTTTCTCTGAATGCTTGCTTTTAAATTAGTTCTTAAGGCAAGGTTACAGATTCAAAATCTGCCCTCTAGAATATGGAAAACCACTGATGTTCAAAGCTTAGGATATTTTCTTCTCCAGTTAACTCATAACAACCTGTTCTCTCTGTACTGTGATGCTAGACAAGTCTGTAAACTAGGAACAAAGTCTTCTATATCACCTGATTGTCAATTAAAGCCAAGAAAGGGAAACAAAGTTCAGTCCCAAGTACACTGGTATATGCTTTCCCAGCCTAATCTTTTGGGATCCTATATCTATCCAATTTAGCTTAATTCAGTAAATATTTATTTAGGACCCATTCTGTGAAAAGCATTGTTTTAAGCATTTGGTGATATCAAGAAAAAATGAAATAGATCTTACTTCTACTGGGAAAATGAGGTATGCACAGATCAGTCAATCCCTCTAATTACTCTCTTGTATTTAATAAATAAATGTATGTGTGTTTGTGTATGTGTGGGCAGCTAGATGGCTCTGTGGATAGAGTGCTGGGCCTGGAATCAGAAAAACTCATCTTCCTGTGTTCAAATCTCAGACACTTATTAGCTGTGTGATCTTGGGCAAATCATTTAACCTTGTTTGCCTTAGTTCTTCATCTGTAAAATGAGCTGGAGAAGGAAAAGGAAAACCACTCCAGTATCTTTTGCCAGGAAATCCCCAAATGGAGTCATGAAGTGTCGGACATTATTAAAACAATTGAAACAACAAATGTGTATGTATTTCTTCACTTTATAATTATAATGTATATATTTTATATGTACTTGTCACCTGTAGGAGAACAGAAGCTTCTTTTGAGTAGAGATTATTTCATTATTTGTACCTAGCAGCATATAGGACATATAGTAGGTAACTAATAAATATTTGTTGGTTAGATCAACATTGATTACTATTTTATTATATTATATATTATATATATTACAATAATCAATATTGATTACTAATTATATGTTAAGCACTATATTAAGTACTGACTACAAAAAAAAATTCCTTCCCTTAAGAAGCTTACATTCTAATAGAGGAGCCACCATGTAAATAGTTAAATCCAAGCAACATTGTGGAAGGAAGAAAGCCCTTGAAAGGAAGGACTCCAGCAACTCAGGGAACCAGAAAAAGCCTCCTGTATAAAACAGCATTTCAGCTGAGCCTAGAAGGAAGCTAGCACATCAAAGGAGAAAATAACACATGGCAATTTGAGGAGGGGGAAGAGTATCAATCGCTAGGGAGATGGGGAAAGGTATCAGGCAGAAGGTAACTTGTAAACTGAGCAAAGGGATTCTGAGAGGTGAAGGTTAGGACAGATTGCATTCCAAGCTTGGAGGACAGATCATTTGACCACTTGGGGGAGAGGGTCAGGAGACAAAATAGTCCAGTTTGGTTTAGAATGTAGAGTTCATTAACGGGAGGAAAATGAAGCCAGAAAGTCAAATTGAGCCACATTGTGGAGTCACTTAGATACTAGGCTTAGGAATTTCTACTTTATCCTAAAGGTGATGGGGAACCACATAAGATTCTTGTGTGAGAGAGTGATGTGCTGGTACCACAACAATATTATTTTAGTAGTTGCATCAAATGGATTAAAAAAGGGAGCACCTGGAAACTGGGAGGCCAGTTAGAAGGTCAATGTAGCCCAAGCAAGGGGTAATGACCATGTGAGTGGAGGGAAGAGAAAAGACATGATATGCTATCTACAAATCTTGGCAGTTAATTAAAGGTCAGACTTGAACTCATGAAGATGATTCTTCCTGATTCCAACCCCAGCACTCCATCCATTGTGCCACCTAGCTGCTATCTTCTTAGAGATAACAGCCCACCTGAAGCTAATGAAATCACAAAGGAAAAATGTAGAGTTAGAGAAGAGAACTTATAGTAAGAGCTTTGAAGGAGACCCATACTAAGTGAGCACATAGTATGTGCCAGAGTAGCACATAGTAGATGATTACTGAATCCTTATTAATTGATTTCTTGATATATATATGTTTAAAAGTTATCTGTTTAGAGACAATTGAGCCAATTCTCAATCTAGTGAGAACACCCAGAGGGAGTGTGTGGAGAGTTAGAAAGCAAGAGAACCTATGCTGAGAGCTTTGAAGGACATCCATACCAAGGGAGCATGGATTGGATAATGAACCAACAAAGGAACTTTAAATGGAGTGATCAGAAAAGTAGGACCAAAATTGGAGAAATTGGAGTGTCAGAACTTTGAGAGCAAAGTCCAGATCAGGGCAGAGAAATCTGTCATCAATTTGTAGTGACTCATTCTTAAGACACAGCTTTTCCAAGCACACTCCTATCCCATCTCCTAAGTCTTAGCTCTGATGATGATGGCTTTTGTTCTCTCTTTTTTTTTACCCAAAACATTCAAGAAAGTTCACAGGGTTAGTATCTTTTGCATTTTACAGATGAAGACACTGATACCCAGAAAAAATGAAACTAACTCATCCAAGATCACTTAAAATCAGCCCTGGGAATACCTAAAGTTTACCAATGCTCAGTCTAGAATTCTTCTTACTGTACTTTGGATCTTTGAAAATTTAATTCCTCCTCAGTGTCATGCTGGGGACCGAGAGCACCCCTGCAACCTCTCCCTGCCAAATCCCCTGCCCCTATCCTCAAGGCATTAAACCTTCAAACCTTTGCACAGGGTTTAGCTGCCTCTCTAGCCTGTTTGCCATTTGACTACCCCAACCCCCACCACCCCCCACATGCCAGAAGAGAGAAGCAATTTCTGGATATCTCTCGTCTCTCGCTAGCTATCAAAATCCCATGTTTTTTATTCAAAAGGTCACCACTGCGCAAAACGAAAATGTGTTATTTAAATGCAGATTCGCCCACCCTCCACCTCTCCCTTCTTCTTTCTAGTCAGATCAAAGGAGGTTTTCTCTGATGCTGGGACCTTCTTTATAAATCACTTCACAGGGATCCCAGCTGTGCTACTGACTCATTCAGTGCCCCTTGCCCTCTCCAGACCTCAGTTTTCCCATCCATTAAATGAAGGGGTTGCATGAGATAACCTCTTAGATACATCCATTCCAGGACTGACATTCTAAGATTATATACAACTCAAAATGCCTTAGTAATGCACAGATAATCCTAGTATATAGTTAAGATACCCTTTCTTCTGGTGACCTTCCACTGTATTCTCTGGAATGCCTTCACCATAGGTATCAAACTTGTTTTCATCTTAAACACGATCCTTTCTTGCTCCCTCCTTCATCTTGTACTCCCTGAAACCTGGCTTCCTCATGATGACACATATTCCTTGGCCACCCTTTATAGCACTGACTACACTTTTGAATTATCCACCCCCAGCCCTAACTTACTGGTCACGAACGGAGAAGTTGGAATATTCTTTGTTCCCCATTGCCACTTCTAGGTTCTCCTTCTATCAACATCACTCACCAACCTCCCCTCCTTTGAGGTTCATTCAATCTTTGTTTATCATGCAATCAAGATTCTAGTGACTGCCATTTACAGACCTCTAGAACGTTCATGGTCCATCATTTCTTATGAATTCTGTGCCTGGCTCACAGTCACTTTCTCCTTCCCAATTCCTGCCCTCATATGAGGAGGTTTCAGCAGATATAACTGTCAAATTTATCTGACTGCGTCATCCCTCTCCCCCTATACAATAAATTCCAGTGGCTCCCTAATACCCCTGGGATCAAACATAAAATCTTCTGCTTGACTTCTAATGCCCTTCATAACCTGATTCTTGCACCTAATTCCCCTCCAAATACTCTATGTTCTAGTGACAGTGACCTCCATGCTGTTCTTTTGACAAAACCCTCCATCTCCTGACCCGGAGCAATGTTCCTTTTCCTGAAATTTCTCCCTTCTCATATCCTCCTGGTTTCCCTGGATTCCATCATGTCTCAGCTAAAGTTCCACTATCTTTAAGATTTCTTTCCTAGACTTCCTTCATTTACTTGCCTTCCCTCTGAGATTACCCCCAATTTATCTTATAAATTTCTTGTCTATATGTTGTCTTTCCCCTTAGACTCTGGGCCCCTTGAGGACAGGAATTGGATTTTTGCCTTTCTCCTAATCTTAAGTACTAAGTATAGTATCTGGCACATAGTAGGTTCTTAAGTGCTAGATGACTACCTTATATGGTCAAAGCAGTATCACAGATTATGATGGGAAACTAATTTTTAATCCTCTGAGTTTTTCAGGCTTTGACTTCAAGTGTTCTCCTCACCCCTTCCCACCCAACCTTTTCTCAACTTTATCAAGTAAACCACCATTTACTGAGTCCCCATGTATTTCCAGCCCTATGAAGGGCTGAAAAGGAGATAAGAGGCTCAAGTGAGGGCCATGTCTTGGAGAGCTCAGAGCCTAGGAGAAATAGCACTCATTTGCAGGAAATAATGGAAGAGATTATGGTATAACTGAGTGGGGATACAGCAGGGAGGATTGAAGTCCAGGCCAGCCTTAGAGTCAGGAAGACCCCAGTTCTACCACCTCACACTAGCCATGAGACAATGAGCAAATCACTTAAATATCAGGATGCCCAGACAGCTCCCTAAGAATGCAAGTTACAAAGAAGTCATTGATCTTCATCTCTGAATAGAATTTTTGTATACTTAGTTCTTTTTTTTTTAAACCCTTAACTTCCATCTTAGAATCAAGACTAAGGATTGGTTCCAAGGCAGAAGAGTGGTAAGGGCTAGGCAATTGGGATTAAGTCACTTGCCCAGAGTCACACAGCTATTAGTGTCTAAGACAGTGGTTCCCAAACTTTTTTGGCCTACCGCCCCCTTTCCAGAAAAAAATATTACTTAGCGCCCCCTGTCACATACTATCCCCACCCCCAAATGCACCTGTGGCCATCTCTGCTCCCCTGGATCACTGCAGCACCCACCAGGGGGTGGTAGCACCTACTTTGGGAATCACTGGTCTTAGACCTGCTAGTGTGTATGTGTAGACACATACAACTATGCATATGTATAGATGTCACTTAATCTGGGTTTTAATTTACTAGTAATATTTGATAGAGTGGTGCCATGATGGATTTCAGCGTTCTCCAACCAACTACCTCCAGGAGATACTGCTAAATTTGGAGATGCAGGACTTTGGATATCAGCTTTGCCACTTACTACCCATGTGGCCTTGAGGAAGCCCCCCAGTTTCTCTCTCCCTCGATATTCTTATCTATTGGACAAAGGGTTAGAATAGATGACTTCTACGGTCCTTTCCAGCTCTAAGGCGATGATCCTGATACTTGTTCAAGCAAGCCAAACTACAGAGTTTCTTCTGTTAGTGTTGTTATTAATCATGTGCCTTATATTTAAAGGGTTTTTTCAGTGTATATATTATTGATGATCTGATTGAGGATGGCAACTGGATAATTTTTTTGTCTCTTACAACCTATGGAATAAAAAAGTTATTATAAATTAATATTTAATATAATAAAATATGGAGCAATATAATGGAACATGATAATATATTAAACAATATACTATAACAAAATTGATCATGGTAATAATAATAACTTTTATTTGTGTAGTTTCTTACAGTTTCCAAAGCACTTTGCATACATTATCTCATTGGATCTTCAAGATAACACTATGAAAAAGGTACATCAAAAATTATAAGGCTCCTTTTTTCATAGGAGGAAACAGAGTCTAAAAGCAAAAAAGCGCCTTTGCTGAATGAAGGTCTTATGGCTAATGAGTGGCTAAGTCCTTATTCCAGGCCTGGAATCAAGACTTTTCTTCCCAAGTTCAAATCTTACCTCAGACATTACTCACTGTGTGACCCTGAGCAAGTCATCTTAACCCTGCTTGCCTCGATACCTCATTTGTCAGATGAGCTGGAGAAGGACTCCAGTATCTTTACCAAGGAAACCCCAAATGGAGTCACAAAAAATCAGACATGTTTGAAAACAACTAAACAACATATTGCAAATAAATGGTAAAGTTGGAACTTGAATCCATGTTTCCTAATTGTCCACTTCTGTGAACAGTCTGGGGATTTTTCTACAATACCATGCTACATTTACCTCAATTTATGTTAGGATTCCTAAATTTGTATCATATTCCACTTTGGAAGTCTAGTGAAGCCTATAGACTCCTCAGAAAGTTTTAAAATGCATAAAACAAAATACATAGGATTACAAAGGGAAACAATTGTATTGAAATATATTTATTCAATTTTTTTAAAGAAAAAGAAAGAAAAGTTTATAGACTAAAGTTTAAGAACCCCTGTAAAAAGCATTTATTTTATTGGAGCAGTTGTGTGACCTTGAGCAAGTCACTTGCCTCCATTTTCTTGACTGTAAAACAGGGATAATAATAGCCCCTACATCTTAGGGATATTGAAGGATCAAATGAGATAATATTTGTAAAGCACTTGTTGTGGTACCTGGCAATAGCGATAATAATAATAATAATAATAATAATAATAGTAACTTTTGTTATTTGTCATTGTTGTTGCTGTTTGCCCTCTGAAGTCATTCTTAGCAATAATATTCTAACTTCATTCAGCAGGAACCATTAAACCATAACATACACAATATGGGTTAGGACTTGCACCATAAGTCACAAGGGAAAATCAGTGAATAGTGCTCTCTCTCTCCATCCTTCCTTCTTACTTTCTCTCCCTTCCCTTCCTCTTTCTTTCGCTCTTCTTTTACTCCTTTTGAGCTCAATTTTTACCCCTCAAATTGGTGACTTTCATTAAAAAAAAACTAGCCTACTCTCAAATTGTCTGAATTCATCTCAGACTCACACACACCCACACACACACACACACACACACACACACACACACACACACACACACACACACACACTATAGGTATGTCTGTATCAACATTCTGGAATGGGACCTGGAGTCCCTGATTTCAACTCCCAGCTGTACTGCTTCTTATCAACTTAAGACTATTTCCTCCTCAGTAAAAGGGGAATAACAATACTTCACTTCCCTTTTTCATGGTGATGTATTTGAGGAGTCAATGAGGTATATATGTGAAGTGCTTTAGAATCTGTGCGGCATTACAGATATAAAGTACTGCAATAATATTATTAATTTATTATGATGCATTCTTTAATATGTTTTGTCATTTGCTTATTATTCTGTTGAATATTAATTATTGATTATAATTTTTTCATATTCCATTGGTTGTAATGAATTAAAAAATTACCAAGTTAATACCTTCAAACAAATCATCAATAATAAGAATATTAGCTGAAAAGTCAAAACGTTCACTGATACAAATATTAACCAAAGGAATTCTGAAATCTGCTCTTTAGAACAAGTAGCATCATAGACCAAGAACAAGAGGGGGTGTAGAGACTTTCTATTCAAACCCCTTAATTGAACAGATAAGGACCCAAGACCAGAGTGGTTGAGTATGTCACTGAGGTCCCACATGTAGGACATGGTAGGGATTCATATTCAGGTTCTGTGCCTTCAAACTCAATAGCATCTACTGAATGTAGATGGCTAAATGCTTAGAGGAAAGCCCATAAAGTTCATCATGCCTCCATCATATCACTTGCCGCCATCTTAAGGAATCTAAGACAGCTAAACTCTAGAGATGGCAAGCAACATCCATGAGCAACAGCTCTAAGATGGGTCACCATGATGTTTCCTGAGAAAGATCGAGAGCCAGAATCTGAACTGGCATGGAAAGAAGGGAAAGAAGAATCCATTAAGATCTCTAAATGACAGAACCATTTGGCCAAGAAGGTCTGGAGTTCTTGTAGGGCTCTCCCTGTGTGGGACTGGGCTTCTTCATGTGATATATGTCTCTGGAAGACTCTTGAGCATCAGGTTGAGATTTGTTGATATCATGGGCACAAAGAATCCTGGAGGATTTGTATGAGATAGCTATGTGGCACAAAACCATTGACAGTTTTATTCTTTGCAGTATCTTCTGACTCCTGTTTTATGGATCTTGGGATCTTCACATCTGAAGTCAAGGGAATTTTCCATATGAAACATAATTCCACTAGGCAGACTACAAGAGGCAGCCTGGTATAGAACACAGCTTAGAATCAAGAAGCCTGGATTCATATCCTCCATCCAAAACTTAACTGGAGAATAATTTACATTCTCTCAATCCGAGTTTCCTCATCTGTAAAATGGAGGCAATGAGCACAGTATCACCTATATCCAATATTACGAATATACCAATATTATCTATACAGTATAGTTTTGAAGACATTTATTTGCAAACTGTCAGATATTATATAAATGTCAAATACTGTCATTATTACATTTTGGGGACAGGGATTTCATTTAAGCCCTTCCTATAAACCCTTTCTATAAAGTTCATGATCACAAACACCATTGCCCAACTATTTAACTAAAGGAATGAAAGGAATTCCATTCAGCTCGCCAGCCCTTCTTCAGAGATCAAGATCTCAGGGACAGAAAGTCCACAGTCAAAAGTCAATGTGGGGAGCACAGAATCCAGGGACTGAGCCAAAATCAGTGAGTGAGCTCCCAGCCAGTCGGTACAGGGGGACACTCTGTCACAAGTTTTTGGTCTGAAACAGGTAGGGCCAGAGAACACTAAGGAGATCTAGGGGCCATCTGTGCCCCACTGTCCCTAGCGTGCTCCCTCTTCCCGGTGTGACCCTGCTACATCCCCCCACCTGCTTACCCTTAACATCCCAACAGTGAGCACAGCTGCTCTATAGTGATGAAAGGCACCAAATTTAAGCTTCCATCCCCACCTTGTGTCTATGTTGAGGTGCACAGATGGAGTTTGGGGGAAGGGATATATTTGAAGTATTTCTACCTGTTTTGCCAATTCGCTATTGTAAAGGCTGGTAGCAAAATGGATGGCCAACCCCATATCTGCTCAGCTCTTCCATCTCCAGGGAAGAAATATAGGTCACCTGAAGGCTGTGGGGGAGGCTGGTGGGCTGCCACTTGGAGGCCGTAACCTAGTAACGTGTTCTCCTCATCTGGCCCTGGAAGGTGTTTAATGATGTGTGGTGTGTGCATGTTTTAAACCTCAAACAAGCATAGTCACTTAGTAATGCCAGGATATAGGAACAATGCTGAAACATAAGCCTTAATCTGATTTTGTGCAATAGCTAGAGTGTCTGTGGAGATAAATTAATGAGCTTTCTCTGCAAAGGGGATCTTCCTAGTGAATGGGGACCTAAGTGGGGAGGGGTCCTAAACCTAGAGCCTGGTGTAGCCTTCTCTAATGCTCCCCTGAGACATCTCTGTTCCTTGGAGGGACAGAATTCTGCCATCTGATGTTCATGCACCCTGCCTAAGAAAAGCTTTCTAAGGTTCCCTCCTAAGGAACCTTATTGCACTTTTGCCTTTCTTTATAACTCCAGCACTTCACCCTATATCTAAAACATAGTAAGTGATTAATAAATGCTCATTAATGATGATATTGGTGATTTCTGACCTAAAATCACAAACAAGAGGCAATGTCAGGGCCACCATGGACCCTTGTGCCAACCCAGGGGTGATCACCAGTGGGCAGAAATGGAGGTCCACTACCCAGATTGAATTCAACCTGACTGGTCTGGCCCTGCCCCAGATCTGTCCCCAGCTCCCAAATTTGGGTCCATGATTCCAGGGAGAGGCAACTCTATTCTCTTGTCTCAGATCTTGGCTCAGCTAGTCATTCCTTGTGTTTTTCCTAGACCACCAGCCGGACAATCTCCTTTCTCAGAAAGCCTGTCCCAGCTTCTCTGGACCTTGATGGATGAGTTGGAATTTTCTGAAACTAGTACTGTTTGATATTACTTATCTCTCAGATCCGACTGGCTCAATTGAAGTTTTCAGTGTGGCGAAGTTGAAAGAAGTGGGGGGACAAGTTGAAGTAAAGGAATAAGGAGCAAAAGACAGAGAAGAATGCAAAATATCAGAAGTATAACCCAAGAAATTAGCATTGTGCAGCAGATAAAAGGGACTTGTAGTCATCATCACCATCATTGCCATCATCCTTCCCCTCATCTCTGCCTCTTCATATTCTCAGTTTTCTTCCATACTTTTCTCAAATACCAACCTCCTATAGGAAGCCTTTCCTGATGCCCTCAGTTGCTAGTGCCTTCCCCTTGTGCACACCTCCAATCACCTTGTGTCTGTTTGGTTTCTATTTATCCCTACCTACATGGCTAGGAGTGGGCTCCACCATGAAAATGTAAGTTCTTGGCGAGCAGAGGCTGTTCTACCTTTTGTCTTTGTAACCACAGCATCTAGTATATAGCGCGTGCTTGATAAATGTTTACCGATGGCTTTATTCTTATCATCATAATCACATTAATAACACAATGACTCACGTTTAAGGCTCGCAAATTGCTTTATATTCTTGCTAACCCTATGAGTTCCGGCAAGTCATTCCTCCTTTGTGAGCCTCAATTTCCTCATCTGTCAAATGGTGATAGCTACCTTACAGAGCTATGAGAGTCTCGAATGAGAATATGTAGATATGCACATGCATAGATATATATGCGCGTGTGTATATGTAATATGTGTTTTGAAAAAACTGTATGCTGGGGACTACACCCCCCAGCATTCCCTACTCTCCCAGAGTTCCCTTCTTTTTACGTCCTGGCATGGGATTGGTCTATAAATGGACCAATCCGGTGCTGGGAAGGGGCTTTTGGTCTGAGGCTTTGGCCAGAGTAGAGGAGGTTGCTGGAGTTCAGGTGTTTTTGCTGGGTTAGTACTCCTTTATTAAACACTATAAATTATTTGCAGTATTCGTTATTCTTTATTTTTTTTCTACACAGTATACACATACAAACATATATATGTGATACTTTGCAAACTTAAATCACCTAAAGGAACATTTACTTTTCTATTATTATTATCATTAATTATTTATATATTATTTATTATATATTTTGCATATAATAGTAATTATGTCTTATTTATATGATATATTTAATATATAATAATTAGTATAACCTAATTATTATTAATGAGTAATCATCTGATTAGAAAGGGCTTCACATTCCATCACTACCTAAACAACAGAATGATTGTAGGCTCTCCCAAGTCTGGGTTACCATTATCATTATCATTCTCTTACTGCAGGGGTCAGCAACCTTTTTGGCCGTGAGAGCCATAAATGCCACATTTTTTAAAATGTAATTTCGTGAGAGCTCTACAGTGCTCACAGTGCGCTCCTGTAACAGCGCCTGAAAAAAAAATGGACTTTATGGCTCCTGCAGAAAGAGCCATATCTGGCCCTCAAAAGAGCCAGATAATGGCTTGAGAGCCATACGTTGCCGACCCCTGTCTTACTGTTATTAAAATGATCATATATTTTCTAACAATTCCCCCAACCTTGTTTTCTCTCTGACCATAGGAATAACAACCTGACCTTCCTGAACCCCTATTACCAAACAGAAGAAGGTGAAGAGAACCCATTCATTTGTTCTTCACACCGTGACAATGGTATGCAGAAGTGTTCCCACATCCCCATCCGCCGGGAGCTACGGGTAGAATGCACACTAGGCCTAGAGGCTTACAGCCGCTCGTTGGAAAGTCCTGATGGTGGTGGCCGAAACTCCTGCATCAACTGGAACCAATACTACAATGTGTGCAGGACTGGTGACCTCAACCCGCACAATGGAGCCATCAACTTTGACAACATTGGCTATGCCTGGATCGCTATCTTCCAGGTATGACTTCCCAAACCATTCCATGTAGGGTTATTCAGAAGACCGATAAATTGAAAAAAAAAGGTCATTGTAATGATGAAGAAAAAAAATTAAAGGGTGGACGAAGGGGAAGATGTATCTTTAGTATAAGAATGTCAGCAACAGATGTGGGATCTGGGCTATATACTAGATAATATAATAATCATAGGATTTGCAGCTGGAAAAAACTGTAGACATCATTTAGCCTTCCTCATTTTACAGCTAAAGAAACGGAGGCAAGGACAGACTCAATAATGTGTCCCACATCAAACAACTAGCAGGACTAAGATTGGAATCCAAATTTTTGCTCTCTTTCCCCTATACCATGGTATCTCAGAAACTCCAACCATACCTAGTTTAGGAAAAGAAATATTACAGATTTCAAGCTAGAAAAGATCAACTAGTTCAAATCCCTCATGGCATTTAATCCAGTCTTGAACTCCCTCCATTGCTGTTGTACACTAGTCAAACCAGTCCAGCTTTTGTCAAAACCACTGTGTGTATGTCCACAGACTTGTCTTATCAAAGACAATGGAAAAGCAGATAGCAGGTAAAGCTTGTTAAATAGGGCCAGACCTGGGACTTAAACTCAGACATGCAGCCATCTAGCACAGTGAACCTTCCATTATATGACAATACTTTAAAATCTCAAAAGGGATGAAGAAGGTCAACATGGGAAAGATGACAATGTATCATAATATATAGGTTGGAACCAAATAGTAGAAAGCCCTGAATAACAAGCTAAAGAATTGAACTTTTCATGAAATATAATCCCCTAAATCTGATTGTTGAAATAAGATGATCCCCTTGAAGCTTAAGACAGGAAGATTTATGAGAAAACAAAAGGCTGTTTGCCTCTTCTGTCAGTCAGTCAACAGACATTTATTACTTGCTTACTATGTTCCAGGCACTGTGCTAAGCACTAAGGCTACAGTGAAAGACAAAAAACAGTCTCAAAGAATTCACATTTTAATGAGAAACGATATACAAATAATTATAATATAATCAGTATAAATGGAAGGAAATCCCATAGAGAGAAGGGACTAGCAGAGTGTTGTGGGAAGCTGGGATGAGTGGGAGTTGGGGTTGGAGAGATGTAACAGGGAAGGTGTCCTGTTCTGAGTCTTGAAGGACTTCAGACTCAGAAGGACTAGGGAAGTTATGAGTCTAAGGCAAAGAAAAAGAGAACATTCCAGGCTTGGACTCAGAATGTTAATGTGTGAAGAACAAAGAACAAGGCCATCCTAGCTGGCTCACATAAAAGTTTCCCTATCTGGACATTCCCAATATTGAAATCACACGTCCACCTTTAAGTTCCCTTCCTGCTTTGAGTCTATGATCCTAAAATGTTCAGTGAGTGAATGAATAAAGAGACAATGCTCTACTTGGCATCAAAAGTAAGTTAGAGCCAGGAATGATCTTAGATACCATTTGCTCCAGCTCTTTGTTTTATAGATGAGGAAACTGCTACCCAGAGACAAGAAGGTGTTTAAGGCCAGACAATTAATAGGTGCCAGTGTCATGATTTGAACCCAGAATTCTGTTCCTGATTCTCAGATCTTCTAGCTAGAAAATATAAACCTAGATGACTGGGAGAATAGCGATGTCCTCCACAGGCAAAGTTAAGGGGAAAGAAGATAATGAGTTCCATTTTGGACATTTTGAGTTTGAATTCCCAATGGGAGGTCCATGTAGAATAACTCAGCAGATAAGTACATAGGACTGAAATTCAGGAGAGATTAGAACTAAATATAAAGATTCAGGAGTAAGGATGATAATTGAACCCATTGATGTAGATGAGATCACTGAGAGAATATGAAGAGAAGAAAAGGGTGCAAAAGACTTTTGTTGTATAGCTAGTCTAAGGGTACAGAGGTGAATAATGCTTCAGCAATGGAGACTGAGGAGCAGCCACACCAAGTAAAGGAGAACCAGGAACTATCCCATGGAAGTTTAGGGAGGAGAAAGTGGTGTCCAAAGCTTAAAGAGCTCAAAGAGGCTGAGGACTAAGAAAAGGACACCACACTTAACACTGAAGAAAGCTTTGGTAACCATTGAGAGAGAAATTTCAGTGCAAGGATGGTAGATTTAGAAGTCACATTAGAAAGAGTTAAAGACTGAGTGATGGGGAAGTGAAGACACTAAATACACCACACCCTCTCTGTTTGACAATGCAAGAGAGGAAAAATATCAGAAAATAGCTGAAAGGGGTGGTAGCTTCAATTTGTTGTGGTCATTTTTAAAGATAGGCAAGACCTGAGTATGTTTGGAGACATCAGAGAAGGAACTGATATAGAAGAAATGATTGGAGTAGGGGGACAGATAATGAATAATAGGAAGGAGAGGGAGAAAGGATGGAGGGAAGAAGAAATTGAGAGACTGGGGGTGAGGAAAAGAGAGAGAGAGAGGGAGGAATGTAGAGAGGGAGAGAGAGAGAGAGAGAGAGAGAGAGAGAGAGAGAGAGAGAGAGAGAGAGAGAGAGAGAGAGAGAGAGAGAGAATGGATCAAATTCCTAGAGCATATGGAAGAAGATAGAATCAAGGACCTAAGTAGAAGAGCTAATCTTGGCAAAGAAAAAGACTTCCTCATCATCATCCTCTTGGAGACCAGAGAAGTGAGAGAGGAAAGATGAAGGTATTTGAAAGGCTCTGGGTTGTGGAGCCAGAGAGATGAGATAGTTCATCTTTGAAATGAGGTGTTGGACTAAATGCTCTCTAAGGACTTCATTTTGGCAAAGAATAAAGTATAGGATATATGCTGATGCATCTTCCTTCGCACATATTCAGGTTTTCTGGGCATCAGTGACAACTGAGCTAGAAATTAGAGCAGGCACTGGTGACTGCTGGTGACCTCTAAGTCCTGGAAGGATATAGGCATACTGACAGCTCTCCACAATCTGGCTCCAAACCACTTCTACAGCATTAGTCCACATTGCTTCTTTTCATACATGATAGTGAATATTGGCCTGAGCCAATCTTGTTATTTCACCCAAGAGATTTCACGAAGTTCCTATGGCTTCAGAAAAAGCTACATAAGCAGCTAAGAGTTCAAAAGAAAATGGGATTTTAGAACTAGAAGAGGGACCTTAGAAATCGAACGCAAACCTATTTTTTTTTACAGAAGAAGAAAGTAAGGAGCCAGAGAGAGAAAGGGACTTAGCCCAGGTCACATAACTAATTAATGGCATTGATAATTGGAACCCAGGTTTTCTAAGCTCAGATCCACCATGTACTTCCTACCACATCATACTGCTTCCTATGCCAAGTCACTTACAAAGTGTGACTATGACAGGGAAGGAATGAGTCACTAGGCACTTTGAAGGTGGCATTGAATATAATGTACATCTTGGGCAGCAGACAAGGGCATGTCTCTGTTGCCAGGTCCATCTTATCCCATAGCAAATGGTGCATACTCATTAGCTTACTATAGACAGATGCAGGAAGAAGCCAAGAAATTAATTGGGAGGTTTGGAGAGGAGTGTCTCGCCTTTTATTACATGTGAATTCTGAGGCTATTTGGCACAGCAGTGATCGTGGAGGTTGACAAAGGACTTATCCTCCAAACTAGCCCTGAATTGATATGGGATTATGAGTTTTCCAAGGACCACAGAGCAGCTGCCCATGTGAACCAAAAAACAAAAATATTCATGCTGAGACCTGAAAGGAAGGAAAGAGGCTGTGATGTAGTATGTCTGAGAAGAATGTGGCTGACTTGGGAAAAGGTTAGGGAGGCTGTGTCTGTGGCAGTTCATATCTATGCCTATGAGAAGCTCTCCTGAGAGCCATATAAAGAGATTTTATGGCAGGCCAGGGAAGTGGCTCAGTGGATGAGAGTCAGGCCTAAAGATGGGAAGTCCTGGGTCCAAATCTGGGCTCAGACTGCCTAGATGTGTGACCCCGGGCAAGTCATTTAACCTCCATTGCTTAGCCCTTAACACTCTTCTGCTTTGTAATCAACACACAGTATTTATTCTAAAACAGAAGATAAGAGTTTTAAAAAAAAGTTTTAAGTAGAGGTTTCGCTTTCTTAGCCATTCCTCAGGGAACCTAGGGAGAACTTTTATATTGTAACTTTATTCATAGAATCCATATCAGTATACTTGGAGTCAAGAAGACCCAGGTTCAAATCTCACTTCAAATACTTAATGACCTTGGTCAACCTTCTTCTCTGTTTCTCCATCTGTAAAATGAGGGATGATTCAGTTCATTAGTCTTAAAAATCTCTTCTAGCTCTTAAACTTTTCACTTAACTCAAAGTTTGCAGAAATTCTGAGGCATTATGGTGCAGTGGGAGGAACACTGGATTTAGACACAAAAAAACCTGAGCCACCTACAAAATATGTGGCATTGGGCAAATTTCTTGACATCCCCAGGCCTTAGGAATCCCATATATAAAATGAGGGCATTGCCTGCTTTTACATTCTTTGTTTCTCTTAAGAAAAGTCACCTGGGCACCTGCCCATAGACTTTCTAGAGCAGTATCATCCCAAAATGCTGAAATAGAGAAGGGGAGGGTATCCACTCTTGCTAGGAATAATATTAACAACAACAATGATGATGATAATATTAACAATAGTAATCATATCTGTAGCCAAAGCAATTTTCCCTTTTCTGCCTCAATAACTTACCTGTGATCAGGGAAATTCAGATTTTCATGAGAATAAATTTTAAGACAGAGTTTGTAGAAGAAGACTGAATGTGGGCGTTTTGGCTCACTTTCTCAAAACTCTGTCTTGTTTGGCCATGTGTACTGGGCAGCAATACAACCTTCAATTCTGGTAGCCTAGATGGAACAGTGGTAGAGGGAAATGGAATCTGATTCAAACTAAAGAAGGACTTCCTAAAAATCAGAGTGGTTAAAAAAAGCTTCCATTTCTATTATGCTTTACAGAAGTGCATACTTAATAGCCCTTTAAAGCAAGTAGTGCAAGTATTATTATTCTGATTGTACAGTTCAGGAAATTGAACCTCAGGAAGAAGTAACTTGCTTACGCTACTTTTTGTCAGCTGAGATTTGAGCCAAGGTTTATGGAATTCAAATGCATTGCTCTTTCAACTTCCCAGGCTGACTTTCCAGAAAAAAATAGGCTACTTTGAGGGTTCTAGCACTGGAGCAGTTCAAGCAGGAGTGGAATGATCAAGGGTGCCAAGAGAGGAGCTTCCTGTACAAGTAAAAAGAGTTGGATTCCAGGATGTCTAAGATCTCTTCCCACCCTGTGATTTTCCTGAAGCTACAAGATTCCAAAAAGCCTCATGGATAAAAACAGTAGGACTGACTGAGGCTACATTTCCTACTGTGGCTGTGTCCCCATATCCTGGGATCCCTCAGGTCAATAACTCAATTAGTATCAAGGCAAGAGTAAGGATCCCCTCTCTCTACTTCTCCTTCCCCCACATTGTTCCCATATCCTTGGCTTATCAAGAGAATACAGTACTGATCAGGATCTAGAAAAGTGTTTTCAGACTACAAAAATGATGTAAAACCCAAAAGATGAAATTGAAGAGAATCAATGTGAATTTCTGCACATGGGTCCAAGAAATCAGTTATTGGATTGGGAAAAGACATTAAAATGGGTTTGTGTGATAAAGATCTCAGCGAAAGGGGGTGGGGGGAGCAGGTGCTGACTAAAAGTTCAACAATAAGTATGATGTAGTATATAGTAGGAGCAACCTAGGTTTAAGGAACTACCTCCTAGAGATAGATGTAGCTGGCTCTTCTTTCTGACTATAACATAGGACCAAACAAGAGAAAGAAAATCCCAAATTAAAAACTATGGAGACATATGGCAATCACAGATGGGGGATATCAGGGGGAACTGGATGGGAGAAGAGGAGGCTAAGGGACAATTTTATTCTCTTGGCTAGATTTGCTCTCTGGGTAACTCTCACATCTCTCCTCTCTCCTCTAGGTTATAACCCTGGAAGGCTGGGTTGACATCATGTATTATGTCATGGATGCACATTCTTTTTATAATTTTATATATTTTATATTGCTAATAATCGTAAGTATGAGTGGTGATTATGTGCCCTAATATTAAACGTGCTATTCTAACCCTGTCCCTCCCCAGCCCAATGACAAGTTCAGCAATTAAAATCATGAGTTCCAACAAGACTTGGACTTATTTCAAGGACCTACTGGAGACCACAGGGATCTAGCTCCCCATAGAGAAACTCGTGAAGGCAGGGATAGAAAACCTCTGTCCTATGTCAGATAGATCCAACCCTCTTTTGTTTTTATTTTATTTAACCTACAGTGAGGTTTCTGTAACCATTTCAGCCTGGAAAATGACAGAACCACCCTTTTGCTCTCTTCACAGTATTATATTTTTCTCACACAAAAATAGAACCTCTGCAGTCTTAAGGATAAAGAGGAGATGAAGAGCTATAAGCAGCAGTTAGCATTTCATATGATGGCCATAGCAAGTGATAACACTGATAAACAACAGGGTGTTGACTAGAGTAGGTTACTAATGTCTCAAAGGATACTGAATAGTCCTATTTCTTTCTCTTAAGTATATCTTTTACCCTTTCTATGGTTATTTTTCTGTTTATTTATCTTGTCTCTATCCTCTCCCCCATATCTATCCTTCCTCTGTTTCCTTGTTCCTCAATATAGAATGGAATGAGGGATTTTATAATGCCAATTTTATTTGAGAAATAAACATTCACATTCTGGTTCTTAATTTTAAATTCAAATGAAATTTTGTATGTGTCTTTCAACTTGAAAACAAAACATAACCTTTGTAGCCATTTTTTTTTTACTTCCACTTGACCCTTAATTGCTTTTTCCCCCAGTGGGTTATTAATCCTCATTTTAAAAAAAGGTTATTACTTGGCTAAATTTCCAAGCAGATTTATGCTTGGTGTAACCAAAAAGCTCCCTAGCAATTAGAGCTAAATAAAAGTGAGTTGGGACTCATTGGAAGGTAATAGTCCCCTCTGTTAATGTGCTTGCGCTTCCAGATGATCACTTGTTGATTATGTTTCAGAGAAGATTTTCGTTTAGGTATGGAATGTACTCAATGGTTGCTGAGGTCCCTTTCCAACTCTGGGGTTCTGTGAATTTCAATTTAATTGAACAAGAATTTACTGAGTTTCTCTTATTCCTGCCAAATCATCTCTACTCCTCTTTTCCCAGCCTACCCCTGCCCTGAGAATCTCATTGTCTAGGGAAAAGAGACAAAGATGTAGCCCTAAACCCTGGCCCTAGGGAACAGATCTGGGACCTGCCCTCAGAGTTCATACCTGTAGGGGAGTCAGTACTAACACATGAGATGGTAAGCCAATGTCAGCAATCAAGGGCTAAATGATCAAATTCAGCCTCCTAGGCTGTAGGACCCCAGAGGAAGAAAAGGCTGTGAGACCTTAAGTAGTCAGGAAAGCCTCCTCTAGGAGTTAGGCTTTAAATAATAGAAAGGATTTGGAAGATTAAACTGGAAGAAACCAGTGAAAAAGTTCAGAGGGTCAAGTCCAAGAAAGAATAGAAATGCCCACCTGAATGATACATGTATGGAGCAATGTAATAAATCACTAGGACCTAGATGGACAGATCATTTGGTCCTAGGAAGAAGGATGCCTCATGACACAATTATGCCTTGGGAAGCTGCTAACTCCCTCTTCCAGGAAGTCTTCCCTAACTTTTCTAGTCCATTCTTGTTGTTGTTCTCCTCTGAACTCTCACAGTACCTGGGGTCCATACCAGAGTTATCAGATTCCTGGCCTGAACTAGATCAAAATGTAAGTTGGGAAATGTCTAACAAGATAAATAAAAATACAATAAAACATAGATAATGTTCACTTGTAGCTTTCTAAGTCAGTACTCAGCTCCAGAATTTGAGTTTGACCATTGTCCAAGCCATTCACTTGGGATTCATGGTATCATAACAGCATTATTGTTATTCAGTCATGTTAGTCATATCCAGCTCTTTGTGATGACCCCATTTGAAGTTTTCTTGGTAAAGATACTGAAGTGGTTTGCCATTTCCTTCTCCAGTTCATTTTACAGTCATGGAAACTGAGATGAACAGGTGTAAGTGACTTTCCCAAGGCCAAGAAGCTAGTAAGTGTCTGAGGCCATATTTGAACTCAGGACTTACTGACTCTAGGCCTGGCTGCCCCATCATAATAGTTGTAGGATGTAGAGCTTGAAGGGACCTTAGAACAAAGAATGTCAGAGTTGGAAGAGACTTTGAGGGTTGTCTAGTCCAATCTTTCACTTGACAAATGGGAGAACTGAGACAAAGAAAGGGGAAATTCTTTGCTGGGATTACACAAGTATTAAGTAGTTGAGGCGGAGTTGAAACCCAAATCAATGCTCTTCCCACAATGCCATGCTCACTATTATTAATTACTATACTTGCTTCTTAAAGTATTTTAAGTTATTTTAGACAACTCTATCATGCTAGACTCCAAGGATGCTATCTTCAGATGGGATCTTGGAGATTGAAATCAAATCACTTGGACTATCCCCTAAGGGCACTTGCTAAGGGGCCACTAGCCTCTTTCCTCAGCAAACAGTGGATGGAGTGCTAAATTTGGAGTCAGGAAGACATGGGTTCACATCTAGCCTCAAACACTTAATACTTTTATGACTAGGAGCAATTCATTTAAACTCTCTCCACCTCAGTTTCTTTATCTGTAAAATGGGGTTAGTTATGGTGCCTACCTTGTATTAGTTTTGTAAGAATGAAGTTTCTTCTTCTTGTCTCCCCAGCAATGTAACTAACCAGAGAGCAGTGCAGGGCTTTCCACATGGGGAAGATTTCAATTCAACAAGTATTTATTAGGTATTGCTGCTATGTCAAGGCCTGAATTTGGTGCAGAGAAGCAGAGGAAAAAATAGGATGTAGTTCTTGTCCTTAAGAGACCTATAGTCTAAAGGGATATGGGATTGGGGTGGGGAGTGGAAAAAAAGACAATAAAACATAAAATACAAAAGAAGTAAAAAAATGGTGATTCAGGAAATCTGAGATGGAGAGATCATTCCTTGATGGGATGAACTGGCCCAGGCTTCCTGGAAGAAATGGCATTTAAGCTGAACCTTGAAAGATGGCTCAAATTTTAAGTCCTCCAGTCACTTTTCAGCTGGGTCTGGCTCTTCCTGATCCAATTAGGGATCTTCTTAGCAAAGATACTGGAGCAGTTTGCCATTTCCTTTTCCAGCTCATTTTCCAGATGAGGAAACTGAGGCAAACAAGGTGAAGTGGCTTCCTCGAGGTCACACAGCTAGTAAGTGTCTAAGACCACATTTGACCTCACCAAGATGAATCTTCCTGACTCCAGACCCAGCACTCCATCCATCCGGCTACCTGACTGCCCCCAAGTTCTCTAGGACCATAGATTTAGTGATAGAAGGGATCTCAGAGATCATACAAGTCCAGTCCATTTTACAGCTGAGGAAACTGAGGCCCCAAAGTTAACCTAGTGTAATATAATTCACAGAGCCTTGTATCTCCGAGGGTCTATGTTTTCGTCCTAATTCTATTATTTACTAGCGGATCCTCCGCCACACCCTTTCCCTCTTCAGAGCCCTGAGGGGTTAGGCCAGCCACAGAGGCAGGCAGCGGGGGTGTGCCTGGGACTGATTCTCCTTTCTCTTTTCCTTTCGCGGCCAGGTGGGCTCTTTCTTCATGATAAACCTGTGCCTAGTAGTGATCGCCACGCAGTTCTCGGAGACGAAGCAGCGCGAGAACCAGCTGATGCAGGAGCAGCGGGCCCGCTACCTCTCCAACGACAGCACGATCGCCAGCTTCTCCGAGCCCGGCAGCTGCTATGAGGAACTGCTCAAGTACATCGGCCACATCTTCCGCAAAGTGAAGCGCCGGACCCTGAGGCTCTACGCCGCCTGGCAGAAGAAGCGCCGGGAGAAGGTCAACCCCAACGGCGCCCTCCATGGACAGGGGGTCGGGCGCCGCGGCCGCAAGCGGGTCCCCTCCATCCACCACCTGATTCACCACCATCACCACCACCACCATCACCACTACCACATCAGCAACGGGAGCCCCAGGGGTCCCTGCGGGAGCCCCGAGGTCCGTGGGGACCTGGAGCCCAGAGCGGGGAAGTCGGGGACCCGGCTCATGCTGCCCCCTCCCCCGTCTCCCGGGCCACAAGGGCTCCCATCCCCAGCCCATGATGCCGAGCCAGTTCACAGCATCTACCATGCCGATTGCCACGTGGAAGCCCCCCAAGATCAGGGTGGCCGAGTGTCCCGGGCTGCCACCGCTGGGCTCAAGCTGGCCACTGGACTTGGTGGCATGAACTACCCCACCATCCTGCCTTCGGCTGCTGGGGGCAAGGGTACTTTGGCCCTGGGGCCTGTGGGGAAGAAGGGCAGTGGGCCGCCTGTCCCAGTAGTGAACAGCAGTCCTGTGAGTTTGAGTGCTGATGCCTATGGGAAGCTGCAACACTTGGTTGGGGAACATGGTAAGGAAAGGGGGGACGGATGCCTTCAGCTGGGAGCATTCGTGGCATTATGGAAGAGAGGCCAGAGCTGGGAGATTGTAGGTTCACAGGCTCACACATTTAGAGCTGGAAGGAATCTTCAGTCATCCAATCCATTCCTTTCATTTTACAGATGAGGAAACTGAGGCCCAGTGGTGTCTTGCCCAAAGTGGCAGAGCTGGTTAAAATGCAGATCCTCTTAACTAACATTTCAACAGCCTTTCTATTGTGCCACACTTTCCCTGTACTATTTTCCTCACTATGAGTTAAGAGGGTTGCGGTCTAAGTCCCAGCTCTCCTACTCATTTACTATGGACTCAAGTAATTTTCCCCTTCCTGGGCCTCAGTTTTCTCACCTGTCAGATAGGGATCATTCAACAACTCAACAAACAAGTGCCTGCTATGGGCAAGGAGCTGTGGGTAGGCACTAAATACAAAGGAAAAAAAATAGTTCCTGTCCTCAAGAAGCTGGCATTCTAAAGGCTGCTGGGGGTGTGTGGGGGGGGGGGTGGAGAAGAAGGTACACTGCTACAAATACATAAATATGTTTAGATATTGCTTCTGTCACTTACTAGCTGCCAGATCTTAGTCCAAACCACTTTGGTTCTCTGGGATTAGGGATTTCTTATCTGTGAAAAGAAGGGGTTGGACTGAAAATCCCCAAAAGATCCTTTATAGCTCCAAATATATGTAGGATACAAGGAAAACTGAGGAGGGAGGGAAAATTAACAACTGGGGGGAAAGGAATGGAAAGGAGGGAGGGGCAGAATCCTTGCCCTACCTCAGTGAGTAATTTTTTAAAAGCCCTTTCCTTATGTCTTTGAATCAATGCTGAGGCAGAAGAGCAATAAGGACAAGGCAATTGGGGCAAAGTAACTTTTCCAGGGTCCACAGCTAGGAAGTATCTTCTAAGGTCAGATTCAAACCCATGACCTCCCAACTCCAGGCCTGGCACTCTATCCACTGAGCCATCTAGCCGTCCCCCTCAATGAGTTTTTACAAGGATCAGATGAAATGAACCAAAGAGGGAATCAAGAGGCACCACAAGCCCTCCAGCCTTGGGTAGTCAATCCTTACAAAGGCTCTTTTTTTCTTCCCTTCTCCCCCAAGAGATGCTTTCTGGGGCTACATGCAAGTGTCTCATCTTTGTTCAACTTCAACCTTTCAATGATGTGAATTCTGGCAGATTTCTTCTGTCCCATTAAGAGACTGATCTAAATACCAGGTGGTTGACAAGCATTTATTAAGCGATTCCTATGTTCCAGACAGATTCTTCAAGGTCCCTTTGGCTGGCGCAGTCCATAAACTTATAATCTTACAATATATACTTGCCTTAGAAGACTTTGAGTCCTTTATTGTCTGCCTGCAGTCTTAATCCTGTACTTAGGAAAATTCCTCTAAGGGAGAACATGGGAGACAACACATTTCATTTTCCTCCACACCTGACTCACAGGTTTCTATAGAGCAGATGCTTAATAATATTTATAAAACTAAATTATTGAATAGAATACTGGATAGGGAGGCAGGAAGCCTGGATACAGCCCCAACTTTGCCAATGATTCACCAGATAACCTTTGACAAGTAAATGTGCTCCGTACCTTGGTTTCCTCAGCCATAAAATGATGTGCTTAAATTTAATGGTCTCTAAAGACTTTGTTAGCTGTGATTCTCTGTTCTATCATTCTTAGGTAAATCTGGGGTCATTTTTATCTATTCCTGCTTAGATGCAAGGGGTTAGATTTGATGACCTTTCAAGGCCACTTCCTGTTGGAAGATTCTGAAAACCAATTTTAATACCATTCTGAGAGTCAAGCTCTATCATTTATTGGCTATGAGACCATGGGCACATCTCAATTTTCCCCATTTATTAAATACCAATGATCTCCAAGGTTCCATCCATCTTTAAGAACTCTATGATTGTGAGGCAGCTAGGTGACTCAGTGGCTAGAACCAGGCCTAGATATGAGAGGTCCTGGGTCCAAATCTAACCTCAGATACTTCCTAGCTGTGTGACCCTCAGCAAGTCACAACACCAATTGCCTATCCCTTACCATTCTTCTGCCTTGGAACTGATATTTAGAACTATTCTAAGAAATAAAGTAAAGGTTTTTAAAAAGAGAATTATATGATTCTAATAATGCATGATTTGCCTAAGACTTAGGACAATGACTACGATTTTCATAAATACAAGACACATTAAACATTTTTTTCCTAACTGTGTTTAGGGTCAACTTCTCCCCATGATCTGACTCCTCATAAAGATCATGGACTTTAAAGGAAGACTTTGGAGATCATTGAATCCAATCTAATTCTTTCAGAGATAAAAGCAAGGACCTGATGAATTAAATCAGTCCAAATTCCTATAATTAAAGAAGTAACAGGAATAAGATTTAAACACAAGTCCTCTGACTTCTAATTCAAGGCTCTTTCCATGACACCCTTAATGATATCACTTAATGAGTGTTATCCATATTCACACTAGAGTGTAAATAACTGATAGAAGCTCAATTTTCAAGGGGAAATTGATGGACTGAAATACTTTGGTATCAAGAGAGACACCAGAGATGAATAAGGCTTGCATTTGGTTGTCCCCCAAAGACCACTCTGGAACATTAAGCCCTTGGGAGAGCACAAGACTCCAGGACCCCCTAGTCAGGACTGGGAGCAATGGATGAGAAAGCACTGAAAGTAAGTGGGACCCAGGGGAGGAGGAGAAAACTGCTAGCCCAGAAAAGGAGTCCTTCAGCCAGGAAATGGAACAGAAACAAACAAGAACACGATGTTCCCAAGGCTAGAAGGCCGATCTCAGGGACAGCTGACCCAGGTGTTTATTTTCTGTTGAGCTGGTAGCAGATGGAGAGAAAAGAAGCAAGGTCAGAAGATCATAGAGTCACTGAAGAATGGTGCCCAGCACGTAGCAAAACCCCCAGAGACTTTGAATCAAATTGGATTAGAATCTCATAATCAAAAAATCATAGAGCAAAAAAAAAAAAAAAAAGACTTTAGAAACCATCTATTCTGGCTCCCCTGCCCTTCCACTTCACAGAGTTGGAAACTGAGGCTTATTGAGAAATGGATTGTTGAAGGTTATTCAGAAAAGTCAGTGGCAATGCAGACCTATAACATATGCCTCCTTGTTTCTTATAAGATATAGCTTCCTTGAAACATAGTCACATTTTTAATCAAGTGAGTAAACGATTATCCAGAATCTTAGGTCCTCTTTAAAGCCTGTTCAGAAATTGGTATGTGCCTCATTATATAAGTCAACTGAGGTCATATCTCCAGTCTGGAACCCAATTTCTTCTTTGTCCAATGGGGCTAATTACTACTGATTTACATGTCTCTCAGAGCTGCTTCTACTCTGCATTTGGCATAATGGTTGGGTGCAGGCCCTTTGTGGTGCACAGGAATTATCCTCTATATCCACCACAGGGGCATAAAGACTCCTCAGATTTATCCTCAATAGAGTGACCCAGTAGAAATGTCACAGAATTCGAGATTAGATCACCTGGGTTTGAAATCTGAATCTACCTTTTTCCTTAGACTAATCACTTAAGCCCTCTGGGTCTTGATTCCTCATCTATAAGAAGTGGAAGAAGATTTTAGACTAGATCAGAAGTGTCAAACTGTCCCACTGTGAAATTACTAAGCGCCGCCCAAACCAGATGAAAATGTAGTTGGGAAATGTTTAACAAAATGAATTAAAATACAGCACAATATAGATAATGTTCATTTGTGGTTTTCCAAGTCAGAATATGCAGCAGTTTCTATTTGAGTTTGATACCACTAGCCTAGATGAGGTCCTCTCCAGCTCTAAATTCCATGAGTCTATGCCCCTAATATCCACTGCAGAAGGGAACTTCTTAACCATTCTGTGAGCCATTCTGTGAACCATAGGATGGGATGATGCTTCCTAAGCCTGATCACAGAGCCACCACAGTTACCAAACCCGCTTCTAGACAGATGGATGCCCCTTTGTGTCTGTATCTGTTAATGCTCTGTCATGCGTTTCTCTTCCTAGGCCTCTGCAGGGCTCCGAGCCGCCTGTCAGGCCTGAACGTGCCCTGTTCCCTGCCCAGCCCCCAAGCTGCCATGCTGACATGTGAACTGCAGAATTGCCCATACTGTGCCCACATCTTGGAGGACCCTGAGTTTGAGTTGAGCGAGTTGGAGAGCTACGACTCAGACACCAATGGTGTTTATGAGTTCACCCAAGACCTCCGGCATGGAGACCATCGAGACCCCATCCAGCAGCCCCCGCAGACCCCAGCCCAGAGCGGATCGAGGCGGCGAGGAGGGGCCCACAGAAAGAAGGTGGTGGGGGACCGAAGTGGGGTGGCCTGTCTCTGGGCGGCCTTTGGAAACAAACTCAAGCGAATTGTGGAAAGCAAGTACTTCAATCGGGGAATCATGATCGCCATCTTGATCAACACCCTCAGTATGGGCATAGAACACCATGAGCAGGTAAGCTCAGCACCAGCTGTATCTGGCACTATGGGCAAGGACTGGGGTGTCCAGGGCTTAGGGATGCCAAGCTGGGAGTAGAGGATCAACTCAACAGTTGCTTTGAGACCCCAAGTCTTTCCCCAACTCTATTGCCTGTGCCAAGTCAAAAACCATCTTAGAAAAAGAATAGGATGGAACGATAGTAAATCTTTGATTTGTGGTCCTTTAAATTTGCAAAGCATTTTCCCCTAATGCCTCTATGAGGTTGGTGGGACATACTACAGATGAGAAAACTGAATCTCAGAGTGGGAAAGGAACTTGTCCATAATGACACAGCTATTTCAACCCAGTCTCTCTGACTCCCAAATATCTTTGGCTTCCATGGCTGTTCCAGCCAGTAAGGATGTGATGAGAATGAGGATAAGCCTTTGACTAGGATGGGGAGCCTCACGAGCTAGAGATAATCCCTCCCAGAGGAATCAAAGGATTGGGAACCAAGCCTGCCTGTGGATTCTAGGTCCAGAGGAGAGTTTGCCAAGGACTTCCATGTTTCCTTCTTCAGCCATCTTGTCCCCTTTTCCAGACCAGGAAAAATACAGGGGCTCAAGGCAAACTTTGCTTTGGAAAAACTGGCTGGAGTTCCCTTGGGCTTTGTTTTTCAGGAAGTTGAGCTTGGCGATATGAGATAAGACAGGGAGGAACCCCATGTCCCTTGATTGCATCATGCACTTGGGAATGCTTTTTGTCTGGGCTTTGGGTTCCCATTAACCACTGACTCCACCTTGAATGTCTCTAGGGATAAAACCCAACAGCTCATGGCACTAGGGGCAGGTCCCCTGAGAGCCTAGACTGAGATAAAAAAGGAGAAGAGCTTGGAAACATCAGAATTGAAAAATGGATGTGTCCATGAGGGATTCAGTCCTGCCATACCAACACTGGTAGAGGGGATTAGTGTCTTTGAGCCTGGAAAAGACAAGAGATGGAGGAAGGACATGATCCTTGTTTTCAAATATCTAAAATATTGTCACTTGGAAAGAGATTAGCTTTGTTTTGCATGGTCCCAGAGGACAAAATTGGAACCAGAAGACAGAGTTTCAGGGAAGCAGATCTTAGTTCAATGTAAAGAAGAATATACTAACAATCAAGGCAAGCTAATAATAAAATGAGTTTACTCTCAAGATATAGTGAATTGAATGGTCAGATGACCATTTGTCAGGAATGGAGGAGATACCTGGCTACATACTCTACCAGATAACCCCTGAGGCCCTTTCCTCCTCTGCTCTAAGAGTCTGTGATTCTTTCTCCTCTGACTTCCTAGGAAAGTATCCTTAGCCTAGATTTCCAGTCCTGGGAGGCTTTAACTATAGTTAAGAAGACGGGACACAAATCCAGAGAGCCAGCATGTCTTAGGAACCGAGATATGGGCTTTGATTCAGGATTCCGGAGTCCTAGCCCTGATCTGCCCCTGATTCACTGTGTATTACCTTGATAAGTCCCCTCCTTGTTTCAGCCCTCGATTTCCTCCCCCGTTCAATGAATGAGTTGGACTGGATCATCTCTAAAGTCCCAGCTCTGAATCTATGATCTTTCCAGGGGATTTTAGATCTGGGTTCAGAGAATTAGAATTGGGGGCATTGGGGAGTCATGATTAGAAGATGATCTCAGGTTTTCAGTGGACTATGAGCTCCATACAAGTCAACAGCTTAATGTGAGGCAGCGGGGTGGTACAGTGGATAGAATCCTGGGGCTGGAATCAGAAAGTTTGGAGTTCATATCTTATTTCAGACATGTTAACTGTGTGGCCCTGGGCAAGTCATTTCACCTCTGCCTGCCTCAATTGCCTCATCTATAAAAAAAAAATAAAGATAATAACAGTACCCATCAAAGAGTTATTGTGAAGATCAAGTGAGATAATGTTTGTAAAGCATTTAGCACAATGCCTGGTATATAGTAGGTGCTAGAGAAATACCCATTCCCATCATCTCCCCTCAGTATGATGTAGCAATCCAAAAAGCTACTGAGATTTTCCACATTGCTTCCAGGAATGAGGAGGAGATTATTTCCTCAGTACTCTGTGTGGGTCAGACCAATCTGAGCTATTCTTTTCAGTTCTGGGGGCTACAATTTAAGAGGACATTGACAATTTAAAGAATATCCAGAAGGAGGGCAATGAGAGATGTGAATAGCTTTGAATCCATGCCATTCAAGGATAGGTTGAAGAAAATGAAGATCTTTTTAAAGTGGAAAAGAGAACATTCAGGGCCCATGATAGCTACATTCAAAATATTTGAAAGATAGTCATGTGAAAGAGAGAACAGATACAACTAGGAGTAAAGGATAGAAATCTCAAAGATGCAAATTTAGGATTCATGTTAGAAAAAGTTTACCATGACTTTGTTCAGGTGTTTCTGCCATATCCGACTCTTTGTCACCCCATTTGGAGTTTTCAAGGCTATGACTCTGGAGTGGTTTGCCATTTCCTTCTCTACCTCATTTGCCAAATGAGAAAACTGAGGCAATGGGGATAAGAGACTCAACCAGGATCCCTCAGGCAGTAAATGTCTGAGGCTAGATTTGAACTCATTAAGTCTTCCTGACTTCAGGTCCACCATTCTGTCTACCATACCACCTAGTGGTCTATGGATTACCATGGATTATTATTATGATTATTACCATTACCATGGATTAGAGCTGACCAAAAATAGGCAGATTTCCTGAGGAGGTGGTAGTTTCCCTTCCATTGCAGATCTTTAATCAGTTGTATAGCCACTTATTGGGTAGGTTGCAGTGGGACTTCCTTTGGGGTCTAGGTCTACATGATCATTGTGGTCCCTTCCAACCCTAAAATTCCATGGCATTCTTCCCTAAGGTGGCCTTAATGATCTCAGCGATTCCTCCCATCTCAAGTCTGCCTCTTTCTCAAATGTTGGAGGCCTAACCAGTACTCTTCATCAGTACACAAAGAAAGGGGGAAGGGGAGCTGGGAAGGACATCAGGGAGGGGGTGCTGAAGAGCAAGGCCTGCTGTTCAGATCATTCCTGGGAAACAATGAAACAACAGCCCTTAAGCCTAGGACAGAACGTTCTCTGAATTGACTGATTGGCTCTCCAGAACGGTGGGCTGAATAGGGAGAGAATAGGAGTGATGAGTCACCCCAAAACCTCTCAGCCAGCCATTGTACTGGAAGCTCCTTACTCAAAAAACTTCTGGGGGAGATGAGAGCTCATTCATTTCCCCACAAAATCCTGGACTTGCTTCAGCTAAATTACTGCCCTCCCTGCCTTGCCCCCTGCAGGAAAAGGCGTCTTCCCAGACAAATTGAAAAGTGGTTACTTTAAATTTGTGTATGTTGACATGGAAGGAGGGGGAAACAACTGAGCCATTGGAGGGGACATTCCTCGACAAACAGCTCAGTTCTAAGCAATATGGCCCAGAAAGAAGGGATCATGTTCCAGAGGATAGACCTTAGGCCTAGGAGCCAGGGCACCTGGGTTCTAGTTCTAGCACTGCTCCTATCTTCAGGGCCTATAAAATGGTATTAACAGTTCTTATCTCACAAGTTATTTAAGTTAATAAATAAGATATTATTAATTTTATAATTCACATATAAAATCGCATATTTGTATTTTTATTTAATTAATAGATAACATATTTGTAACCTATTTAATTTATATATTTATAAATTCTATTTAATTTATATACCATATATTTATAATTTGTAACTCATTTATATATAATCTATATTTATAACCTGTATTTAATTTATATATACTTATAGTTTATGTTTAATTTATATATAACAATTTATAATTCATTTTTAACTAGGATTTTTCATGAGATTTATTATTATTCATTTAGGATTTGTAAAGGATAAAAGTTAATCAACTAGTTTTCATGGAGATGGTTTTCCCCCTTTGACCCCATACAAGATCCCCTGCATTGTACTAGGAGGCAGACTAGAGGAGGAGCAGACCCAAGGAATGACCTTGAGGAACTCATGGTCTATAAAGAGACAAAGAAAGAAGAGCCATAAATCCTGCCTTTGGGAAGCTCACAGTGGGAGGGAAGACAGTGGAGGAGAGACCCAGGTCCTGCCCTTGGGGAACTCAACAGTTTGACTCAGTAGATTCTACCCACTGATTTTCTGGTGTTGAGGGTAAATGCTGAAAGATTAGGAAAAGGGTGGGATGGTGAGACATAAGATGGGAAAGTACTCCAAAAAAAAAAAGAAAAAAAGAAAGAAAGAAAGAAAGAAACGCTCTAGGAATGGAAGGAGTTGATTGGGGTCCTTTCTATTTCTGCAGCCCCACCCACCCACTGTGAAAAAATTCCTGGGCTTGAGTGGCAGACATCCCAGATGTCCGTCATGCTCTATAAATATATCCTGGGCAAATGTTTTGAAAGAGGATGATTATAAAATTATAGACTCACAACAGAGTTGAAACAGACTGTAAAGATCAGCTCATCTCTCCCCTCTCTTATTTTAGAGATGAGGAAGCAGTCAGAGAAGGGCCTAGGACTTGCCCAAGGGGTCAGTGGCGAGGCTACCAGAAGTGCTGGAAGCCAGCCTAGTTCTGGGACTTCTTCTGAGGGGGCCTCCCCCTAAGGGTGGGCTGACACCGGCCCGTGACCTAGGATGCCTGGAGGGAGGGAGGGGAGCGAGCTCATCCTCTAACTTTGAGCAGGTCCCTATCTTGGCCGTGCCAAAGAAAGGAGATTCGAAACGGGGAGAAACCTCTGAAAATATCTCCGCTCCTTCATAGCATCTGGAGGAGGAAGGAAGGAATTCAGCCCCCCTCTCTGGCAGCACCCCAGGCTCACAGTACTCCCTTGCAGGGAACCTGCCTCAAGTCCTGTTCTTTACAGGGAGAGAAATGAACCGATTTCACTGTGCTGCTGTGCCCCCTAGTGGTCACGCGGAGTTACTAAGCAGCTTCCCAGAGAAGCTCGCCGACATCTGCGTTGTTTGGTCAGTTAGTCGTGTGCGACTCTGAGGGACCCCATTGAGGGCTTTTCTTGGCAAAGATTCCGGAGATGTTCCCTATTTCTTTTCTCCAGCGCCTTCGGTAGATGAGGAACTTGAGGCAAATAAGCTTAAGTGATTTGTCCTGCATCAGCCAGCGAGTAAATGTCTGAGTCCACATTTGAACTCGTGTCTCCATCCGGCAACTTAGGAAATTCACATTGCAATGAAAATTGGTTTATTAGAGGCTTATAAGGGAAATGTACCACCCGGCAACTTAGGAAATTCACATTGCAATGAAAAGAGAGACTTTTTATGGAGTTATAAAAGAAGAATTCTGGAAATTATTTTGAATGAAATTATAACAAATATAAAATCAAAATGTATGACTTTGGGCAAGTCTCTTCCCTTCTCTGGGTCTCAGCCTCTCCCTCTGTAGACTTCGGAGATTAGACAAGATGATCCTCTCCCAGCTATAAATTCTATGATGCTATGAAAAGGAATTTGAGAAAAGCTAAACATTTTATTTAAAAGATACTTAAAGCCCTGGTAAAATTATTCATTTTAGCCCCTAAGCAATATGAAAAGAAGAATAACTATATCTTATATTCCCACCTGAGGGCTCCACTAATAGAGGTAGAACAGACTGTCTTGGCTTGTCCTGGGGCCCATAGAAGTGGTGTCATGTTCAAGCTTGATAAAAGTCAAGACATTAGAGACCAGGGCTATCGAGAGAACTTACTAGTCATGGTATATTACTACATGCAACGCTAGTTAGAACTCTAAGGCCATGGCCTCCAGGCTGTGGCAAAAGAGGCCAAGATACACCCACCATGTTGGACACGTGCCCAGGCAAAGGCTCTCCAGTTGGGTTGAAACTCTTAGGGACTCCCAGGCATGTGCATACTGTTACCACCAAGTATCCAGCATCGGACCTGATGGGTCACTGTCTCAAGCCAGGTAGCCCTGTCTGCTCAGGAAGGCCTAATGAGCCAGCTTCAAGCCTCTGTGAGGTTTCCCATCACAGCTGTTAGCTGCAGAGTGGGCAACACTGGACCCAAACCCTTTGGGATGGAGCCAGCTCTGAATCAGAGCCCAGACTAGAGAAGAGCCCTCTGCTTGCTAATAAAGAGAATGGAGTTACTATGGAATTTGAGACCATCTTCTGAGTCAAATGTACTCCCAGGGCAGACATATGGGCCTGAGTGACCCAGTTCTGTCGCCCCACCGGATCAGGAAAGAATACTAATTAGGAGGTTGTGGGCCATTGTTCGTTAAAGGAGCTAGGGCGTTCGTTTCAAAGGTAAATTGGCTTCGTTGGAGCAGACTCTGATTTCTGTTCTCTGCTTGACTTCGACCTGATCTGTGAAGGCAAAGGAAACACACAGGCAATGGTGATCCTGAAATGTATTATTCCCAGCAAACAGCCCTAAATTGGAGGCTCTCAGTTGGACATTTTTCACAGCTGACAACTGTTCTGTGTGTCCGGCCCCGGGCAGGAGGCCTGTGAATGGTTCTTTTGTGTAGCCAACAGGACTCATAGGGTGATTGTTTCCAGAGCAACTGAGTCACAGCGGGTCTGCAGGACAGAGGGCATGGCCCGTTCCCAGACCTCATTCCCCAGGAAATCTGGGAGGAGGAAGATGAGAGAAAGGACAGGAGTGTGGACTTAAGCAACCAGGATAATACGCTGTATTTCCTCATGCCTGGATTCAGTACAAACTCAGACAGACAGCCACTCTTTGGGGGGTGGGAGAGGCAGGAACAGAGAGGAAGATGAAAACATAAATCTGTGCCAAGATCCGAAGACTTGTGACTTTGTCCCTTAATGGTTCCAAGCCATCAGCTCTCTCCAGTCATTAAGTACCCTTGATTGCTAAAACAATCACTGCTTACATATGTACTTCTTTCAGGCTTTCAAGAGTGCATCCCCATCCAGTATCTCATTTGCACCTCAGAGCATCCCAGGGAAGTACTCAGCCCTCCAGCAGTCTTGCTGCTAGCTTTTTAATTTGCAGGAGACTAGGAAATTAGTTCAGCAAACTGTTTAGGAGTGGCTGTAAAGCAAGAGTTAACAGGCTATAAGTGAGGCAATCATATACCCACTATTTAAGAGATGAGGAGGGGGTCAGCTAGGTGGTTCAGTGGATTGAGAGCCAAACCTAGCTCCTGGGTTCAAATTTGGCCTCGGGCATTTCCTAGCTATGTGACTGGGCAAGTCACTTAACCCTCATTGCTTAGCCCTTAACCACTCTTCTACTTTGGAGCCAATACATAGTATTGATTCTAAGACAGAAGGTAAAGGTTTTAAAAATAAAGTAAAAAAGAGAGATGAGAAAAATTCTTCTGTTCCAAGCAATAATGAGTTCTCCATCTCTGAAGCAGCTGAATAACCCCTTATTGGGGATGTCATAGAGAGTATTCCTGTTGAAGTATGGGATAGACTAGACCTTCTGAAGTCTCTGCCAACTCAAAAATTCTGTGGGGCATGGGGGAGGGGAACAAAATGACTTACCCAGGATCACATAACCTGTCAAGTGTGGACCTGGTACTAGAAGCCATATCTTCTGGCTCCCAGTCCAAAATTCAAATTTCACACAATTTGGTCCCTGGAAGACTTTCTGTCTAGTTTTCCCCAACTAAAGGACATATTTTCATGCCTTTCTAAGTTCTCTAGAGACTAGACCACTTTGGGAGGTCAAAGACCCTTATTTCTTCTTGCCACCACCAGGGAAATCTTCCATAGAGTAGAAGGGAGGCTCTGTTCTCCGTAGGGCATGTCAGGAAGGAGAGTCCAACAAAATCAAGAATTTCTTGGTATATGCACACCTTTTCTATACTTTTGTCTGCATTTTGTATAGGCCTAGGTGTCTCCATGTTGTGTCCCATGGCAGAATATAAGCTCCTTGAAGGCAGGTCTGTCTTGTATCTTGTCTTGGTATATTCCTAGCACCCAGCACCATTTAGCACAAAATAGACCTGTTTATGGGCAGCTAGGTTGCACAGTGAATAGAGTGCCCAGGCTGCAGTCAAGACCTGAGTTCAAATCTAATCTCAGACACTGAAAAGCTATGTGACCCTGGGTAAGTCATTTAGCCCTGTTTGCCTCAGTTTCCTTACCTGTAAAATGGGAGAATAATAACACCTACCTCTGGGGATTGTTGTAAGGATTAAATGAAGTGATAATTGTGAAGTACTTAACACAGTTCCTGGCACATAATAGATATTATATAAATGTTAGCTATTATCATTATTGCTATTATTACTTGCTGGATGACTGTGGTCAAGTTACTTCATTTCTCTGAGACATACTTTCCTCATCCATAAAATGCAGATACCAACACTTGTCTTACATACTTGACAGAGTCATTGTAAGGAAAGCCAAGTCAAGCCAACAAGCATTTTATTAAGTGTCTGTTATGTGCCAGGCACTGTGCAGAGTGCTGGGCATACAAAAAAGGTAGAAGACAGTCCCTGCCCTGACGAAGCTCACCATCTAATGCGGGAGACAACATGCAAACAACTATGAAGACACAAGAAAAATACAGCATAAATTGCAATTAATCTCAGATGCCAGACACTAAGGTTGAAGAGGAACTTGCTGCAGAAGGTGGAGCTTTAAATTAAGATTTGAAGGAAGCCAGGGGTAGAGATGCAAAGAGAGAGACTTCCAGGCAAGGAGGACAGCCAATGACAATGCCCAAAGACAGGAGATGAAGTGTCTTGTTTGAGGAACAGCAAAAGAGAGTGCTTTATAAATCATAAACCACTGTAGAAACCCAATGTCCTCATTATGAACACTAGGCACTGTCCTGGGTTGTAAAACAGTAATATCTCCAGGGGCTACTAAGGTGTGCAGGGCTATCCGTAACCTTCAATAATGGCTGTGCTTTCTGAGTTCCCAGGTCTGCTTTTTAATATCTTTTTCTACTTCCATTTTAAGGCTATCAAAAGTCACCTCTAATTTTCACCGTATCTACCTCTAGCAGCCCCTGATGCTACCTTTCTAATTTGCAGTGGCCCAGAAAAGCAGTTCATCAAACTGGTTAGGATTCTATGCAAAACTAGCATTAATAAGACTGGAGAGGGGGCAATCCTAAGAATGAAGGGCGTGAAGTTTAAGGCACAGACATTCTGACCCTATTGAAGATACTCAGAGGCATTTTTTTTAGGTGTGAAAGGGGGAGGCTTTCTTCTGGGTTCTGCAGAGATGAACTTCTCATGGCGAGAGTGTCAGTTAACTTGCAAGTAGCTGATCTTTGAATGCTGAAGTTTCTGGGTAACTGTTTTCCAGATGGCTAGAGGATAGATAGATAGATAGATAGATAGATAGATAGATAGATAGATAGATAGATAGATAGATAGATGGATTAGATAGGTGGGAAGAGAGAGAGATGAATGGATGGATACATACTTGGCTGCATGGTGAGCTATTGCATTTATTCAGCATTCTAGGTACCAAGTGCTATGTTAAGCACTGACGATATAAATGCCATAAAGGAAATAGTCCCTGTCCTCAAGGAGCATACATATAAAAGCAGAGGGGGTGTCAGGAGGGAAGGGTGGTGGAATGAAGGGAGTTAAGGCTGCCAGTGAGTAGATGAAAAATTCCCAAAACTCAAGAATGGATCCAGGAGGGAAATGAACATGGTTAGCCCGGGAACTTTAGAAAATAATCTTCCCAGCTAGGGAGTCACCAATCAGAGAAGAGGGTCAAAGAAGTGGAAGTATCTTCAGAGTGAGATGGTTTGACAAGGAAGTAGAAAATGTTGATACCAGAAAATCAAATCTTCAGACCACCCACAGAACTTACAGTCCCCTACCCCCTCCCCCGCCTATAGTTGAAAGAACCCTATTCTGAAAACTACTGGGGTGAATCAAGTAACAGATGATCTTGCTGACCCACTTCCTGGTGAATCATTTGGATATTGCCTAATCCCAGCCTGGGCTCTGTAAGAGAAGAGAAGAAGGAGATCCAAGTCATTAGAAGCTTGGCAATGGAGGGGGAAAGGAAGCTCAACAAAGCGAAGACTGGGGCAGCTGGGTGGCTTTAACAGATTGAGAGCCAGGCCTAGAGATGGGAAGTCCTAGGTTCAAATCTGGCCTCAGACACTTCCTAGCTGTGTGACTCTGGGCAAGTCCCTTAACTCCCATTGCCCAGCCCTTACCACTCTTCTACCTTGCAACCAATACACAGTGTTGATTCTAATCAATACACAGTGTTGATTCTAAGGTGGAAAGTAAGAGTTTAAAAAAAAAAGGCACAAGACCCTTTAAAAGGTCTTTAAAAGATCATTTCAGGAAGTTTTAGCCTAGACCACCTTTCATATAATTAAATTCAAGAATCTCTGCTTGCTAGAAGAACATGTGTAGGGTTTGTATTTGTCAGAGTTGGTCCAAAATCCAACTTGAAAGCATAGTGTGGGGCTTAGTACCCTGGGGTCAGCCCTATCACTGACTTTCCAAATGACCTCATAGGAGTAATTTTCTGTCCCTGGGTTCCATTTTTCCACTCAGTAAAGCTAAATGACCTCTAAGGTCCCATTGTTCTCTGACATTCTAAGATTCTATGAATCTCTTATCTTAAAATGCATATTTTGCAGGAAGTGGGGGTAAATTATTGTGGCTAAAGAACCCTGAGGACATTCATCCCTTTCCCAGGCATTGTGCCCTGTATTTGTCAAAGCTCCAAAGGTAGACATAACTCCATCCTAATTCTTTCTTAACTATAAAAAGTGCTCTTATAAAACCCCATTCTATTAAGGTTTCAGTTTTAAAGGCTTTGAGGAATGTTCCCATCCTGGAAATAGAGGCTGCTCAGTATCAGAGAATCTGGAAGGATCTTGTAAGTCAAATAACTCACAGAGTTTCTGAGGCTAAAATCAGCCTGGAGTCTGTCTGCATGTGAAGCCCACATCAATAATGTACATAGAAACAGGGAACACCAAAGCCAGGAGGCCTCTTCCATGGCTTAGCCTCCAATTTCTACATTTTACAGAAGGGAAAATCAAATCTCCAAGAACTATGGATTTGGGGAACCTGGTTATAGAACCTGATCACTGCCCTTCTCTGGACTTCAGCCTCATCATCTGTTAGTAGGGGGAAGTGGGGTGTTCAGGATGACCTTTAAGCTCTGGCCCCTTACACCTCTAAATCTACAGGTCTCTTGCTCCAGATCACACAACTTCATGCTTGAACAAGACCCCAGTTTCTTGATCCCTGAGCTCTTAGTTTTAAAGCCCAATGGTCTTTTTTTTAACCCTTCCCTTCCCTTTTAGAATCAATACCATTGATTCTAAGGCAGAAGAGCAGTTTAGGCTAGGCTCTGGGGGTGAAGTGACTTGCCCAGGGTCAGACACGCAGCAAGGAAATGTCTGAGGCCAGATTTGAAACCAGGTCCTCCCAACTCCAGACCTGACTCTCAATCCACTGAGCCACCTACTTGCCCCCTCAAAACCCCCTCCACCCCCCACCTCCCAATGCTCTTTTATGACACTAGAAAGCCTGATTTTTCTAGCCATTGGAATTGAGAGGAGGCAGGCAATAAGGAGATGAGGAGAAATCCATGGAAACAGTTTAGAAACTAAAAGAACCCTGGATTAGGAATCAGAAGTAAGATGATGTGGTCAAGAAATACTAGTACAAATACTGGGCTAGTCTAGGTCTGGACCTTGGACAGGACAAGGAAGTGATGGGTTAGGAGGTCCAGATATTGACTGTCTGGTATGAGAAGTTTTGATTGGCTGGTGGAAACTGGGGAAAGCTCTCATCAAGAGGTTACTCACTCGCTACATCAGCATGGATGGACTCCCAGACCTTGCTTTTAACAAGGATATTGATTCTTCTGCTTCTAGCTTAACTAGCATTTCAAAGCCTCCTAGGAGATTTCTTTCCACTCAGAAGACAATTGAAGAAAATTCAACCCATATTTCATCCTTGTAGTTGAAGCCAGTTCATGCCTGCTCCTTCCTAGAGGCAGGACTTCCTTCCTTCCCTCTTCAGCATCTTTACAAATGCAGGAAAAAAGGCTCCAGTTACTGCCTAGTAACACCCAGACTCTTTGAGAGTGCATAAGACTCAGGCACTCTCCCGCACAAAGTATCTGAGCCATCACCTACCATACATATCTGTGGTGGTCTCAGGAAGTAAACTTGTTTGTTTGAAACCCTTACCTTTTGCCTTATTATTGATTCTAAGACAGAAGAAAAAATGGCAAAGGCTCAGCAAAGGTGGTTAAGTGACTTACCCAGAGTCAGACAGCTAGGAAATGTCTGAGGTCTGATTTGAACCCAGGTCTTCCTGACTCCAGGCCTGGCTCTCCATCCACTGAGCTACTTAACTGCCCATTGGAAGTAATTTTTCTAAGGGAGAACCCTGAACTTAGGACTTTGGGAAAGGTCATGAGAGGCAGCATCATATATTACTATACTCTCAGGCACCAAGGCTAAAAGCTTCAGCGATCTTTGACCTCTTCCTTGTGCTCCATTTCCAAGGAAAGAATATTCACAAAATTCTGTTCATTTTTTTATCTTTAAGTCATCTCTGTTACCCATCCCCTCCTTTACACTGTGCTGGGTCCCACTCTATTCAGATCCTCATCTTCTCATTCCTATAATAAACTCCAAACTGGTCTCTGCTTCTAATATTTCCCCCCTCCAATCCAGCCTTAACACCCTGCCAGATGAGTGTTCCTATTACACAGATCTCCACCACAGCACTGGCCTCCTCACAGACATTCAGAGGTTTCCCTTTACCTACCACTGCCATTTTGAATGGCAAAGTTTCCCAACCTCTTTTAAATGCCAGTGGGAATGGGATCCTCTCCCGGCCCTTGGCTTTCACATAATTAGAGAACTAGCTCTGCAGGCTTGGGATTGGATAGAGGAAATCTCTCAGAAAGTCTCTATCCACATGCTTCCCAGCTTGATTTCCAGTCCTGAGAGTTCTGGATAAACAGAACTGGTTTGGAAGAGATCCTAGCTCCAGAACAGGACATAAACAATGGAATCCTCATAATTACTCAGAATAACCAGGTGAATTGCTACCGTTTGGGGAGAAGCTAGAAGCCTGACCTCTATCTTGACTTCACCCCACAGCTGCCTACCTTTGTATATACACACTCGGGGTAGAGCCCTGTGCTCCAAAGAATGGAGTGCTTGCCTTGGGATCCAGGGCATCTATATACTGTTTTTTTTAATTCTTACTTTCCACCTTAGAATCAATACTCTGAATTTGTTTTAAGGCAGAAGAGCATGAAGGGCTAGGTAACTGGGGTTAAGTGATTTGCACAAGGTCATATAGCTGGGAAGTGTCTGATGTCAGATTTGAACCCAGGACCTCCCACCTTTGGGCCTACCTCTTCATCCACAGAGCCACCTCGCTGCATCCCCATCTACATACCATTGAACTTAAAAAGCTTAACTTCTGGTACCAATTAATTTAAATGCCATTAAACACTAGAACAAGAGTCCTCTGGGATCACCACATAAATTTCACTCATTTCCATCCCTCTCCAGCCATCTAAGTACCTTTACTGGAGTTGCTGCCACCCCCAGGATAACAGGATCATAAGATACAGAGTGAGAAGGTACCTTTCAGTTCATCTAGTCCATTTTAAAAGGAGGAAATTAAAGAATCGAAGTGTGAAATGACTTGGCATGAGGCCTTTGCCATCTTACCCATCACTGGGCTCAATCTCATTGTCCTCTTGTGAATTCCTTTGGGATCAACATTGGAGTATCCCAAGCTGCCTTTAGGGAGCTCTCCTCTATCTCAGGAGATGGTGCCCACAGAGGAGAAGCAATCCAAGGATGGCATGAATAAGGGAAGGATTGTGTGGTGCAGACAAGCAGGGCTCTGATGGTTGTCTAGTGTTTCCTGGGCTGTCGCAGTGAGATATCCTGGAGGAGACTACACTGGAACTGAGGGTGAAGGATTGGAGAGAATGAATAAATGGGGAGGAAGAAGAGTTGCAAATGGAGGGCAAAGTCGTAGGAGCAGTAAGGATCCTAGTGACCAAAATGAGGAAATAAGCTGGGAAACCTGCCAGATTAGCCTTCAATGCCAAGTGGAAGAATTTTGACTTGACCTTGAGGACAGAAGAGATTCACTTGAGCAAAGATAGGGTCAGGAGTAAGGAGTGGAAAGGGTAGAGGGACATGGCCAGAGCTATGAATCAGGAAGATTGATCTGGAAGCATGTCTAAGTTGGACTCAAGGAGGGGACATCCCTTTGGAAGCTCTTACACTAATCCAGAGAAGAGCTCATGAGAGTCTGGGATGGCATAAGAGGTTAGATTTCAGTATATGTTAGGTAGGAGTAGGCAACTTTGATACATTCTTTGGTGAGTTTACTGAGGTATCAATGCCTTGAAAGGCATCATGGCATAATTTACTATACTATTATCTCCAATGGATGCTCCAGGAAGGCCTAGGTTCAAGGTCAGCCTGACTGTGTGATCCCTGAGCAAATCATTTATTTCTCAGGGTGCTAGACAACTCTCTGACATTACAAGTTGCAGAGAAGAGGAAGGGAAAGAAGAAGAATTCATTAAATGCCTACCATGTACCAAACACTATGCCAACTGCTTTACAACTATGTTATCCCTGGGGCAGCTAGGTAACTCAGTGGATAGAGTTAGGCCTAGAGTTTGAATCTGGCTTCAGACATGTCCTAGCTGGGTGTCCTTGGGCAAGTCACTCAACCCCAATTGCCTGGTCCTTTCCATTCTTCTGTCCAGAATTGATGCTGAGACAGAAGGTAAGAGTTTAAAAACAAATAACAAATATATTATCCCCCTACATTTTAAAAGAGTTTCCTTATCTGGGAATTCCTACACCAAATAAATCACAAGTGCATTCCCTCTCATCAGTGCCTTAATGCCTGTTCTCTGCCCTTTTCTCCCTCCCATTCCTAAACATCATATTACATACACACACACTCCTGATCTCTCTGTTCTCACCCTAAAATTTCAATAATTGAGAATAGATTAGGACATGGTTCTATCAGGAGAAAATTGGCATTTTAAAAGAGATTAAAACCTTCTGCTAAAGGAATGTTGCTTTAAGGTAGAAGGTCCTGGCTCAGTCATGCTTTGGAGGAAGATTTGGCCAGGGAATTTCAGGGACTCTTGTAATTGCCCCCTCCCCAAGCTGGTGACTACTTGAAGCAATAGTTGAAGGTACTAGGAATATGAATGTATCATTTCTCCCTTGCCCTTCCCCATTAGAATGTAAACTCTCTAAGGGCAGGAACTGTCCAGCTTGCTTGTATTTGTATCCTGAAGTTAGCACAGTCCAATACTTAGGGAACACTTCAAAGCTTTTTAATGCATTCTGTTATTTGTGGAAGGAAGAAAGGCAATTTTCAGTAAATACTATGTGCCAGGCACTGTGCTAAACACTAGGAACATTATCTCGTTTGGTCCAAAATGGGGACCTACTTTTCTAGCCCTTGGTTGCTCCTAAGACATTGAGATCCACTGGTTTTTGTACTCCCCAGCCAGAAGAGTTGACCAACGCCTTGGAGATCAGCAACATCGTCTTCACTAGCATGTTTGCCCTGGAGATGCTCTTGAAGTTGTTGGCTTTTGGGCTCCTGGGCTACATCAGGAATCCTTACAACATTTTTGATGGCATCATCGTTGTTATCAGGTGACTGGTGGACTATGGGTAAGGTTGGGTAGCAGAGTGGTAGGAGCTGGAGCATAGAAGCAGGGAAGTCTCAGAAGCCTGCAATGACAATGAACCCAATGGGGCCTCTTTTGGCACCAAGAAGTCTAGCTCTAAGTGCTTTCGGAGAGGCTTTCAGTGAACAGTCAGTTTCTGATATGCCCCAACTCTCAATTTAAAACTTTGCTCTGGTCAACAGATCTTCCACTCCCTTTGAAACAAGCAGACCTATGAAAAACATTGATTCTGAAGACTTTTACCAAAACAGAATCAGCATAGAGCAACAGATATTGTTTCCCCTCAAGATTATGCAAGGATGAGGAAGCCTAAGGTTCTAAAAATCTGTGAAAAACTAAGCATTTCCCAAACTCATTCACAGTAACAATTCAGAAAGTTTGGCCATGGGTTCATAGGACTTAGAGCTGGAAAGGACCTCATCCTACCCCCCCAATTTTTGCAGTTAAGGAATTTTAAAATTTCCTAAGAATTAGACTAAGAATCCTTATATTCCTTAGTGAATGAGATCCAGGTCCAAGCCCTGGCTTTCACACTTACCAGCTGTGTGGCAATGAGCAAATCATTTAATTTCTCTATGACTCAGTTTCTTCCACTGAAAATAAGGCAGTTGTACTAAAGGTATTGTACTCCTTTCTAACTAACATTCTGTGGCCCTGTGAAATTGGGAATTTTTTTTTTTAAGGCATCACTGTGCTGACTAAACCTGAGTATTTCCCAGGGGCCTCAGAGTAATCTTTTCAGGGCAGGAAAGATATTCATTCTTTGCTTAAACTAAGTGTTCTTAGTTAATCAAAACCTGAGCACCCCAGAGATGTAAGCTTTTATCTTGTTGGCTGTCGGGGGATGAACAATCTCATTCAGTTCAACAAAAACTTATTAAACATCTATGTGGAGTACATTTGTGCTCTGCATACCTATGTTAGGTTCTAGGAATACAAAAGTGTAAAATGGCCCATTCCCTGCCCTCAAGGAATTAAGAATCTAATGATAAGATGGCAATATAGTGCAGCAACAAGAACAATGGATTTAAGGTCAGGAAATCTGTGTTCTAGTCCTACATCTGCCACTAATTCCCTTATAATCTTGGGAAAGTCACTTCCTTTACACTCATGGAATCCACAGAAATAAATCGTCCCCATATTATGAAGATAGCCGGGGGTGGAAAGCTTGAGTCAGAGAATGGGCTGAATTTATCCAGTTGGACTCCTTAGAAAAGGGAGACTCACACTGTGATACAGAGGGTGTACAGAGGAGAAGGAGGTCCCACTTTTCTGACATGCTCCTCCCTGTGCCTTATGCCAAAAGTGTCTGGGAGATTATCGGGCAGTCAGATGGAGGCCTATCTGTACTCCGGACCTTCAGGCTCCTTCGAGTGCTGAAACTGGTACGGTTCATGCCAGCCCTCCGACGACAGCTGGTGGTGTTGATGAAGACCATGGACAATGTGGCCACCTTCTGTATGCTGCTGATGCTGTTCATCTTTATCTTTAGGTAATCCCTCCCCACAGCCTTGACCCCAGTTCTCCACACAGCTCCCCCACAACCCCTTAAGCTCAATAGGAGTCAACTGGGGGAGTCTCATTGTCTGTGGTGCTGAATAAATATAGTTAGGGAAAGTGGGGGGGAGGAGGAGAGTTCAAATGCTCATAATGTTCTTTCTTTGGAGTTTTGGGGAGAGGAGACTCAAATACAAAGTGAGATAACCAGTCAGTTTCCACTGAAATCCTATTGTGTGTCAATCCCTAAACTATTACAAAGGGAGAAGAAACAAGGGTTGGAAGGGAGGTTCCAACAGGGGTTCTTGATGGTCTGGTGTCCCTGGCTGGGGAGTGTTCTTCCATCCCTGATATTCAAAGATTTTCCCTTTCTCCCATGCTGACCCATGGTTCTGGCCTCTGTCAACTCCATCCACCCACAGTATCCTGGGCATGCACCTCTTCGGGTGTAAATTCAGCTTGAAAACTGACACTGGAGACACCGTCCCGGACAGGAAGAACTTTGACTCCTTGCTGTGGGCCATTGTCACTGTGTTCCAGGTAAAGTCCAAGGCCTCAGTAGATGTAGGATTATCATAGCCAGCCTCCAATGCAGAACCCACATTGATTATCTTTGTCCCTCAAGTACTTCTGCCTAGACCTTCAAGCAGCTACCCAGAGGAAAATCTCCATTTATACTGGACTGCTGTGATTGTCCCAATCAGAGGGATGCCCCTAGCTTTAAGGAAACACTGAAGAGCTAGGAACAGTAGGTTACATAGTATTTCAAGGGGCTCTGAAGATCAGTGATAATCTACAATGACTCACAACTCAAGTAAGGAGATGCCTGAGACAAAAAAAAATTGCCTATGCCTATAACCCTTCACACCTTACCTCTTTCAATTTCTCTTCACTTCTATATCTTTCCCTCCACTACCTATCTCCTCTTCTTTATCTTTCTCTACTCCTTCCTCTTCCCTTGCTCTTTATTCTCTCTACCCCTTCATTTCTCTCCTTTTTGCCTATTTCTTTTCATCCATTCACTTGTATCAATCAACTATAAGTTAAATGAAAACATATTTATCGGAATTTGTTATAATTACTAATTAAAGTTTATATATACTATTATATATACTAATTAAAATTTATATATATTCATATATAAATATATATTTTTAGAATGCAAGTGAGTTGTGGGATATAGAAAAATAAGATAAAAATTTGAGTGAGACCTTCTATCAATTGGAAGAATATAGGAGTGGAGAGATTGGTCAGTTGCTCTTATATAAAAATGTTCTCCCATTCAGGCTTACATTAGTGTAAAATTTCTGTCAGCCACATACCAAGATTTTACATAAGGGATCAGGACCTCTAAATACATTTATCATGAAGGAGGTATTCAAGTTATACTGACAAACAGCAACAATAAGACTGGCTCAGATTCCTAGAGAAAATTAAGGCTTAGATAGGGTTGTTTTCACACAATAGTTCTATGGGTTAGGTAGTATAATTGTTATCCCCATTTGACAGAAACTGAGTCTCAGAGGGGGCAAGTGACTTGCCCATGATTAGAAAGCTCGTATGTGTGGGATCAAGGATTAAAACTTAAGTCTTCTGACTCCAAATTCACTGTGCTATGCCATAGTACCATTGCCTGGTGATAGAAACTTCTAGGGATGAGAGGCTTAAAAATGAATGAATAAAACTGTATTGACTCTGTTCCAGTCATTGTATTAAGGAAGAGTGATATATCTTCTCCCTTTCCCTTGCTTCTTGTCCTGGTTAGGGCAGTCTCCATTATTGTGTCTGATTCTGGGTTCCACATTTTAAGAAGGACTTTGACAAGCTGAAAATGAGCACTATGAGAGGAACAAAAATCATGTGATATAAAAAGTCATTGAAGAAACTGGGGATATTTATCCTGGTGACTTGGGGAACACATGTTTAGACATTAAATATATGAAGAACTGTCATGGAGGGAAAGAGACAGATGCATTTTGCTTCACCCCAGAAAGTAGAATTGTGAGCAGTCTGGAATAAGGGGAGATCATTAAGAGACAAATTTCAGAATTAGAAGGAACTTTCTAACAATGAAAACTATGTAATGACAAAAGAGATGATCTCATGAAATAGTAAGTTCCCTGTCTTCTGGAAGCATTGAGTGAGAATCCAAATGATTATTTATAATGGGTACCACAGAATTGCAGTTTGAGAATCAGAGTTGAGAGGAATCTCAAAGGTCATCTGATCTAACCAATACCTGGTCAAGAACCTAGTCTAAAGCATTACTGACAAGTTGTCATCCAGCTTCTGAACATAGGGAAAAAGATTTCTGTTAGTCCTGGTCAAACAGAATGATGGCCACTGAGTCCCCTTCCATCTCTGGGATTCTGCTTTTGTGTACCCCTGGGGCACCTTCCTACAAGGCAAGATGGACTCTGAGTAGAATTAGGACTGTGAATCAGCAAGCGAGAACCACATTTCTGTGATCCTCAGGAGGCGACTCATGTTTCCCCACCCTGGCCAATGTCATCCATCACTGTAAGGACATAAGATGAGAGTGAAGGTGGTGATGCAGCAGGGTAGAAAGAAACCAGAGACAATGGTGTGTTCTGGTCATATTTCTGCCTTAAATTCACCCCATAAACTTTAGTTTCCTTGACTACAAAATGGGATGCACATATCTGCCTTTCAGGAGGAATGTGGTAAGAGAATATGTAAAAAAGTTCTTTTATAATTGGAAAATATGCCCCTTTCCCAGAATGCATTCTGTCCTTACCCCCACTTTGCAGGTTCTTTGTGATCTACATGATCAGTCCTCTCTAAAGCTTCCCAAAGCACACTACCCATAAAAATCAGTGTTCTCATAAACATCAACTCTTCCAAGAATACTTTGCCTAGATTTTACCTTCAATTCATTCATTCCCAGTGATATAATCCACTTGTCTGTGAACACATCATGTCCTCCTATAAGAAATAAGCTTCCTGAGGGCAGGAACTATTTTAAAAGTCTTTGTTTCTATGCTTAGCTCTACAGAAGGTACTTAGTGAATGTTTGTCAAATTTGAGTTATATAAACTATGAAATGTTTTATCTACTGTGAATAGCTCTGTAAATTAAAGCCTTGTTCAGAAATAAGGAATGTTATTAACAAGATATTGCTGCCTTCAATTTTGTGTTAGGTACCAAGAGGGAGAAAGATGTTATCTCTGACACTGTCAGTAGACAAAGAATCATAGAACAGATTTGGAAGGGACTTTAATGGTCCCCTAGTCTCTTGCCCTCCCCATATTATAGATGGAGAAATTGAGGCCCAGAGAATTATAGTAACTTGCCCAATGTAGCTTAGCACATTGAGTATAGGTCTCCTTGATTCCTGATCTTCTTCCCTTGATTCCTGATTGTCTTCCCATCACAGAGGATGCCAGTGAAATAGAAAATGAGGAGCAGACAGACAGGCAGAAACAGCTTTAGAAAAGGAGAGACACAAAGGGAAAATGAGTCACAAGAAAGAAGAGATAAAGAAAGGATAGGAGAAGAAAAAGGATTTAGAGTTTCAGGGAGAAAGGTTCCAATAAAGTCTGAGATGACTAGATTAAGGTGAAGGAAATTGTTATTTTTACTCATTCATTTACCTCGTCTGCAGGCTTCATAATGTTACCATTATCCTTTTCAATTCTAGCTAGTTATTTGGATTCAATGTGTCTAATATGTAAATCATTCTCTTGTCTCTTAAATCCACTTCTCTAACTTCCCTTTTCCTGTTGAATGGCACCACCATTCTTCTAGGCATCTAGATTTTCATCCTTAGTCACCCATGACCACCCTCCATATTCACTCAATTGCCAAGTCATATCTCTTCATCCTCTATATCTCTTCGTTCCCTTCTTTCCATTCCCATAGCTGCTAACTTGGCTACAGTCCTCATTACTTCTCGTTGGCACTGTTGCAATAAACCAAACAATCTCTGCTCATAATTTCCCTTTTGCTATCTCTTCTCCACATAGGCGCCAGAATAATTTCCCTTAGCCCTAGATTTGACCATGCTCAAAAAATCTTCAATAGCCTCTTTTCCCTAATGCATAAAATATAAACTCTTCTGATTGTCACTTAAAGTCCTCCATGACCACCCTACATTTCCAGGCTGGTTTCACATTACTTCCCTTCATGTACTCTTCATTTCAGCCAAATTCAGTCACTCTCTGAACATGTCATCCCATTTTCCCATCTTCAGATCTTCACACAGCCTCTCTTTCTTTTTCATCTCTTTCTTGTACTTAGAATGTACTGCCTTCCCATCTCCCCTTTTCCAAATTCTTATCTTCTTTTTAAGAAAGTTGAAGGCTCATTTTAGGTGTTGCCAATGGAAAACTTTCCTAATCTTTCCCTCCCCAGAGTTTTTAAGGTTCATTTCCCCTCCCTCAAATAATATCATGTATTTTATCTTCCAGGAGAATACAAATTCCTTGAGGGCAGGGATTGTTTCAGTTTTTTCCTTTACCACCTCAGGACTTAGAGTAGTGCCTTAGAAATAATAGGGACATACTAAATTTTCATTGAATGGAATGCAGTTGAATCAGTTGGTTAACCATTGTTCTCAATTCTTTAACTTCTCTTTAACTCTAATTTCTATTGGCTCTGCTTTAAACAGAAAATCCACAGTAGCCCATGGTGGGAGTTGGTGGTGGAATGAAGGATATTTTTTGGTCTAGACCAGTGGTTCCCAAACTTTTTTGGCCTACCACCCCCTTTCCAGAAAAAATATTACTTAGCCCTCTGGAAATTAATTTTTTTTAATTGTAATAGCAATTAATAGGAAAGATAAATGCACCTGTGGCCATCACCGCCTCCCTGGATCGCTGCAGCACCCACCAGGGGGCGGTAGTGCCCACTTTGGGAATCACTGGTCTAGATGGTGAGGCAGTGGCTAGAGCAATGTCACCCCAAACTTAGTAAGATTTCAGAAAACTTTTGTTGAGTTCAAAGTCACTTCATCAATATGGTTTGAATGCCATCTGTGTAAACAGTAATCCATTGGTTCTATTGAGGCAGGGGAGGGAAATGGGAAAAGAAAAAGGCAACATGGGAAATCACACTCTTTATTTTCTCACAGATCCTCACCCAAGAAGACTGGAATGTTGTGCTTTATAATGGTATGGCCTCCACCTCATCTTGGGCTGCTCTCTACTTTGTGGCCCTGATGACCTTTGGCAACTACGTGCTGTTCAACCTACTGGTGGCCATTCTAGTGGAGGGCTTCCAGGCAGAGGTGAGGGACAGGGAATGTAGATAGGCAGACAAATTCCATCCTAAATCTTCACAGCTACATATTTATATCTATCTGTAACTCAGCTTGTAGATAGATATAGATGCGAGGCCAAGGATCTGTGGGTGGAAACCCTTATGAAAAATGATCTAGACCCTGACTGGCACTGCAATTTGGATTTATATCTAGGGCTATGGTCAAGATTTACAGTACCTTCAATAAGCTTCTCCTGGTTAATCTCTCCCATCTTCCCAACATGACATAACATAACTCCTGGTCTTCCACCCCTTTTTATCATACCTTAATGGATACATTGCCCTACTGCCATATTGGTTGACCTTATCTGTTCACCAAAAATATTAACTCCTAGAGATCAGGGTCTAAATCTGATCTCCTCTCAATCCAACTATCCAGAGGAATTTAGAAGACACTAAATTTAAAGTCATTCTATCTATGCAACCATTCCCATTTTTCTTCTCCTTGATTTCCCAAACAAAATATGAAGCTAATAATTCCTGCTTTTCTTGGTTGGCAGGGAGATGCAAATAGATCTGACACAGATGAGGACAAGACATCAGCCAACTTTGAGGAAGATTTTGAAAAGCTGAGAGACTTACGTGCCACAGGTATGTTGCTTTAGGTGTAGGGAGAGGCATGGGAAGCTATGGGTAAGGAACTCTGAAGAATGAAAAAAAGGTACTATATCCAACTCAGTGCCCAGCAGAGTTCTACGCAAAATTAACTTCTAATTACTAGGGCTGAGGGCAGTGAAAGCAAAGACAGTTTACAAATTCACTGAAAAGCAAATTGCAAAGGATTTTAGAATCTAGAATATGGACTTTCAAAGCTAGAAAGCCCTTAGAACACAGAACATGGAATTACAGATCTAGACACATTAAACAATCACCTTATTCTATAGAAAAAAATAATTGAGGACCACAGAAGGGACTTAACCCAGGAACATATTACAAAATAGTGGCAGAACTGGGACTCAAACTTAAACTTTCATAGGGAAAGTAATTCTCATTGGTTGAATGTCTTGTGTGGTTAAATGAAAATCCTGAGAGACTATAATCTGACCATTTTGTGAATTCAGACACTAACATGGTTTGTGACCTTGGCTGCTGACTCAACCTGTCTAATCCTCTTATAAGAGAAGATTCTCCTCTGGTGTTAATGGATGAGTGTTCTTCCTACTTGATAACCAGAAACTTTTTTATAGCTAATGTCAAATCTAGATCATTGAAATACCAAGCAGAGAGAAGTCTTGCTATCAGGCTTATGGGATCATAAGTAGAATTGGAAAAGACCTTTAAAGGTCATCAAATCAATCCCGTCATTTTACATCATTTTACAAATGAGAAAACTAAGATTCAGAGAGGTTAAGGACTTGTCCAAGGTCAGACAGCTAATAATTTGGGCAGAATCTGAACCTAGGTCCTCTTGACTCTAAATCCAATCCTTTATCCACTAACCCTCCTGCCTAAATCCAATCCTTTATCCACTAACCCTCCTGCCTAAATCCTCTATCATCCATGAGACAAAATCTGTCTAATCCTGGTCCAAGAAGAGCTGTACCCTAATGTCATCATTTCAGAGCCAATATTGCTTCCATTGAGATCTCAGCACTGCAGTGTTATTAATTATATAGCAAGGAAATGAAATAAAAATGGCTGGAGAATTGGTCTTGAATCCAGGAAGACCTGAATTCAAGTTCTGCCTCCGATGATAGCTACTGGCTGGGCGACCCTGGGCGAGTACTCAGATCCTGAGCATTGTTGAGAATGTTCTAAGACTTTTAACCTGCAGAGAAGATGCTTGCCACTGTTAATAGGAGTTTCCTCATTTCAGAGTTCCATATATTCAAGAAATTACAAAGGAGTAGTACCTATCCCTATCCTTAGTTATAGAATTAAATTCATATGGCCCTAATCACAGATAGATAGTGTAGCCCACTACTGAAAAATTTGGTTATGTCTGATCTAATCTCAGCTCCATAGATACTTAGTTCCGTGGCAAATAGTAGCCCTTCTGACCTACTTTCAAGTGCTATCATCTTAACATAAGTATAAAGCAACACTCCCATCCTTAGCTTTGGAATGATTCCTTCCCTTTTCCCCAACCAAAAAAATGTTCACTCAAAGGCTCTTCTAGCTTAAAATATACCTCATGCAGTCAAATATAGGTCTGTCCACCTACTCTTGCCAATTGACAGAGAAAGGGCATTGCTTCACCCTGAACCCCAGCTGGAAGCCTCCCCCAACTTAGTTACATTGTGCCCAAGGAGACACTGAACAGAATTAGCAAGGCTTCCAGAATGCCTGGAATTTCCAGGCACATTTCCATGTACAGACATGTAGTCTCTGCCCTGGATTTTCTTCTTGTGTGGAATCAGCAGAAGGTAGGGAGAGTAGGAGAGTAGGACATGTCCAGCACTGCCATATTCCCTAAAGTTGGATGATCAAGCTATCAAGCAAGAGCCAAACGGGCCACCATGGGACATGACCTAGTCCTGCCCTACCTTTCTAAGCTCATTATACCCATTATTATTCCTCTTCATCCATACCATGGTCCACTCCAACTGGCCTTCTTACTTTTCCTTGGACACAATACTCCAGGCTCTTTCTCACTCCCTGGGAAACTCTTGTTTCCCCTTCAGCTCTCAGAATCCCAAGTTTCTTTGAAAACTCTAGTCAAGATATACCTTGTACTTGTAGCTATTTCTTATCTTTCTCAGTTGCTAGTGCTCTCTTCCTATCACTTTATGCTATTTTATATATTCCTACCTATGTACATGTGGCCACCCCTGGTAGAATGCTGGTCAGCATCAGAGTCAATACTCAAAGCTAGTAAAATAAACAAAATCCTGAGATCACTACTCTTTCTACACTGCTCTGCCTTCCCAAATTACCAAATGAGCCAGCCCAGGATTCAGAGGAATTAGGGAGGGGTCATGGTTCCCTTCCTCTATGTTTTCATGACCTTCCTCATCTCTTTCCAGGGCCCTATTCATGCACAATCCCTGATGTGCTTATGGCCCTCATTCTCACCATCCTTCTCATCTACAGAGATGAAGATGTATTCACTGGCAATGACGCCCAACGGGCATCTGGAGGGCCGTGGCAGCCTGCCTCCACCCCTCATCATGCGTACTGCAGCTACACCCATGCTGACGCCCAAGAGCTCCCCCAATGTGGATTCTGTCCCCAACCTCCTGGACTCTCGCAGAGGCAGCAGTGTCTCTGTGGATCCCCAGCACTACGACCAGAAGTCAATGGTAGGTCACTCTCTGCTCTCCTGCCTACATATCCATCACTCTCCACTCTCCTGCCTACAGGTCCAGTGCCTATGTTGGGCTACTGATAAAGCCTTTACCCAGAACTGCTTTGCTTGCAAAGTATTTGATTTATCCATCGTGCATTTTCTGCAAGAAATCACAGATCTTAGAACATCTTGACCCCATCCTTCTGACCACCATCACCACTACAAGGAGGATGCTGGGCTGTTTTAGTTACCTTCAATGGGTCTGAGGTTAGGACAGACATACCACAGGAGCCACATAAATCTGAACTGTACTGTAGGATGAAGAGAGGAAATGTGTGACCTAAGTGTGCCAATAACCATTAAAGAACTAAAGAAGGGAGCAACTAGATGGCTCAATGGATAGAAAGCTAGAACTAGTTGAGAGGCCCTGTGTTCAAATATGGCCTCAAACACTTTCTAGCTTGGGATTCTGAGTAAGTCACTTACCCCCAATCACCTAACCCATACTACTCTTCTGCCTTAGAACCTCTACTTAGATTCTAAGAGAGAAGGTAAAGGTTTTTTTTTGGGGGGGGGGAACTAAAGAAGGAATATTGTCTGAGATTGTATATGTCATCTGAAGAGAATGCTGGGAGAAAATCAGAAACCAACAAATCAACAGTTCTCCAACTTTTTGGTCTCAGAATTCCTTTATACTCTTAACAATTATAGACTATTCTCTAATGAACTTTAATGTCGGTTTTATATGTGGTTATTTATTATTTTAGATATTAAAATAGCTTAGTATTATTATAAAAAATGGGTTTTTGCCCTCCATGGATCCCTTGAAAGAGTCTCAGGACTCCCAGGGACCTCCAGACCATACTTTGAGAACCACTGCTCTAACTAAAAAAGATCATTTCTAGCACACTTGATCAAAATCCTAACCTTAGCCTTATCCCTAATGCTGTCCTAACCTTGTACCAAATGCCACTCCATTCAATAAAAGCATAATCCTGAACTTGCCCTTAGACTGAAACCATAGGATCATAGATTGAGAACTGAAGGGTATCTTAGAATTTATCTAGTCCAATCCTTTTATTTTACAGAAGACAAAACTGAGACCCAGATAAAGTGACTTGCCTAAGATTATGCAGGTAGAAAGTGGCAAAGCTGAGATTTGAACCCAGATCTTCTCAACTCTAAATCAAATATTCTTTCCATTGTACCATCCTATCTACCATATGATACAGACTGGAAATACAAACTGACTCCAGAAGGATCTAGATAAAGCATTAAAAGCCCAAGCTCATACCAGCTTATGGAGGATGATTTTTTCATAGGAATTTTCAAGATGGAAGATATCTATTTACCATAACTGGTAAAGATGGCCCCATGGAAAGTGACCAAGGTCTCATGAGAAAGGCTATTGGAGACCATCTTCTCCAATCCTCTAATTATATAGCTGAGGAAACTAGAACACACAGAGATTAAATAATTTGCCCAAGATAAACCTAGAAGTGAAGAGTTTTGTTCAGATTCAGACATCTGACTCCAAATCAGAGAACCTCAGAGATAGAAGGAAAATGACCATCTAGTCCAAACCCTCTCTTCCACATCATACCCCCAAAGTGAGTACACAGCATTTGCTCAAAGACTCCTTATGAAGGGGAACTCAATGCTTCCTGAGGCAACCATTCTACTTTTGGAAAGTACTAATTGTCAGCAAGTTTTCCCCTTTGTAAAGTCAAAATCTGCCTCTTTGACATGTCTATCAGTTACTTTTAATTTTAACCCTGGCTTGGTGCCCATTGTAACCAGTCCCAAGGCCAATTCTTCTTCCATATCATAGTTCATCAAGTACTTTCTAACCCTCTCCTCCCAGTTCTTCCCTTTCCAAGTTTAATATCCTTAGCCAGTCCTTAGTCCATTTATGTCAATACCCTTCACCATTCCACTTGCCATATTCTAGATACTTATCAATGTTCTGTCCAAAATGTGGTGCCCAGAACTGAGCACAGTGCTCTAGACATGATCTGACCCAGGAAGAGTACAGTGGCATTATCATCTAACTAAGACACTCTCTACCTGTCTTATGAAGCCTGAGGTCGCTTGAGCTTATTTGGCTGCTATGTTACATTGTTGACCTTTATTGCCCAAAATGTTTTAGAAAGCCTTGCTGCTTTCTAGCCTTACCTCTGCCATCTTATACTTGTCAAGCTGATTTGCTTAATGCAAGTCTAAGTTTTTACATGTATCCCTATTAAACTTCATTTCAGCAGATTAGTCCCACTTCTCTAGCCTGTCGAGGTGTCTCAGGATCCTGACTCTTAACATCTAATGTGTTCACTTTCCCCCCAAGCTTTGTCATCTGCAAAGCTGATAAGTGTGTCACCTATGACTTCATCCAAGGCATTCATTAAAATATGAAATAGCATTGGCCTAAGGATAGATTCCCAGGGGTATTCAACTAGAATTCTTCTTCCAAGTCTCTCCCTGAATCTAACTAATTGTACAAACATCTGACTCACATCTCTCCATCCTTTGCCCAAGAACAGCATGATAGATTTTATCGAATCTAAGTAAACTATATAGGATTCCCCTGAATATGCCAGTCTAGTAACTCCGTCAAAAAATGTGAAGACAATCTGGCATGACCTCGTTTTGCAGAAGCTTAGCTTGCCCTTTGCAATAAGCACTTCCTTTTCTAAATTCTAACTAACCTCCCCTTTAACAGACAGACTATATGTTTTTCCAGGAATGCAAATCAAATTCATTAGCCTATAGTTTGTAGACTCTGCTTTCTATCTTTTTGACAAAATCAGGATAGATATTCTTCCCCAATCCTCCATCCTCTATAGTCTTTCCAAGATTAGTAAGAGAAGGCAGGGAATTACAACGGAATGAAGTTGAACTATTCTATGCCTAGTGATACTAGGCAATTTTGAGGTGCTCATTTTACTATCATCCCCTCTTTTCCTGGCTTTGTTCTTCAGTCATTTCAGTTGAGACCAACTCTTCATGACCCTGTTTGGGGTTTTCATAGCAAAAATACTGAGGTAGTTTGCCGTTTCCTTCTTCATTTCATTTTATAGCTGAGAAAAACGAGGCAGACAGGGTTAAGGGACTTGCCCAGGATCACACACACACAACTAGTGTCTGAGATTAGATTTGAACTCAGGTCTTCCTGACTCCAGGTCCTGTACTCTATCTACTGAGCCACCTAGCTGCTTTTTTATGTCTAGCAACTCCTGATTAGTCATGTTTTGCTCTTCCCTTTGTCAGGACAAAGGCCATTATCACTGACATTATCACAGGGAAAATAGAAACACAAAGGAAAAGAAAAGAATAAAAATAAACAAGCAGAGGAATTAGATGTGCTTTCTATCATTTATCATTGTCCCATCTATACTGAGCATCAATTCTATCTGTTCTTTAATGGTCCTCTTTTTCCCCAGTATAATTTTAAAAGACATTTCTTCTTGTCATTAACTTTCCTTGCCAACCTCATCTCATTCTAAGATTCAGTACTCATCACTAACCTTACAGAACTGAGGTGGCTTTATATTCCTCTTTGTATATGTCCTTACTTCTATACATATTTTTTTAGTTTATATTGGTAAAAGAGATTCTCTTTATATCTGCTCTCTCTAGACAACTCCTTGTTTCCTCTCTCAAAGGGATTGTTTTCCTTTGTGTTCAGAATTTTATTTTTTAAAGTCATATATATATATATATATGCTACACTTGGCTTCCCCTGTAAAATTTGGAGCCATGACATCCTACCTTTCCTTTCCATGAATCCTTTGAAATCTGCTTTGTCGTTCACTCTTTTCAGTCATGTCTGATTCTTCATGACCCCTTTTGGAGTTTTCTTGGCAAAGATGCTGAAGTGATTTTCCATTTCTTTCTCTAACTCATTTTGCAGATGATGAAACTGAGGCAAACAGGGTTAAGTGACTTTTCCAGGGTCACACACCTCGTAAGGGTCCGAGGTTAGCTTTGAATTCAGGTCTACCTGACTCTAGGTCCTGTGCTCTATTCAATGTGCTTCCTCCCTTGAAATATGTTCTTGCCCCACAAACCTAGGAAACATGTCAGATTGTGTCCAACTCTCTCCTCTTTTGTAAAGTCTAAGATGGCATTTATTTTCCCCAAAATTTCCCATCATCTCCATTGTAGCAACTAGTTCTTCTGTATTGGTAGAAAAGTTTCCCTCATTGCTTCCTGCATCTGTAGAAGGATGAAATTATCATTAAAGGAAGTCAGGCTCCTGATGGTTGTTGTGATTGGGCAAAGAGAGAATTCCAGCAGGTATTCAGATAATGGGAATCTCCAATCCACATCGCAATGTGGATTGCCATGCCAGGTTTGTTATCTGTTTCCCACACTCAGAAAGCTACTTTGCCCCGGATTTTACCTATCCTGGTCCTTTTGAATGAAGGCAATTCTTTGAGTGCCATGCATTCCATATGATTCTTTCCCCATCCAGTCTCAGTGATAACATCAAACTTGCCTCCTTTCACCAGGACTCTACATCATCTTGCTTATTACCCTACTTTGCACATAGGTATGGATAATGTTACAAGTTTTGCTGTTGACTCCCTATTTTAAATTTTGTCTCTTGTGAATTTCTTGCCTTGTCTTCCCCAATTCCTCCATTGCAATTACTCCCTATGGTAGTTAGGTTAGAGGAGATACAGTAGATAGGCAATCTTTTCCTTCCTTGCTTTTTCAGTTTAAAGCCTTTTGACTAGATTTGTAAATCTTCCAGCAAAGTCATTCTTTTTTTTTTTTTTTAACCTTTATTTTCTGTCTTAGAATCAATACTGAGTATCAGTTTCAAGGCAGACGAGCAGGAAGGGCTAAGCAAATGGGGTTAAGTAACTTGCCTAGGATCACACAGCTAGTAAATATCTGAGGCCAGATTTGAACCCAAAATCTCCGTTCTCCAGGCCTGGCCCAAGCAAAGCCATTCTTACAAGCCCTCATTAAGTGAACTTGATCCCTGCCAATGAACTTGTCATCCTTAAGTATTTTAAACCATGTTCCAAAAGTCTAAATCCAATTCTTAAAGATCATCCTTTTAACTAGCTATTCACATGCCAAATGTTCAATCCAGACCTGCCTTTTTCTTCCAAAGTCTTTGTCTTCATTTGCAAGTAATGATTAAAACACTGGCAGAGCCTTTCTTCTGATATTATCTTCCATTTGCATTGATCTATCTCATATGTACAATTTGGGGCATTTGTATTTCTTTAGAATATGAACTCCTAAAGCGCAGGGACTGTTTTTGCCCTTTTTTGCCAAGCACAGTGCCCAACACATAACAAATATTAGGTGCGTAATAAAAGTTTATTCAATTTTCTTTACATATCCAGTGTTTGCCACATTGTAAATATTTTTGACTGATTTTCTCCAGTAATCCAAGGTCAGGCCTTTCTCCTGTTTCCCTAAAACTGTTCATGAGTTGTAGGTGGCTTTTCTTCTCTCAAAGTTCTTCAGTTTTTTAAGATTTCATAATCTTCAACAGTACTTTCGAGATTTATTCTCTAAGTTTGTACCTACGTGAATCATCAGATTTAGATAGCAATCAACAGGTATGGTGACGCTTGAGAAACTTCCAGAATACTCAAAATAGATGCTATACAAAGAAATCTAATATTATTGTCAAACTGGCAAATACCTACCTCATCATCCCTCATCAGAGTCACCAACCACTACTACTCATCTCTCCCTCCTCTGACCCTTTTTCAAACATTTTTTTCAATTGGGTCTGACTCTTCATGACCCCATTTGGAGTTTTCTCAGCAAAGGTACTAACGTGGTTTATCATTTCCTTCTCCAATTTATTTTACAGTTAGGGAAACTGAAGCAAACAGGGTTAAATAATTTGCCCAGGGTCACACAGCTTTGAACTAATTAAGATGAGTCTTCCTGAATCCAGGGCCAGTGTTTTATCCACTGTACATCTAGCTCCCTCTGACCCTTACTGGTTGATTGTTTACCCTGATACATATCATTCCTTAAGTACCAAGAAGTTCCTTCTTTTTCAAATGGCACAATTTCCTCCTCTTCAGGAAAAATTCATATGTATTGCCAAGCCCCAGGGAATCAATGCTCTTTCTTCCCTTTCTTCTCTGTATTATATTCTATCTGTATTTCCAAACTCGGAGCACATATCAGGATTCCCCTCAGCCTCTTAAGATCTTTTGTGTTTTTTATTTTCACATGAAAGCTTTTCTTTTATTTTGTGCTTTTTTTAAAAATTTGTTTTGATTTTTAGAAATACTCCATTCCCCTTGATAGCCTGGAGAACAGAAAGATACCCTTCAAGTCTCGTTATATTCTTTTTTTTAAAATCTCCTTTTCTTTGAAAGAGATCAGCCTGCATTTGGAGCAAAGATAAGAGTCATTTGATTATTTGAGAAATAAAAGCATCACATGTTCTTTGCAGGTCACTGCAAAATTCACCCTGATCTCCATACTTGCTGAAAAGGGGATCCTAAGTCTTTTGTTGTTCTTGCTAACCTTGCTCCCCTTGAGAACTGCTGAGTCAAACAGGGTAGACTGCATGGCATGGTGGGAAGAATACTGGATATGGAGGCAGAGGAGCTGGGTTCCTCAATTTATGATCTTATAAAGCTAGGAGGTGCCAATAAGGGTCTTCAACCCAAAAGGTACCACTCTTCCTTCTCTCTTCTTTAGCTTTTTACTCTTTTTAAACCCTTGTCTTCCATCCTAGAATGAATATTGTGATTTGGTTCTAAGGCCAAAGGGCAATAAGGACTAGACAAGTGGGGTTAAGTGACTTGCTCACGGTCATCCAGCTAGGAATTGACCAGATTTGAACTCATGAAATCGAATCTTCCTGACTTCAAGCCCAGTAATCTATCCACTGCACTACCTAGCTGTCCAGTGGACTCTTATCAACTTTTCTTATTGTGTCTTACCAAGTACCTTCTCCTTTTGTCCTCCCTTTCTTCTTCATATCTCCTCCAATTCTTGTAACTAGAGCCATCTATTCTCCTTTGACTCTTCCCTTCCCACTCCTTTCTTCTCCCTTATCCTTGTCCTATAATATATATCTTTCTCTTTTGCTTCAAATTCTTGTCCAATTCTAGTCCTTCTCTTCTCTAAGGGTTAAAAGTAGGAGTTCGACAAAAGTGAGGAGAGCAGTTTTATAAAAACACTTAGTTTAATTTGAGAAAGAAGTACAGATATAAAATAGGAAAGAGAGATTATTATGCTTACACCCTATAACTATCCCTAAATTCCTAATACTATCTAAAATTTATAATAACCTACCTCTAACTGTCTTCTGAGGACAGTTTCTTCTTGCCTGGAAAACACCAGGCCTACTCTAACCTACTCTATAAATGATTCACTAACTACCTACCTCCCTAAATAATAGACAACAGTTTTCTATAACCCAACTGTCAGTAGCCAACTGCCAGTAGCTCTTGCCTCAAAGACAGACATCCTGCTTTCTCAAGATCCAGAGGCAAAAAGCCCCTAACTGTCCAAGCTGCTTCCTTTTCCCTATCCTGGTCTCCCTGGTGATGGAATCTTTAGCTCTGGCTCACTGACTCCTGTCCTGATATACTTAGAAATCCTGCTCTCTTGCCTCTTAAGAAGACAGAGGGAAAGATTAAGAAAATCTCTTTAACACTTCCAATGACATTCTTCTCCTCATCTCTCTAGACCTTCTCTTCCACTGAGTAAAATCCTTCTCTTTTTTCTTCTCCTCTCCCTTGAACTTCTCAAGTCCTCCCAGAAGCCATAATTCCATTCTTTTTTCATTTTTTCCATATTGCCTTCCCTAAACTACCCTTTGGTTTCTTGGCTGACTTGAGGCCCTAAGGTCATGCCTGACCTCAAATAATAGTTCTCATGTTCTTATATTCAAGGTAATTTAGACTGAGAGATCCACCCTGGTTTCTAGACCCAGTCCTGTCATTTATTCCTTATGTGACCTTGAGCTTCCCTTCCTATGATGAGTAGATATAATGCTCCCTGTTCTGCTTCTCTGGATTTAAGCCCTAGTGTGAGAATTTAATGAGACAGTGAAATGAAAATATTTTATGAATGATAAAGCATTGTGTCAGCTATTAAAGAAGTAACAAGCAATAGTGTAGATAAAAGCAATGAATTTGTTTTAAGAAAAGTTAGATTTTAGTTCTATTGACTATATAGTGCTTTGAACTAATCACCTTCTCTCTGTGGGCTTTAGTTTCCCTACCTATAAAATAAAGAAAGTATTCTAGATCAGGAGTTCTTAATCTGGGATCCATGAATATGTTTTGAAAGAGAGAGAGAGAGAGAGAGAGAGAGAGAGAGAGAGAGAGAGAGAGAGGAGGAGGAGGAGAAGGAGGAGGAGGAGAGAGAGAAAGGATGAAATATTTCAATATAATTCATTTTCACTGTAATTCTATGTATTTTGTTTTATGAATTTAAAAACTATATTCTGAGAAGGGATCCATAAGCTTTACCAGACTGTCACAGGGGTCCATGATATGAAAAAAGATTAAAAACCTTTCGAGTAAGTGATCTCTTGGTTTCCTTCTGTATCTAAATCCTATGATCTTATATTCCCAAATCTTTTGAAGATAGCAAGGTGCTTTGTAAACTGTGAACAGATTTATAAACTCTAAAACACTTTGCAAACTATGAAAGACTTCATATGTCATTGATTTTTTGTTATTATTTTCCCTCATGTCATGTCCTTCCCTGACTGTCTCTCAGTCCAGCCTACGCAGCTCTCCCTGTGCCAACTGGGGCCCCAATAGTACATGGGGCAGCAGGCGCTCCAGCTGGAACAGCCTGGGCCGGGCGCCCAGCTTAAAGAAGAAGAGCCAATGTGGGGAGCGCGAGTCCCTACTCTCTGGGGAGGGCAAAGGCAGCACAGATGACGAGTCAGATGATGCCAAACCAGGCTCAGCAGGCCGGGCATCCCAACTGCGCCGAGCCGAGTCCCTGGACTACCGAAGTACATTGGACCTGCGAGAAGGACTCCAACGGCTGTCCCCACGCCCAACTGCCCTGCTGCCCCTAGAGTACCAGGACTGCAATGGGCAGATGGTGCATATGCCCAGTGAGTTCTTCCTGCGCATTGACAGCCACAAGGAGGACCCTTCAGACTATGATGATGACATGGATGATGTAAGTCAGGGTCACTCATTGGGTCACTTGGATGGGAGGTAAGAGTGTCTCCTTCTCTCCTGAAGACTCCGGATCTCTCAGAGAAGGGAAGGGATGATGCTAATTCTGTTAAGAATAATAATAATTCACATTTCTATAGCACTTTACAATTTGCAAAACACTTTCCTTGAAACCATCCCTTGAAGTGTTTGTGCAAGTATTATTTTTGTTCCATTTTATAGATAAGAAACCTGAGGCTCAGAGAATTTAAGTGACTTGCCTAAAGTCCCAGAATTAGGAAATCTCAGAACCAGAATTGGAGCCTCCTGACTCCAAGACCAATGCTTTTTTCTACCATCCCACAATAGCTCTAATAATCATATAATAGCCATCATTTCCAGAACATGTTCCTCTCCTTTGCCTCATTTAGGACCCCAGAATGTCAAAAGTCAAATCAACCCAGCATTTGTTGTCTACTATGTGCCAGACATTCTGCAAGGCACTGGGGGTACAAATGCAAAGATTCTAACAATTCCTGCTCTCAAGGACATTATATTCTAGCAAGGAGACAAAAAGTACAGATCTATCTACAGCTAGGTCCCAATGAGTGCCAATAATAAATCCCTATATAAATATTTTATTAAAAATTTAATATAATAAATAGTAAATAACAATAAAGTGATCTCATTATTCAGATTAGGACTCAAGATTTCCAATGGACTGGAACCAATTACCATATTACTTAATTATAACACTGAATAATGTGAATTCAGATATGTAACAACCCCTTCAGGGGATTCATTAGTCACAAAGATTGGGACCTAGCTATATTCCAAATTAACATAAAGAGAAGAACTACAAATAAATATAAGGTAAGTCAGTACAAAGTCTTTTGAATAGGAGGGCCCTCCTGTTGGTAACAGGAAAAGCTTCACATACGAGATGGTTCTTGAGTTGAGTCATGCAGAAAGACAGGTTTCTGTGAAGAGAAAGCCAGGCAAAACTGTATTTCCAGCTTGGGAGGGATAAAGGGATGATGGTAAAGGTGCAGGATCCGAAAACGTATTACTTTATTTCATGAAGAGAAAAAGTCAGTTTGGCTTGATTGTAGAGTATGGGATTGGGAATAACATAAATTGAGGCTAAGAAAAAAATATATTGGAACAAGGTTGTAAAAAGCTTATAAAAACCAAGCAGAGTTTATAGCTTATTCTAGGGAAAAACAGAGAGGCACTGGAGTTTGTTGAGTCAGTTCTTCACTTAAAAACAATTTTGGCAGCTATGTGGCACAGCAGAAAGAGCACTGGACCTGGAGTCAGGAAAACCTGAGTTCAAATCCAGCTTTATACCCTTCTAGCTATGTGACTCTGGGGAATTCACTAAACCTGTTTACCTCAGTTTCCTCGTCTGTAAAATGAGGATAATAATAGCCCCTTCCTCCCAGGGTTGTTGTGAGGATAAAATAAGATCATATTTGCCAAGTGTTTTTTTTTAATTGACACAATGTAAATGCTAATTATTATTATCATTATTAATATCAATATTATCATAGACCAGAGTGGGGAGAGATTTGCTGCAAAGAGAACAATTAGGGAACTCTTGCATTAGTCTAGGAGAGACTCGGAAGGACCCAAACCAAAGTGAGGGCTAGCATGAGTCAAAGGAACATTACAGTTCAGCCGGATTCACCCCCTCATTTGAGACAATGAAGGGAAAGGAACTCTCTCACGATCACACAGCAAAGTAAAGTTGGTAAAACTAGGTCTCCTAGCTGCCAGCCTTGTGCTCTTCACCATAGCATGCTGCCCCTCACCAATCGAAAAGGAACTTCCTCACTTGTCCTACCTCCTTAACCCCTCCCAAGGACTCAGAAGAAGACTTTTTAGTTTAAAGGGTTACCCACGAGAATACAGAGGATATATTGACATTTAGTGATCAATGAGCGGAAAATGGAGCCCTGCTGACTCTGACAACTGTGATAGCAAATAGTTTTTAATGAAAGGGAGCATGGGATGATGGAAAAAGTACTAGATTTCAAATCCAGAGCCACGGGTTCAAATTGCAGTTATGGTACTTAACTGTGTAACTTTGTATAAGTTTCTTACTTTCTTTTAATCTCATCTCACAGATAAGGGATTTGGAGTAGATATCCATTAAGGTCTTTTCTAGCTCTAAATCCCATGATCCTACAATCTTCTTTTTCTTTCAGAGCTATTGCTTCCGACTGAAAAAGATGTTGGAACCCTATAAGCCTGAATGGTGTAAGACCCATGAAGACTGGTCCTTCTACCTGTTCTCACCTCAGAACCGGTAAGGAGCTGCCCCCATCAGCTGCAGATGGTGGTGAGTGAGTCTCCTTTGGGGCACAGCAATATCAGCCTTCAAAGGTATCCTTGTGGGGTTCAAGAAGCAGCTGTAGTCCCTGCCCTCTAGGAACTCATAAATGACACTGGCCAAACCTCATCCTCAGGGCCACCACCCTATGGCATTAAGCCTCATACAGAACACTACCAGCTTCCACATGCTCCCTACCACCCTCGATGATACTATACTCCCATCTCCAATGGGAAAAGTAAACGGGGGAGAGAGGGAAACCTAATTGGTTCTTCATTCAATATTCCAAAGAACCGACCATTCCTCTACCTAAGCTTCTTGTACCAAAATCTTCAAAATATCTAAATGTTTATTTATAATAATAACACACAAAGAACCATATAGATCATAGACCATCATAGTCATGACGTTGGAACATCAGGTATAGAATGTTAAAAATGAAAAGGAACTTAGACCTTGGAACACAGAATGTTAGAACTGAACTGGACTCTAAATAGTCGAATAAAATGTCAGCTGAAAAGGACCCTGAAAAGTAGAACCTGGAATGTCACAGTTAAAAGAGAATTTAGAACACAAAATGGTCTTAAAGATAGAATGAACCCCAGAACCCAAAATGTAGAATGTCAGACGGGAATTCTGATCATTGAACAAAGAATCTCAGAACTGAAAGTAGCTTTGGAATATAAAAACATAGAACATAAGAGCTCAGAGGAATTTCAGAACAGAGAACATTGAATGTCAGAGCTAAAAGGAACTTTGAGTCATAGATCAAAGAATGTTAGACATAGAAGGGACCCTAGAACATAGAATGTCAAAGTTGGAAGGAACCTTAGAACATAAATTCTCAGAGCTGGAAAGGACCATGAGATTGTTGAGTCTAGCCTTTTCATTTTAGAAGCAAAAACATATAGTACTAGATGGGGAAAGAACTTCCCCCTGGTCACACCACAAGTTAGAGTTCAGTGAGGCAGCTAGGTGGCAACCCCAGCACATTGAGCACCAGGTCTGGAGTCAGGAAGACCTGCCTTTAACTTCAGCCTCAGACACTTATTAGCTGTATGACCCTAGGCAAGTCACTTTACCTCTGTTTGCCTCAGTTTCCTTAACTATAAAATGAGGATAATAATAGCACCTGCCTCCCAAGGTTGTTGTGAGAATCAAATGAGATGATGTGTACCTGGCACGTAGTAGGTGCTATATAGATCTTTTTTTTTTTTTAAACACAAACCACTTAGTTTATTATTAGGAAAATATGGATAGGAAATAGGAAGGAGGAAAGTGAAAGTAATCTTACAATAGCTTGTAACTACACCCCAGATGGTGCTATATAGATCTTAATCCCTTCTTCTGGGTTTTCCCTGGTGACAGAGTTAGACTAAAATAAAGATTAGTTCACACAATGAACCCAATCACTTTCACCTCCCTTAAAGTCATGTCATTCTCTACAAAGAATACCAGAAGTCCTAAGAAGGCTCTAATGCCACCCTGTAAATTCTCCATGTCCATCACCATTGACTTGTGCCTGTAATCTGGCCATAAACCTAACATGAGCATGTCATCATAGCGAGAGTGCAAGCTTTGGAGCCAAGAGACTTAAGTTCAAACCCAGGTTCTACCACTTCCCCTCTGTGGGACCAGACTGTACGTTTTCCAGAGCCATTATCTCATTGGCACCACTTTAGGAGGGAGAAAGGACCTGGCTTACTCATCCCTATTGTACAGATGGAGGAACTTAGGCTCAGACAAGGGAAGGAACTCATGCCAAATTGCACAGAGTTAGTGACAGAAGCAGGACTAAAACACAGCTCGGTAACCCCCAGCCCAGAGCTGTTAACAGCAGGTTTTTTGGCCACATATTCCTCCTTGATTCCCAGATCGATTTTTCTGTTCCCCCCCAGGGCCCGGGTCACTTGTCAGAAGGTCATTGCCCACAAGATGTTTGACCATGTGGTCTTGGTGTTCATCTTTCTCAATTGCATCACAATAGCCCTGGAACGCCCTGACATTGATCCTAATAGCACGGTAAGTACCCACATTCCACCCCAAATGCCAAGAAGGCTCCCAGCTCTGAGCTCGGTTCATAGCTCACCTTAAAGTAACCTTGGGCATAGGCACAAACTGGGCCTCCCGAGGCAACAGTTCTTTGTCTTGGGAAGGGAAGAAGATCTAGGAGCTAGAATATAAGTTCCTTGAGGGCAAACACTGCTTAATTAAATTAATTAATTAATAAGTCCCTGGCACAGTGTTTGGCACACTGTAGGCACTTAGAAAATCCTTGTGGATTGATTTTCCCACAGAAAGTAAAATGGCTTACATACTATACAGACAGACTGTCCCTCAAACTGGGTTTTGGCTCATCCCAGCCAATGGCTCATTTATGGTCAAGATATCCAGCACGAGAAACAGCTAGGTTGCTCAGTGGATAGAGAGCCAAGCCTAAAGTCAAGAGGATCTGGATTCAAATCTGGCTTCAGACATTTCCTAGCTGTATGACCCTGGAAAGTCACTTAACTCCAACTCCCTAACCCTTTCCATTCTTCTGCCTTGGAACTGATCCTTTTGTCAGTTCTAAGACTGAAGGTAAGGATTTTTTTTAAAGATATCCATCAGGAGAATTACTCCTGAATGAGCCAGACAGATTTTTCAGCACTATCCTCACTGATGGAATGTAGGTCTCTGACACCATGCAGAGATGGACCTGCAGCTGATAGCTTTGATTGAGAGTCTCAGACAGGGCAGCTCATATGATCAGAGAATGAAAGAATGTCAGAGCTTGCCAGGACCTTAGATGTTTTCTAGTCTAACAGGTCTATACTTATTTTACAAATGGGGAAACTGATATTTGGGAAGCGGTGACTTGCTTCCAAATCAAATCAGTGGTAGGACCAGAATTAATATGTCTGCCAGCTCCCAACCCAGAGTTTTTTTCAACTGCAACCTCCCTCTAGAAGACATCCTGCCCTTATAAGTATAAACCATGAATGTCCCTAATTTTCCATTTACTAAGGATCAGTGTGTCTCCAGCCTGCCAGACCTCTGGGTCCTCGATGTCAGAAACCCTCATATAATGTCTCTTCCTTACAGGAGCGGGTCTTTCTGAGTGTTTCCAATTACATCTTCACAGCAATCTTCGTAGCTGAAATGATGGTGAAGGTATCTGGCATCACAGTTTTCTTTCTGATGAACTGAGGGCCCAGAGAGTGAAGAGAGGCAGGAGTGGATGGGAATTCAGCATTGTTTTTACTCAACAACCCAGTAAATATGGCATATGGTTTTGAAAGAATGTGAGGAATAGCCATAGGAAGATCCAGAATCTCCATGTATCTGTTCGACTATCTCTAGGTCAACCACTCCACAATCACTCATTACCCAGAAATTCCTCCCCACAGAATATTCCATCTGCTAAAATCCCATTTGTTCTCTTCAAGACCTAGCTCAAACATCTGTGAAACCTTCCCTGATTCCCCCTGGCCAAAAGTGATCTCTCCATCCTCTGAAATCTCCTTACAATATCTAGGCCTCCCCATGACTTTTAATTCTAGTTACTGATAGCTCATCTCAGTTACTAGATTATGATATTCCTAAGGGTAGAGACAAAAGATGAATAATTCATCTTGGTTATTTACTTTGTTATACCCCACATGTCCACCACAGGGTACTATCCATCCATCCATCCATCCATCCATCCATCCATCCATCCATCTATTCATTCAAGAAATATCTATTAAGCCCCTAGTAAGAGTTTATTCTTTTATATATGCACAAAGCACATTCCATTCAATAATTCTGTAGTGGTAACTGTGCAAGCATTTATATCCCCAATTTATAAATCAATCAGCTGAGGCTGAGAAAAGTAAAACAGTTGGCCCATGGCCATCCAAAGAGTAAGTTTAGAATCTGAGATTTTAACCCAGGCCTCTTGTCTCCCAGTCCAAAGTTCTTTTCACTGTCCCATTCTGCCTCACTATGTATAAGCACCCAAACCAGGATCTAGGGGAGACACAAAGATAAGACAAAAATAAAGGTTGAGTATACAGTTAGCATCCAGTACATGCTTCCCACAAGGCCATATACAGAGGACACCTTCAATAATATTCTTGAGTTGACAATATTTGTGGCTCCATTCCCAGGTGGTGGCCCTGGGCTTTTTCTCTGGGGAGAACAGCTACCTGCAGAGCAGCTGGAATGTGCTGGATGGACTGTTGGTCTTTGTCTCCATCATTGATATCATTGTCTCCATGGCTTCAGCTGGTGGGGCCAAGATCCTGGGCATCCTCCGGGTCCTGCGATTGCTGAGGACACTGAGACCACTTCGGTAAGTACTGGGCTCCTGAATCTGTAACCCCCAATAGGCCTGGATTTTGAATGAAGTAGAACCATTGGGAATGACATCCAAAGAAAGTCCTTCCTATAGCCAGCTCTCAATTATCCAGGGTTCATCATCCATTATATGACTTATCCAAGCCTCTTCACGCTGTCTCTAACTTATTGGTTTCTGGACAATCCAGGGGCCCTAAAGGCAACCAGGAGAAATAAGAGGAAAGAGACCCAGTCACATGTTCATTTGTCTAAAGTAAAATGAGTTGGGGCAGAACTATCACTAGGATAACTAGCCTTTATAAGACGCTTTAAAGTTTGCAAAACACTTTACATACATTAGCTCACTTGACTCAAAACCCAATGAAATAGGTGGTATTATTACCCCCATTTTGTAGCTAAGAAAACTGAGGCTGAGACTTTAAATTAGTTGTCCTGAACCACAGAGCTAGTAAATGGCTGAGGCAAGTTTTTTACTCAGGTCTTTCCTGACTTCAAGTCTTATATTCTATCCATGCTGCCATTTAGCTGCTGTTAGTCACTCCTCACTGGTACTGCTGACCAAGGACTTCTTCCTCACCTCTGTCTCTTACCATTCCTAACTTCCTTCAGAAATCAGCTCAAATGTTACCTATACAAAAAGGATTTTCCCAGTCTTCACAACTGCTAGATCCATCCTCTCTAAGGCTCCCTTCTATTTACCCTGTATGTAGCTTGTAGGGTGCTCAGGGGCACAGTAGACAGTTTACCAGTCCCAGAGTCAGGAACCTCATCTTCCCAAGTCCAAATCTGGCCTCAGACACTTTTTAGCTGTATGACTGTGGGCAAGTCACTTAACCCCCATTGCCTAACCCTTACCATTCTTCTGCTTTGAAATTAATACACTCGAAAGTAAGGGTTTTTGTTTTGTTTTGTTTTTAATAGAGAACAGGAGACAGTGTCAGTTAAGAAGTACATGGGCATTTTGATCTTTGTGTCAAAAAGGAAATTTTCCAAGGGGCAAACTGGGTGGTTCAATGGATTGAGAGCCAGGCCTAGAGACAGGAGGTTCTAGTTTCAAATCTGGCCTCAGATACTTCCCAGCTGTGTGACCCTGGGTAAGTCACTTAACCCCCATTGCCTAGCCCTTACCTATCTTCTGCCTTGTGACCAATACACAGTATTGATTCTAAGACAGAAGGTAAGGATTTTTTTAAAAAAGGGAATTTTCTTTCAAATTTAATATTTTAGTCAAACAGGACAGCCAATCAATGCTCAGGTCTGAATTGCAAGACAATAGCAACAACTAAAGGAAAAGGAGGGTTCTAAGGCTAGAAATATTTATTGACAGATAAAAGGGGGAACAGCTAGGTGCCTATAGATTGAGAGCCAAGCCCAGAGATGGGAGGACCTGGATTCAAATCTGGCCTCAGACACTTCCTAGCTGTGGAACCCTGGGTAAATCACTTAACCCCATTACCTATTCCTTATGCCTCTTCTGCCTTGGAATCAATACACAGTATTGATTCTAAGATGGAAAATAAAGGTTTAAAGATAAAAAGGTAAATAGCACCAGATGGAAGCAAGTTATCTCCATGATTCAATCCCACTAGTCTCATATGGCAAACATATTCCTCAAAGTCAACCCTTGACCTCCACTTCCTGCACTTTGAAGTAGGAGTGATCAGACATCCATGGGGTACTACCCTTTGCCAGACTGACCTACTTCCAGTTGCTGGCTTCCCTTCTGATAGCCTCAGTGTAGGGAGAATGATCTCCATGGGCAGCATCAGCTGCTGTGAGTCACTTGTTATGCTGGTGATTGGCCAATCTCTTTAAAAGCCCTAGTCCTGAGCCAAGGGCCCCTGTGCTGACTCCATCTTCCTGGGTCTGCATTCAGCAGATGCCTGAATCCCTAGATCAATGAAAAGTGTGCTCCTCTCCCACTTTGTACGGGCAGTCAGATGGGTACATAAATCAAAAATTTACACCTTTGGATCAGTAGAGTGAAGGAGCAAATGTTGCTCTTACTGATAAAGAGCATGTGAGCTGTCTGAGAGAGAGAAGCATTATATATAATCACACCATCTATCATCCCCAACAGGGTTTCATTGACCAATTCAAGGCCAGGGATGAAGGCCAATGAATCTGTCACCATGCTGATTATGTGATTGGTTCCCATGGAGCTAGCTTTGCAAAGAATTCTCTAAATGGGAGTGACAGGACAGGGCTGGGGAATGGTGAAGGGCATGAGGTAGGAGAGAAAAGATCTTTATCTCCTAAGAAATGGGAACCTAAGCATGAAAGCAAAGTTTAAAACATGTGGCAAAGGCAAGAATGTTCTGATAAAGATTTAACAACCAAAAGGCAATGAAGCAACTCAATAGATAGAAAGCCAGGCCTGGATGCAAATCCTGAGTTCATATCTGGCCTCAGACACTTTGGGTAATAAATTAAACACCACTTTTGACAATCAATCACCTAATTCTTTGTGACCCTTTTTGGAGGTCCCTTGGCCCCCATTTTTCCAGTCCTTATAGCTCTTCTGTACTGGGACCAATACTTAGTATCAATTCTAAGAGAGAAGGTAAAGGTTATAAAAAATAAAATAAACGTTTGTTGGTTGATGGAGTGAAGATATACATAGTAGGGGGCAGCTAGGTGGGCAGTGAACAGTGCCAGGTCTGGAGTCAGACTCATCTTCCTTGGTTCAAATCTGCCTTCAGACACTTATGAGCTGGTTGATCTTTGTCAAATCACTTCACCTTGTTTGCCTCAGTTTCTTCACCTGTAAAATGAGATGGAGAAGGAAATGGCAAACCACTCTAGGGTCTTATCCAAGAAAACCCCAAAAAAGGGTCACAAAGAGTCAGGCCCAACTGAGAAACAACTGAACTATGACAACAAAGAAGAAATGAGTGCATGATTCCCCTGACAATTGATTGAGAAAGGTGCTATCTAATTTATTACCCAAAATGAATCAGAAAAGTTGGGATGACTCACAACATCATCCAGTGGCATGGTCTCCAGACACATGGTCCTTGGGGTTTAGAAAGAGCTATCTGTATAAATTGACAGCAGATCACATTCTTCATGGTAAAATGAAGACAGAAATCTGGTTCCTGGCACCTCTTTGTGAGGACAAGTATAAATCACAGCCAACTTACTGCAAATGTTGTTCTACATCCAGATGCTGGATTTAGGTATCAAGAGACCCAAGTTCAAGTCTTAGTTTTGCCAGTGGATTCACTGTGTGACCTTGAAGCAAATTTCTCTTCCTTCCTGGGCATCAATTTCCAAAAAAATTCATTCCAAAAAAGTGCAGAGAGGGAGAGGAAGTATATTAAAATTTATCTAAATGTTTTAATTCATTTATTCACATCTAAGTGCTTTACTAGCTCAGACATTTAATGATCTTATAATTACTAGCTGTGTGACCCTGGACTAGTCACTTAACTCTGTTTGCCTAAGTTTTCTCATCTATAAAATTAGCTAGAGAAGGAAATGGCAAAGCCCTCCAGTATCTTTGCCAAGAAAATCCCAAATGGAGTCAAAAAGAATCAGACAGGAGTAAAAAACAACAATAGCAATTACTAAGCTACTATGTAGCCATCAGATTGGAAATTAGGTTCCAGTAAGGATGCTGGAAATGGATACTAATGTTCAATATTTGTTCTAAAATTTATTTGTCATAATGTCTTGGTCCAGGGTTATCAGCCGAGCCCCAGGCCTTAAGTTGGTGGTGGAGACCTTGATATCATCCCTTAGGCCCATTGGAAATATTGTCCTCATCTGTTGTGCCTTCTTTATCATCTTTGGTATTCTTGGGGTTCAGGTAAGACTATTCTTTTCACTTGATAGTATGGTATTGTAGGTGCTGGTAAGGGAACCTGGAGGCACAATTTCGAATCCAGTTCTGCTATAAACTCAGTGGGTGATCTTGGCCAAAGTGTGTGGCCTTTAAAAAGTGATTAAATTTCTAGAGCAGCTAGGTGACCAGGCCTGGAGACAAACAGTTCTGGATTCAAATCTGACCTCACATACCTATTAGCTGTATGACCCTGGGCAAGTCACTTAACCCCAATTGCCTAGCCTTTACCACTCTTCTACCCTGGAACCAATACTTAGTATTGATTCTGAGACAGAAGGTAAGAGTTTTAAAAAAAGTCATTAAATTTCCTTGAACTTTGAGTTTCCTCATCTATAAAATGATGAGTTTGAATTAGATATGCTCAGAGATCCTTTCCAGCCCTAGATGAAGAACTGTGGGTTTCAAGGAGTCCATGAAATTGGATTGGAGGGGAAAGGCAGCTATTTTGGTATAGTTTTGTTTCATTTGAATTCCTATGTATTTTATTTTATATCTAAAAATATTGTTCTGAGAAGAGATTCATAGACTTCATCAGATTGTCAAAGGGGTTCACGATTGAAAACACATTAAGAATCCCTGGACTAGATGTCTCTAAAGTGCTCTTCTAGATAGAGCATTCTGTGATTCCATTCCTGGGAGAAAATTAGGCTAAATATCATGAATTCCCATTTGATGGAAGAAAAAAATTAAATCCTGGGAAGACTCTGGATAGATTATATTTTCTCATCTCTAACCCTTTGTCCCTATTCTTCTAGTATCCCTACTCTCCCATTCTTGGAAGAATCCCTCTTGCCACCCCCCCAAACTGTTTTTTAATCCCTTCTTTCCCTCAAGGTTTAACTCCTATACCACTCCTCTATGAAGGCCTTCCCACCATATGTATCCCCCCAAAACAATTTATCACAGCCTTTTTTTCCTGGACCCTCTCCTTAGGATTCATTTCCCTCACCCTTGTATCATAGGAATGTGTAAGCATGTCTCTCTCCTCCTCCAGCCTTCAATCATATTGTAAGCTTCCCTGGGAATGAGATTCCTATCATGTCCATCTTTGGATCCTTAGCACCCAATGTAAAATATTACATATATTAGGCCTTTCTTGAGTGTTTATTATTCATGAACATTGGTTGTTTGAGATGTGATGAGCTGAATTGTCTCTTTCTTCTAGCTTTTCAAGGGTAAATTTTATTATTGCGATGGACCAGACACTCGAAACATTACCACCAAAGATGACTGCTGTGCAGCCCATTACCGCTGGATCCGGCGCAAGTACAACTTTGATAACCTAGGTCAGGTGAGCATCAAGTCAGATCAGGCTGGGGTCAAGGCCAGGTCCAGAGATGATAGGCTGCAGTCAGGTATGCCCAGTGGTCTCACACTGTGTCCAGACTTTCCTCCCTGCTCCATCTGGGTCTGACTACTCCCCTAAGCTGAGTATCATATTTGTGAAAACCTCCAAGGAAAAATTTCTATCATGGCCAGAGTCAGGAAAAAATGGAATGTGGGCACTCATCAGATCTTTGGGACCTAGATGGTTTCTTAGTCTAGCTAGGGGGTACAAGTTGGACACAAATGGCTTAGTAGAATATGACAGTGAAGGAAAATAATAAATGGTGGAGGGGATGTGGCAAAATCGGGACACTAATGCATTGCTGGTGGAGTTGTGAATTAATCCAACCATTCTGGAAGGCAATTTGGAATTATGCCCAAATGGCTTTAAAAGACTGCCTGCCCCTTGATCCGGCCGTACCACTGCTGGGTTTATACCCCAAAGAGATAATAAGAAAAAAGATTTGCACAAAATTATTTATAGGCACACTCTTTGTGGTGGCAAAAAAATTGAAAAATGAGGGGATGCCCTTCGATTGGGGAATGGCTGAACAAATTGTGTCATCTATCAGTGATCTATTGGAGGCATATGGGTAGCTCAATGGATTGAGAGCCAGGCCTAGAGACAGGAGGTCCTGGGTTCAAATCTGGCCTCAGACACTTCCCAGCTGTGTGACCCTGGGCAAGTCACTTAACCTCCATTGCCTAGCCCTTACCTATCTTCTGCCTTGTGACCAATACACAGTATTGATTCTAAAACAGAAGGTAAGGTTTAAAAAAAAAACAAAATCTGATCTATGTTCTCCATTTTACAAGTTCTTTCCTCTTGTTTCCCCAGATGAAAATGATTTCCCCCTCCTCAAATTTCTCTTAACTCTTTACCTAGACCTCTCGATTTAGCTTTATTCTTATTCATCTTCATGCCATCATTGTTTGTGTGTGTTTTCTTCTTCCCATTAAACTGTAAACTATTTGAGAAAAGGGCCTGTGTCATTTGTATCTAGATCAGTGATTCCCAAAGTGGGCGCTACCACCCCCTGGTGGGTGCTGCAGCAATCCAGGAAGGCGGTGATGGCCACAGGTGCATTTATCTTTCCTATTAATTGCTATTAAAATTTTTTAAAAATTAATTCCCAGGAGGCCAAGTAATATTTTTTTCTGGAAAGGAGGCGGTAAGCCAAAAAAGTTTGGGAACCACTGATCTAGACCTTCCCAGTGCTCAGGATAGATAGCCTGCCTAGAATAGACTCTTAGTGAGAAAAAGTGGAGGGAGTGATAATATTTAGGCTACAGAGATCTAAGTTCAAATCCTAGCACTGCCACTTAATACCTCTCAGTTTCCTCATCAGTAAAAAGACAAAGCTAGATTAGAGAATCTCTAACATCTCTTCCCACTCCAAATCTAAAAGGGCTGGATTTGGAGCAAAGGACCTCTGTTTGAACCCCAGCTCTGTCACTTACAATGTGATGTTGGGCTGGATGATCCACTTCCCCTAGGCCTCCATTCTCTTACCTGAAACATGAGGGGTTTAGCCTAAGATGACTTCTGAAGTCCCTGCCCATTCTAAAGCTATGATCTGCTATGATCCATTAATAAATATATGTTGATAGTAAGTTAAATTAAAATTGCTCTCTGCTAAAGGTTTCACCCACACCTGAACCCCACCTAATTGTCTGCTCCCTGACAGTGGCACTGTCCAGATGCTTTGAATTCCAACACCAATGCTTCTCTTTCCCTTTAGAAATGTGGAAATTTTAAGTGGATTTTGGTAGTTTATTTGCCAAGAACAGAGTATGTTCACAAATTGTCCGGAGGAAATACAAAAATCATGGCGCTAATAAAATGACTGTCAGAGCTGAGAAGGGGCTTAGAGATCATCATGCCTAATGGTTCTATTTTACAAAGGGGCAAATTGAGGCCCAGGAGGATAAGCAATTTACTCAAAATGTGATTGGTGGTAAAACTAGAATGGTAAGACCAGAAATCCTGACTCCCACCCCAGGGTTTATTTGTTTTTTTTAAACTTTAGCCAAGTTCTTTTCTATCTAGGGTCTCTTTCATAGACTGTTAGAGCTTCAAGCCCTATCATGTGATGAAGCCCAGTAAGTTCTTAGCTAGTTTTCCATTATCCCTACCTCTCCTCCCCAGAGTTAGTGAAGGAGAGTGGGAGGTGCTTGGGGTTGTTGGATGCAGGACTGTTCATCCATAGGTCATGACTCCATTTCTCTCTGTCTTTCCTGGGCCAGGCTCTTATGTCCCTTTTTGTGCTCTCGTCCAAGGATGGCTGGGTGAACATCATGTATGATGGCCTGGATGCCGTGGGCATCAACCAACAGGTACCTAGGGGTTCAGAGATGGCAACAATTTTCACAGGGCAGCATGAATCCCAGTGCATTCTTAGAAAAAGTCTTCTTCACTTATATTGCAATCTCCCATCTCCCTTTTCTATCAGACCTAGAGCCTCCAAACTGGAGAATGTTCTTGGAAACCCTGAAATACACACTTCTGGAAGTAGTCATCACTTCCTTTCCGAAGTCCTGTGAACCTCCCCTAGACAGACACCTATGCAGGGCATGCAGCACTTAAGAAGGCTCCCTAGCCCCAAAATATTTCCACACAGTGCCTGAAATTCCAATTTCATCCCTTTGAGATCACTACAAAAATGCAGATGTCCTTGGCCATGATCCTTCTCTAAGCCACTGTAAGCCATCAGCCAGCTCAGCGGTTGCCAGGGCCCTGGGGTAGAAGACAGAGGCTAGGCTGGATGGGGTGGCGAGGCGGTACCGACAGCAGGCATGGAACGGGGCCCAGAGGGACACAGGCTTTGTTGGGACGCAGGTAGATGGCTCTGGGGACCAGGCGCGCCTCTGTGCCTGGCTCAGACCATGACCCACTGGGCCTTTCCCTTCCTTCCCCTCCCGCCCACCCCACGGGCCATCAGCCCATCCAGAACCACAACCCCTGGATGTTGCTGTACTTCATCTCCTTCCTGCTCATCGTCAGCTTCTTTGTCCTGAACATGTTTGTGGGCGTGGTGGTGGAGAATTTCCACAAGTGCCGGCAGCATCAGGAGGCGGAGGAAGCCCGACGGAGGGAGGAGAAGAGGCTCCGGCGGCTGGAGAAGAAGCGTAGGAGTAAGGCGATATACGTGTCCGGTCGGTAGATTGCGTTACCAAGTAGACTCTTTCTGAGCCCTGCCTGTTGAGAAAAAAACAAAAAACAAAAAACACTCCTTGTCTTGGTTTGTGGACTTGGGGGAGGTGGGGCTCTAAGTCACAGGCCACTCACCCATTCCCTGGACAAGCCTTGCTGAGACTCCAGCCATGTCCACACGTGGCCTGTCGGACAAGCAGCGGAGCGGCCCCCTGCGACCTGGGTTTGTTGGCATACCTCCCGCACCCACAGTGGGAAAGCCTGGATTTTTTTTCTCCTCATTGAACCTGGTGGGGTCTCACACATAAGGTGCCGAGGATCTCAATAAGCTCGTGCCCTTGGAAAGGGGGGTGTCTCGGATGCTAGTAAATATGCCTGAGATGGGACCGAGTCGTCCTCCAAAGGCATCAGGTTTCCCTCCCTCTATCCCTCCTTCCCTCCCTGGAGGATAACCAGGGGGACCTCTGTGCCCTGGGACTTAGAGTGGCCTGCGTTTTCTCTCTCTCATTTCTGGTTTGGTCCTGTTTGCCTTCTTCCTTCTCCCAACCAGTTGCAATGTTTCTCAGTTTCTGAGTGTGCATGCATGACCCTGCACGCCACCAATACCTTGGGGTGGGACGAGGGTTCATTTCAAGATATGGCTTTCCATAGAATAACCCTTAGAAGAGATGCCAGCCCTTTGACCAAAAGAAAAAAAAAATGGCAGAGTAAAGAAGATTGGATGAAGGGGTGCCAAGGACTAAGGAATGAGATTCCTTGGTAGGCTTCATCTAAATTACAGAATCTTGGGCCTGGAAGAGACCTTAGAGGTCAGCTAGTCAAACCTACTAGCCAGGGTTAGAATATTCTCTGACCTCTGTGCTTAAATACCTCTACTGTCAGGGACCTCCCTAACAAGACAGCTCATCCCATTGGTAGAATAAATGTAGTTATTAGAGGCAATTTTCATTATACCAAGCCAGAATTTGCTTCCCTGTAATTTCTACCCATTACTCCTAGGGCCAATTTATATGGTAGCACTTTAAAGACCCATCCAAAGAAAGTGAATAGCAAGCTGGGTCTGGAGTAAGGAAGACTCATCTTCCTGAATTTAATTCTAGCTTCCAACCATCACTAATCATGTGGCTCTGGACAAGTCACTTAACCCTGTTTGCCTCAGGTTCCTTAATCTACAAAACGGACTGGAGAGGGAAATGGCAAACCACTCCAATATCTTTGTCAAGGAAATCCCAAATGGGGTCATGACAAGACTAACATAACTGAAAAATAACCAAATGATAAGAACCATCTGTTTTCTCTGCTCCATGCTAAATCATCCTTTCCTTCAAGTGATTCTCAGAATAAGAGATTTACAGTTCCTCCAGACAAAGCATCTTTTTCTTTTTTCCTTTCCTCCCTCATTATTCTCTTCTTCCTACTCTTTCCCTAATCCTACTTTTATTCTTCCTTCTCTACACATCTTCCTATTCCCAACCATTCTATTTCTCTTCTTCTTCTTCTTCTTCCTCCTCAATACTCTGGTGGCCTTGGGCAAAATCAGTTTCTTGATCTGTAAAATGAAGGGGTTGAAAAACATTGCCCCAAAATCCCTGTTCCTACGATCCTCTTCTTCCTCTTCCTCATTCTATTTCTTCCTCCTCCTTTTTTCCTTCTGCCTCCCCTCATTCTTTTTTCTCCTTGTCATCTTTCCTCTCTTTGTACTTCTCTTCAGTGTGGCAGATCAGGGAAAAGCACTTGATTCAGAATTACAGAACCAGCATTTGAATTTTACCTTTTCTCCTTACTTCCTGTGATCTCGGGCAAATCACTATATGTGCGTGGACCCAATTTCTTCCTATATAAAATGAGGGACGCTGAATGATGATCTGTCAGGTTGTTGTCAGTCCAGTATGACACTTTGTGACCCCTTTGGGGTTTTCTTGACAAAGGTACTAGAGTACTTTGCCATTTCCTTCTCTGACCATTTTAGAGATGAGGAAACTGAGGAAATGGGGTTAAATGACTTGGCCAGGGTCACACAGCTAGTATGTGTCAGAGGGCAGATTTGAACTCAGGAAGAGGAGCCTCCCTGGCTCCAATCCTGCTACTCTGTCCACTGTTCTGCCAAACCTCCTCAATGGTTTTTGCCATTAGGACTTCTCTAAAGTAGAATGGTCTGCATTGGTAGGTAGTGAGCTTCTCATCATTGGTAGTAGGCAAGCAGAAGTTATCCTTTATTGTAGAAAATGCTTAATTGGACTAGACTCTGATCTCTGAGGTACCCTCTAGCTATGAAAATCTGTAACTAACTGCTCACCCCTGATGTGTCTCAGAATTTATCAATAAATTAGTCTTCTCTCAATCTTACTGGTATACCCTGTCCTATAGTCAACTTAGCAATAATGTTATCATGGAGTTAAGTGAAAATGGAGGCCTATGACTTGCCTTCAGGGAACTTGGCCTGGTGAGGCAGAGAAAGTGTGTAGACCTGGACCCTTCCCTCTAGGGACCTCCCTCTATGGGACAGATAATTAGATCAACAGATAAAGCATTTATTAAGACTATGTTCCAGAAGGTTTGCTAAGCTCTAGGGATATAGAAGTGAGAAAGCAAGATCTCTGCTCTCAAGGAACTTCCATTCTAATCTGAAAGATTGAAAGGAGGAGGGAAAGGAAGATGCCTGCATGGGGCCAAGGATATAGTATGCAGGTTAGACAAGTCAGGAAGTGAGCCACAAGGCAGTGACAATTTAGGACAAGGACTCCTTGCTCATCTAGTTGGTTCCCAGGATATAGTCATCCTCAGGGAGTCAAGGCAGCTGGTCTGTAGGTGAGGCAGATCAGAGAGTGAGCTAGGAATGGGAAAGGGAAGTGAGAAAAGGAGCTAGGACTTCTGATGCCATATTGGTTCTGTAGACCAATGAGGAGATCTAAGCCTATTCACCAGAAACTCCCCCTCTGAGGGAGACCAAAAAGGTCCATGCCCAGCTCTAAGAGAACGTTCAGAAGTAACAGACCCACAGCACTGCCCCTAAATGGTTTATAGTCTGGGGATGAGTGAAAAGGGAAGCTCAAGGCAGGATTTTACAAATTGGGAGGAAGAGGGAGAAGAGGAAGGAAAAACTGAATAGAAACAGACCTATAACCTGGCCTTGAAAATATCACATTTTGGAGAGAATAGTGGTTTAGAGGATAATATAGGAAAGTATACAGTGTCAAATGTGTGATATAGACTGTTAATGTTAGGGAAAGTCAAGGGAATAAAAGCTTAACATGGGTGAGGATAGTTGAGGAAGGCTTTTGAAACAAGGTGGAAGCTGAAAGCTTGGGAGAGGGGAAAGAAAGTAGAAAGACTCCCTAGGTTTCTCCTTAGACAGAGATATTTGGTGTCTGAAGAATATTTGCATTTCCCTTTTGAAAGCTAAAAACCATTTCCCTTGTTTTCCAGGCACCCTCCCTAATACAGGTATTTTCTTGGCCTTCTAGGGCTCTTGTCTTTCTGCCTCCTTTGCTTTCTAGCATTTCCTAAAGAGGCAAATATCGGAGCAGCTCAGCCGGTGCTATCAGGCCAGAGGGGCCAGTGTTTCTGAGAGGAAGCCATGAGCATCCCTGACCCTTCTTCATCCAGAGTAAAGCAGGCGAAAGGAACCTTTGGACAAGGGAGGCTCTAAGAGAAGCCATCCTCTGGGGCTGTCCAGAAAAACATTAATGTGTGGAAGGGAAATAGTGAATCAAAAGAAGTTGTAGGGGAGAAGTCCACTACCTTCTCCCCCTCCTGTCCCCGTCTGTCCCCAGCCCTGTCCACCATGGAACAGCCCAGGCTGCCCCTGAGACCTCAGGCAATCAGTTGACAAACATTTTTGAAGCACCTACAATAAGCTAGGCCTTGAGCTCCAGAAGCCGCCATTCTACTCAGTCCTGGGTGAAAACAGAGAAATAAATGAGTTTTGTAGTGATATTAACCTTGGTTTGAAGGCCAGGGCAGAGACAAGAAGAGGCTGCCCCTGCCTTCATTTTTGGCCTCCTAGCATCACTGAGGACATGCTTGATCACTTCCCTCTGCCTGCTCCCCTGGACTTGGCCTTCTCTGCTCCAGAATGCTCTCCTAGCCTAAGACCTCCCATATTCCACCCTGTCCTCAGCAACCGGGACCCCTGAGCATGCTCAGCAGGGTCTGAAGGAGCATGTATAGACTCTTGCAGCATTAAGGACCAGGTGCCTTTCTCTGCCTTAGAGGGCTTGCTTGATGGGGAGCTCTTGAATTGGTCTAGTGTTCAGCCTAGGGTCTCCTCTTCTCTGCTTCTTTCCCTAGTCGAAGCCCCTTTGGTCCAAGCTGGTGTCCCAGTCTTTGATTCAGGACATGGGCACTTGGCTTTTTAGCCACAGCAACTGGCTGCTGCATGGATCAGAAATCCAGAATCCTGGCCCAAACCACCTGCCCTACACCCCACTATGACCTCTGCATAAGCTCTCCCCAACTCTCTCTGCCCCTGCCAATGCATGGTGCATGTGTGTGATGATGCCCTGTTTGACCTTGATATGTGAGTGTCTTATAGCCATCAAATGTTTCCCTCTGGCTTTCTTGGGTTTGCAAATTGTGTTTTCCTTCCCATACACTGACCAGCTCAGCAGTACCCCAGGAGGCTAGATTCTCCTTTGTGGAAAGGAAAACTGTATCATGAATTATTAATTTAATGGGGAAAGGTACACTGGATCGGCACCTTCCAGACCTCCTACTTGAGTATCACCTCTGAGCATTCAAGACTTAGCTCTTACACTTACTGACCACGTGGCTCTGAGCAAGTCACTTCCCAGAAAGCAAGCATGATATGGTGGAAAGAGTGTTGGGATCTTTTTTCAGTCTCCTAGTAGCTGTGTCACTTTGGACAAGTCACATGACCTCATTAACCATCAGTCTCCTTATCCATAAAATGGGTATAATAAAAACCCCATCCTCTCTCCCTTACAGGGTTATTGTTATTATTCATGCAGGAATTCTTTTAAAATGCTTTGCAATCTGAAAGCTATTGGGTTTGGTTTGGTTTCGTTGCACTAGGCCTGTGATTTCATTAGAGTAGAGAACTTTTTTATCAATCAATGAAGACTAATATCTGCTGTGCAATTAAGCGATTTAGATAGTTGTTCAGGGGAGGTTAAAAGATTTGCTTAGGGTCACACAGCCAGTATGTATCAGAGGAAGGACTGGAACCCATGACTTCTTGACTCCTAGGTCCATCCACTCCATTCTGTTCTATTGACTCTTCATCTGTTGTTTCCCTTCAAGCCAATTTTGTTTCTGCCTTTATGGACAGCATGCCAGGCCTGGAGTCAGGAAGACCTGAGTTCAAATGTGACACTTACCAGCTGTGTGATCCTGGTCAAGTAATTTTAACCTCTGGTTGCCTCTGTTTCCTCAACTGTAAAATAGAGAGAAGAATAGTGCCCACTTTGCAGCGCTGTGAGAATCAAATGAGACAATACTTATTACCAAATAAAAAAGAGCACATAGCATAATGTCTGGCACAAAGCAAGCACTTAAGAAGGGCTTATTCCCAGCCTTTCTTTTCAGAAAGAACCTAGATTTTTGCCAGTTCTGCAAACCTGGACTTACCTTCAGTCTGAAAAGGCACCTTCTTTTAGAGTGACTACTTTGTACGTGTTCATTCTGTGTTTTTATAGTGGTTACTCAGCCATTTAGAAAGTTCCCCCTTCTCTCCACCCATGGTCAAGGAGAATATAGAACTCTCCTATTCCCCGTCACTGATTTCTGAGTCCCTTCCATCTCCAATACCATGATCCCATGATCCTATAAACACTAGTATAGAAAGGGCTGACACTGTAGATCAAAGAAGGCATCTCTTAATTATCCATATCGATGAGAGATGCAAATAGCACAGCAAGTTCTTGAAATCCAGACATTGATTCAAACTAGACTTCTACCTTTTGACTGGCTTCCATTTACTCCTTCTCCAGGGACCAAGCTTCTCTCTTGAGCATAAAGGAGGAAAAAGATGATCAGGTCTGGCTAATCCCCACCTAAGTGACTCGGGCCCTGGATAACTGAGAGCTGCTCGCCCCCATAGATAGTACTCAGTACACAAGGACACACTGCGAAAACCTTAGCCATTTCCCAAGGTGCCATTGGCAAAAATCCATTCAACCCAAATTCATTCTTCTGCTGGGAAGCTGATAGATAAAATTCTACATGTTTTTCCTCCAGGGTTACCCCAAGAAGGCCAGAGGTGTGGACACATTTGGTTCTGTAGCTCCCTCATCCTCACACTCGCCCCTTCAGTCCTTTCCTCTGGTCCTTTTCCTTATACTTCTGTGCTTTCCAATGCAGGCCGGGCCCCGGATGGCTCAGAAATCCCCAGGAAAAAGGCTATCTTCACAGGAATCAGGACCCTCTAGTCACTCTCTCTGGAAATGTATTCTCAAGAGCTTCCCGGGCACAGGGATCGGGCACTTCTGAGAGTTGAGACAGGGATTCTGGGAGCTGGTGGTGCTGGATGCGCAAGCAATGCATGGAGTGTCACCCAGTCTAAGACACTCAAAAGTTCCCGATCTGCCCCCTGGAAGATAGACATCAGGCCCCGATTCCCCAATCGGGAGCCGTGGGAAAAGGGCAGGAAGGAAACGTCAGTGGCTGTACCCCGTCCCTGCTCCATCACGGCCAGTCTCCAGCACACTCACCAGCCCCTGTGCATTCCCTTCTCTCTCCATAGAGGCCCAGCGTAGGCCATACTATGCTGACTACTCACCCACCCGGAGGTCCATCCACAGCCTGTGTACTAGCCACTACTTGGACCTGTTTATTACCTTCATCATCGGAGTCAATGTGATCACCATGTCTATGGAGCACTACAATCAGCCCAAGGTAAGGATCAGGACTTAACCAAGGAGCTGAGAGCTACAAGAGGATACCTTGGAGAGCCCCTGCTCCCTGCCACGGTCTCCCCCAGTTGCGCCCCATTACAGCAGATTTGACTGACCTTCCTTGACCCTCATCCTCAGCTCTGTGGTTTGACTATGCTGAGGGAGAAGAGAAGAAGTAGGCCTGGGCCCTAGCCATCGACTAGGGCCAACCAGAGATGGGGCAGACTTGGGTCCTGTCCTCAGGAAGGCCATGAGTCTGCCTGGGGAGGCAGAACCCAAACATGATTAAGAATGAGCCAGTATACCAATGTGTAGTACAGACTGTGGTAAACCTGTAGGACATCATAATAAGAGATCATCATAGGCCAGAGGGATCATGGGAGTTGTTGCATTATTTTCTAGTGTATGGGAATTGGATCTAGGAGATGCAGAGAATTCTAGAATATGCCAAAGTTGCCAAAGTCTAATGTGGATCCTACTGCCCTTCTGGCTCAATGGCACCGCATTCCCCTAGGAATGAGTTCTCCCCTGGAGTCCTTCCCATTTCTATTCCCAAAGACCTTCCAGATATGCCCAATGAAGCCCTCCCAAAGAGAAAGAAGGTAAGGTCCTAAAGGGCATCCTGTGCTTCAGGACAACATTAACACCATATTTGAGGTTCATAAGTAGGTCTTTCATCAGTGATATGGCTCTCTTTTCATTGCCAGGCAGTTAGCTCTGTTTATTCTCAAACCTGTTGCCCCTGATCCTAGGTCTAAAGGTGGCTTAATTCCTCCTTCACAGAATCTAATGCAATTTGGGAGGGAGCTGGTTATGGAGAGTCAGGAGACCTGGGCTGCAGTCCTCCTCTACTGCTTAGTCTCAGACAAAATTTATATAAGACCTTCCCCTCTGGCAAACCTTCCAGTCTTCCCATCTGTAAGATGAGTGGCATAGACTAAATGGTTACTCGGCTTTCTTCCAGTACAAACATTCTATGTACTGTATTTGTTTTAGCCCCCTTTAAGGTCTAACATTCTATGATCTCTGTCCTAAAGCCTCTGTCCAAATGAATTGTAATTAGCAAACATTTATTAAGAATCTTCTGTGTAAAAGAAATTATACCAAGGACATTCTCGGTTCAATATTCTAAGTTCTCCTCCAACCCTGATGTTTCATGACTGCGATCCTTCTTCAGAATGTATTGCTCACTGTCTAATGCATTGATCTCCAAAGTGAGGTATACAAGATACTCCAGGGGATGAGGGAAAAAAGAATATTAGAACTATATTTATTTTTACCAAAAAAATAAGGTAGAAGTCGGACTTTGTTAATATCTAACATATAGATTGGTTCCCCCACTTTGTTTGTGTCAGATGATCACTTATCTCATGTGGAATGTAAGCCAGACCAATGAAAGAGGTCCACAACATGGAGGAGGAGACAGTGACCCCTCATTCATTTCTTCATCCATTTTTAGTGTTTGAATTATATGTGCCTAATTAAGAAGGTTTGCAGGTCATATTATCAAGTTTTAACTAAAATAAACTTTACTTTAATCAACCTTGCTTTAAAAGTTTTCTACAGCAAGGACATACCTGTAATCCCAGCTACTCAGATCTGAAGCTGACAGATCTCTTGAGCTTGGGAGCTCTGGGCTTTAGTAGGGCTAAAGCTAATCAGGTGACCACACTAAATTTGGCATCAATATGGTCACACCATCAGGGAGCCATCGGGTTGCCTAAAAAGAAATGGACTGGCCCAGATTAGAAATAGAGCAAATTAAAACTCCCCTAACTCTCATTGGTATGGGATCAAGCCCACCAATGGCTGCTGTACTTGCAGCCTGGGTGAGGTAGGGAGATCAAGTCTTTATAAATGAACAAACAAATGAACATAAATGAATAAGTAAATGAAAAATAAATAAATGACTGGATAGGTGAATAAATGACTGAATGAATAGAATAAATAAATAAATGGATGAATGGATGAATAAGTAAATAAATTGATAAATTAGTTTCCTACAAAGAAATCATACTAATTATAATGAGAACATAGACAAATAATAATATAAGCAGAGTAAAACTGATATTTTTACATTTATAATTTCTTCAGAAGTCATTACACTACAAAATAATAACAATCTAATCATATCTAAAAGTAGACCTAGAAAATTCAAATTTTTCAAGGTGATTATTTGAATATGGATTTATTTCTACTACCATTAACAAATGAGCCTTGCCCTGAATGTATTGATCCTGAAGCTAATGATATGTATGAAGCTATCCCAATTAGCAAAACATTTTAAAACTGAGCTTTTGGCACCAAAAATAATGTTAGCATGTTACCTATAAAAACTCTCATTTCTACACACTTAAACTTGGAGAAAAAAGTAATTTTTTCTCCTGTTTAAAAAACGTTCCAATTACGAGTTACAGGAGTTCTTTACCTATTTATAGAAAAATATTGAAATGCAACTGCTGATTAGTTTGAAAGAACTAATCAACATCAAGAAAGATGAAAATTCACTAGCCAAATATAAACAGAAACTTTTGCAAAATTGATATATGGGATTTAAAAATGAATATCATCATTTATAAGCATGACCATCAATGCCATTTGTCCTTTGGATCTTCATGAATTTGGGAGACATCTTTTCTAGCTATAATAGCCAAAAAAATCAAGTATTAAAGCAACCAAACTTAGAGCCAGGCCCTCAGATCATTGTATCACAATGTGTTGAATCCAATTTTTCAAAAATAATGAATAATTTTGAATCATATAGCACTCACCAAAGATTAGAAGTAGTTGGAATAATTTGTAAGAACAAAAAAGTATTATGCCATTAATAAAGTAAAACAAAAAAATTTTAAATATTATTTTTATCTATTTCATCCTTTAATTTTTTGTATATTTTTATAATTTTAGAAAACAAATTTACATTTGTACAAATATAGCATACAAATGCATATTAGTATAATAGTACTATATAAATTTATCCAATTTATGCACATATTGGAATATATGTTCAAAGATTTGTTACTGATTAGGTGCATAATCAAAAGAATTTGAAAATCTCTGGTCTAATGATTGAGAATTAACCTCAATATACTTCTGGAAATCTAATTAAGATCTTTGGCATAGGGCTTAGATAAACAAAAAAAATTTCCTTTCACACAAAAATTGAGTCCTATTCCCCTATTAGGGTAGCACTAGTCATCCTATCATTTGGGTAGAACATTTAGGAGAATTACCACTGTCTTCTTAGGAAATGGAGATTTCAGAGAATAGAATTAGATGCACTATAATGAGATATTATGCAGCAAAAAATTTAATAACCATACAGTTGAATATAAATGGATTTAACTCACCTGTGAAAAGAAAGACATAACTCAACAATATGTTGCCTATAAGAAACATAACAAGGACATAGAGTCATCTATGGATTTATAGTGAGAGCCTTAGATAAAATGTATTATGGATCAATCAGTTGAATCAAAAAAAAAGAACAAAAAAAATTGAACAATAAAAAGAAACAGGAGTTGTAGTCATAATTTCATATAAGACAAAGGGAAAAATAGATATCTTTAAAAGAAACAAAGAGGAAAACTACATTATAGTTGAATTCACCACAAACTATAAAACAGTGTCAGTGTGGCTAGTTGGTATATCAGATATAGTACTGGATTTGGAGTCAGGAAGACTTGAATTCAAATTTTGACCTATACACTTACTATGTGTTTCAGACTCATTTGCCTTATCTGTAAGGTAAGCTAAAAATAGTACCTATGTCACAAATTTGTGAGGATCAAATGAGAAAACATATGTAGAGTGCTTTGTAAACATTAATGTTAATATTAATTAATAATACAAATAATATATACATATTAATAATACAAATAAAATACAAAATAATACCAATTATAATATGAATAATAAAGTGTATGTTTGTACTGAATGGCATAGTAGCTTAAGTATTTAAGGGTAAAGGTAACAAATGCAATAGATGCAGATAACAAGGTACTAATGATAGTTAAGATGACAATATTAATAGTTTTTGAACTTGATAAATCTAACAGAAAATTAATCAGGAAGAAATTTTCAGATTTGGGGAGAATATTAGAAAAACTAGATTGGAAAAACCTATGGAAATCACTAAATATTCATGTTGGCATGCTCATTTGGAAGATAATCGTGCTACTTTCTAAATTCATTTTTTCTTTATTAAAATGTATTTTATTTTCCCAATTACATATAATAACAATTTTCAAAATACATTTTCAAAAATTAAAAGATTTAAATTGTCTCCCTTCCTCCCTTCCTTTTCCCCTCCCAGAGATGGTAAGCAATTTGATCTGGGTTATACAAGTATTATCATGCAAAACCTAATTCCATATTAGTCACTGTAAGAGAATACTTATATAAAACCAAAAATCGAAAATGAATACATAAATAAACCAATGTGAAAGTATACTTTCATCTTCATCCAATTCCAATAGTTTTTTCTCTAGAGATGGGTAGCATTCATTCTCATAAGTCATTCAAAATTGTTTTGGATCTTTGGTTCTTTATTTTGTTTTCCAAATTACATGTCATAACAATTTGTAATCATGCTACTTTTGCAAAAATCAATCATGTTCTAAAACCCTCCTACATAAATCAACAAGCAAAACATTTCATGAAATAAAGTGAATAAAGGCAGAAACTTTAAATATCTTCAGTAGACTTCAACCCAATAAAAATGAACAGTAAGAGAAACATGAATGAAAGGTACAGACCTAAAATAAGACCAAAAAATTTATTCTAAATATTGAGTGAATCAATAAATGTGGAAAATAATAAATTTTACATAAAGTGAGTAATAACATTGCTAACATACCATTATTTCTGGGATGTAGCTGAAGTAGTCATTAGAGACAATTGCTATCTCTGAACACTGACATTAACAAAAGAGAGAACTAATGAACTGAGAATCTGTTTATTAGAAACCCAACAAATTAATGATCCCAGAAAAAGAGCATGAAGGAGGAAGTTTTGAGAATTAAAGCTCAAATGGAATAAAAAATAGAAATAAAACAGATTTTAACAAACCAAAGAGGCATATTTTTTAAAATACACACAGAATCAATTGTTAGCTAATCTGGTCTCCCCTAAATAAAAAAGAGAAAGGAAGACCAAATTATTTAAGATTATATGTTGGAATATCACAGCAAATAGAGATATAATAAAGAAAATGATCAGAAATCACTATATCCAGTTCAGTATAAATTGAACTGGGCATTTTAATGACATGGATGAATTCCTATAATATAAAATATCCAGATTAATGAAAGAGAAATTAAGAGCCAAACCTCTATATCTCAAAAAGAAATAGAGAAAAATGTAAATGAAATTCTGTGGGGGCAAAAATATAGGACCAAGTGAAATTACAAATAAATTATATCAATAATTTAAAGAAACAATTCTGCAGATAAAAGCCTGCAATTTTTCACTTATTTGGTTTTTTTGTTTGGGGATTTTGGTTTAAAATGATTATTCTCTTAAAAAATGAACAATATGGAAATACATTTTTTTTTAATTTTTTTAAACCCTTACCTTCTGTCTTGGAGCCAATACACAGTATTGGCTCCAAGGCAGAAGAGTGGTAAGGGTAGGCAATGGGGGTCAAGTGACTTGCCCAGGGTCACATAGCTGGGAAGTGTCTGAGGCCAGATTTGAACCTAGGACCTCCCGTCTCTAGGCCTGGTTCTCAATCCACTGAGCTACCCACCTGCCCCCTGGAAATACATTTTACATGATAAAGCATGTATAAGCCAGATTGAATTGCTTACCAGTTCCAGGAGGGGTAGAGAAGAAGGAAGAGAGACAATTTGGATCATATAATTGCAGAAAATTTATGTGGAAATTTGTTATTATATGTAATTGATTTTTTAAAGATCTCTAAAATAAAAATAATAATTCTACATTAATTAATTTCAATAATAAAAAAGGAACTTTGCTAAAAAAAAAAACAAAAACCTTTTTCTACAAAATCAAACATGCTCATTAGGCACCTATTCTATTGTTCTTCTCACATATAGGTTCAAATATTGAGAACTTAGAATGGTAATTTTTTTTAACCCTTACCTTCCATTTTAGAATCAATACTGGGTATTGGTTCTAAGGCAGAAGAGTGGTAAGGGCTAGGCAATGGAGGTGAAGTGACTTGCCCATGGCCCACAGCTAGGAAGTATCTGAAGCCAAATCTGAACCCAGAACCTCCCATCTCTGGGCCTGTTTCTCAATCCACTGAGCTACCCAGCTGCCCCCAGAATGGTAATTTTTCTATCTTGACTCAGCTATCTATCCCCAAATCAAAAATTAGAAACGTCATAAGTAAATTCAAGTTAAGGCAGTCAGTAGTTTACCATGTTAAAAGATCTAGGCAATGAACAACAGTAAAAGATTTAATATATACAGAAATAAACAGATGATAATTCTAATACATTTGTGAATAACTAAGGACTCAAGTTCCTTCATAGGCATGATTCAGATGGGAAGACATGAGCATAGATTCTTTCTCTGGACCCAGACTTACTCTTATACAGTTCTTGCTATTAAAGATTGCAGTGAATAGATGATTCTCTGCCTAGAGTGGAGTCCAGGGTGGAGTCACGTGGCAGAATGAAAGGAAATATTAAAATGCAGCTTGATTGGCACTCCTTATCAACAAATATCTATACATATTTGTAATGGGTTTATTTTTTTTTCTTGACTTTTCTATGAATGGGAGTGTGAGGAGGGGGAGCGGAGATAATCCAGATCTGAAAATGAGAGAAGGAAGGGTGGGAGAAAGAAAGGAAGGAAGGAAAGGAGAGAGGAAGGGTACCAGACCAATTCTGATCAAGGCAAAAATGTATTGAGTCATTTTTACTGGCAGGGCAGCTTAAGAAGACGGCTAGAACAATCTACAGGCAATGGGGAATGGATCTCAAAGGACTGTGTGGGGTGCTGAGGTGCACCCAGGGACTGAGAGAGAGATAAGAATGGGCACCAGAGCAAGAAGCATTGGGACAGAGATACCAGGGGGATGCCCCAAATAAGCACTAGGTGCAGAAATGGATGTCATCTGGCAGCCACTCTGTCATCCACTACCCACTTCCAAGTCACAGATCCAGGACAGAGGGGAGCAGTCATGAGCTTTGGTTCTAGCTGTGTGCTGAGCAAGGAATAAGTTCAAGAAGTGAATGGTAGCTTTTTTAGCTCTGATCCCAGGAGCAGAGCTCAGCATCTGAGACCAAAAGGGAGACAATCAGTTCAATTTTTCTGAACCTGTAGAGCCTCCCAGTGGGCTAATAGCGGCTGAGGCCAACAGCAGTCTACTGAAACTTCCAACTAGGGCAAGCTGAGAGACCAGAAACTTGTAGAACTCTGATTAAGAGGGCAGTGAGCAGATGACCTACCTCTGGGGACTCTGAAAGCTTTCAGCACCCCACCTGGAGCTGTGAAGCAGTCTAAGGGAACAGGAAGGGTATAAGCATTTATATAATGCCAACTATGTTCTGGGCACTGTGATAAGCACTTTCTACAAATTATCAGTTGATTCTCACAGCAACCTGGCAAGGTAGATACTATTATTATCTGTATTTTACAAATGAAGAAACTGAAAAGTTCTCGATTAGCCAAATGGAGAGGAAATTGTAAATGACAAAATAATTCCCCTTTAAGATTACTTTCCATCTACTCTGTATGTATCTCACATATACTTATCCATTTACATGTCCTTCCCATATGAGCTCCTTGAAAGCAGAGATTGCTCTTGCCTTTCTTTGTATGCTCAGCACCTAGTTCAGAGCCTGGAATGTAGTAAATATTTAATAAATGATTTGATGATTAATTTGTACATGTTTTTGACGATATAAAAGCAATCAAAATAAAAATTTTCACAAATTAAAGCATTGCAACCAGAAGAAAAGATATGGGATGGGTGAAATCTTTATAATAAATGTATATGCTAAAAGTGTTGTGTGCAGATGCAAAGCATGGAATCCCTGCAAAGGTACAGGGAGCCCCTCACCCAAAGTTCTCCAGGGATTCCATGCTTTGCATCTGCACACAACAAAAGTCTCACACCTACACATTTTTGAACTATAAAGAACTGGAAACAAAGTAGACACCCATCAATTGGGAATATGGGTAAACAAATTGTGGCATAAGAATGTGATGAAATCTTACCATGCTATAAGAAATGATGAGTATAATAAATACCAAGAAATGAACTGATACAAAGTAAAGCAACCAGGAAAACAATATACATGACTACAGCAGTGTAAATGGAAATCAAAATTGAATAGTGAAAAATCTGCTAGGCCACAAAGAAAAGAGAGAAGAATATACCTCCCTTCTTCCTTTGCAGAAATTGGGGGAACATGAATCTAGAACCCAGCATAGAACATCCAACTTGACTAATGTGATAATTGATTTTGCTGAATTTTATTTGTTTCTCACTTTTCCAGTCTTTTTATCAATGGATGTCTGCTTAGAAATAAAAAGATATACTGGGATATATGGAAGTGAAGTAAAAATAAGCTATCAACAAACTAAATGTGACATCTATAATCTACAGGGAGTTTATATAAATCTATAAGATTAAGAGCCATCCCCCAATATATAAGTAGTCATAAATAAGCAATTTTCAAAAGAAGAAACATAATCAACTACCATCTGGGAAATGATTCAAAATTATTAATATACATGGAAAAATGCAAATTAAAACAACTCTGAGTTATTGCTTTAAACTTGGCAAATTGGCAAAAATGCTAAGAGATGAAAAATTTCAGTAATGGTGAGGTTGTGGGGGGGAACCACACTGTTGGTAGAACCACAAATTGTTCCCACTTTTATGGAAAACAACAAAGAATCATAGAATAACAATATCAAAATTATTCCTATTATATGACATAACAATGTAACTACTAGGTATATACCTCAAGATAGCTATAAACAGGAATTAAAGACCCATCAATACAAACAATATTTATTGTAGCACTCTGTGTGGTAGCAAAGGTTGGAAACAAACTGTGCTTAAGATGAGGAAGTGATTGAACAAAATGGAATCTGAATGGAATGAAATGGTATTGCCCATAAGTGTGAAAAATAAGAAGGAAATAAGAAGGATTCAAAGATGTGTGAGAATATTTGTAGGAAGTGATGCAAAAGGAAGAAGGCAGAGTCAGAAGAATAATATACACATTGACTGCAACAATTTAAATGCAAAAGACATTATTACAAAGAGAGAAACTTCAGGTTAAATGTAATAGATTATTTGGTATTATCTTGTTAATTTTGTCTCATAGCCTTTTCTACACTTTTACCACACATTAAGTAAGCTAAGTATATGGCTACTTGGGTGACATTATAAAGCACCAAAGAATCATGAATCTAGAGCTGGAAGGGAACCCCAAAGTCATTGAATCTATTCCCCTCCCCCTCCACTGAATCCATCCCTAGTTTTGAAGAAACATTCTTCTGTTGCATTGCTTATGTTTTCAGGAAGTATTTTTGTGGGTTTTTTATGTTTATCAATTTGTGAAAACCAAAATTTATCAATAAAAAGAGAAATCCCACTTTGTAACTGTAATGACATCTGACCATAGGAAAAGAGAGCTATGTAGTCCTATATCCTTGTAAAAGCCATGTATGGTCAATCAGAGTATTTTAGGACATAGACCCTGCTCTTACCTGTCCCTCACTTACTATGGAACTTGGGGCAAATCATTTCTTTGGGAGTGAGTTTCCTCTTCAATAAAATGAGTTGGACTAGATCAAAAAATTAGTGTCTCAGATCCCTAAAAAGAGTCATCTCGTCCAACCCTCCAGTGAGTAAGAATCCCCTCTGCCAGCCCTGACAAATGAATGCCAAAAGAAGCCTGATATGATCACTAAGCATCTAAGGTGTCTCATCTTGTCAAGGGAATTGAACTAACCTCTGAGCTTCTTTTCAGTCCCTGGATGAAGCCCTGAAGTACTGCAACTATGTCTTCACCATTGTCTTCGTCTTTGAGGCGATGTTGAAACTGGTGGCCTTTGGATTCCGTCGTTTCTTCAAGGACAGGTATGTGGTAAGGAGAAAGAGAATGGGGGTAAAGGGACCCCAGACTGAAAAAGGAAGAGACAAGATGATTGCCCAAGGTGGGGGTCAACATAGGTCAGAGAGAGTTTCCTGGAGGAGATGGGATTAGAGCTGGTTTCTTCCTTAAAGGTAGGACGTTGATAGGGTGAAAGAACACAACAGAAAGGCATTCCAAGTGGAGTAAGAGCCTGAAGGAAGGCTCAGAAGTAGAAATAAGATTGAATGAGTACATATTTGTAGGGGGTTGGAGAGAGGAGGAGAAAGGAAACAGAGGAAAAGAGAGAAGGTGTTGGAATAGTGAGGAAGCCAGCTTAGGGAAAGTATAAAAGGTGAGAGGTATGGACTATATCATCTAGGCAGTGGGTCCTTAGACAGAAAATGATGTGATAAAAATTATGAGAGCCAGTGACTTCATGGAAAGGTGTTTGGTTGCTCAGGTGGAGTCAGAATTCTCTGCTGTGATACAGTGGCAAGAGCCCTGGCCTGAGAGTCTAGACTAGATTTCTAGTCCCATGGGAAAGTATTTTTCTTCATTGTCTCTCAGATTCTTCTTCTCCACAGCTAAGGTATTTTTAGCTCTAAAACTTTGAGCTTCTCTCCATATTTCCAAAAGAATTTGGGAGATGTGAAATGAAGTCAGAAAATTGCCAATACCAATGGTTAAGGTGTTCCTACAGCCTGATTTCCCTAGAGAAAAGGAGAAAGATAGATGGGGAGGGAGAGGAAGGAAAGGTTATGGGACTTCAATGACCCCCAGCTACCCTTATGCTCAGGTGGAATCAGCTCGACCTGGCCATAGTGCTTCTTTCCATCATGGGCATCACCTTGGAGGAAATCGAGATGAATGCAGCCTTGCCCATTAACCCTACCATCATCCGAATCATGCGTGTGCTCCGCATTGCTCGAGGTAGGATATATTTGGGGTGCAGAATATTGCCTGCCACCAAGTGACCTGCTAAAATGGAGCTGGCATCTACTGGGAGGTGGGAGCAAGGATAGAACAGGATAAGGGTGCCATGCTGAGGTTGGTAGAGGAGAGAGAAGAGTTCTCTTAACAAACCTAGCAGAATTCTGGGCTAGCAGAATGATTCAGTAGACACCCTGAATAGGGGCCTAGGAAATCTAAATTATTGCCTAGATTACTATTCTACATATTCAGTGGATAACCTCGAATCGCTTCCCATCTCTGGATCCCAGTTTCCTCTTTGTAAAATGGAGAATATTGTTAGGATCAAGTGAGAGAATGGTTAGATTCATTCAACAATCATAAATTACCTGGGCGCTAACTGTTGGAGAAGATACAAGTTTTAGATAAACCACAGTCCCTACCTTCATGGAGGTCACAAATGTGAAGGATTATGACAATTATTAATCTAGAATACCAATTTTTCCATTTTATGAATGGGGAAACTGAGATCAAGCAAATGACACACTCAGGGTCATGAAGCAAATCAGTATTAGAGCTGAGATTAAAACCTAGGACTCTGGGTGCCTAGGACAAGACTCTTTTCTTTAGGTCACAGTTGTCTTGTTTTTTCATCCCACTGCCAAATACCCTATCAATTAAGAAGGCAGTTTTATCATCTCTATGATCCCAATGCAGAAACTGAGGCCTAAAGAACTTAAATAATGCACACAGTGAATTAGCAACAGGACCATGACTAAAACCCACAGATCCTGACTTACCTCAACATTCTTCCCATGCCACCATCCTGCCTCCCTTCTCCTGCCTGTCCTTCTCTCAGACATTAACCTGGCCCCGATTTCCCTAGGGTAGCCAACTTCCTACTCTGTTATCTGTGCTACAACTCTGGTTTCCCTCCTAGTACTGAAGCTACTGAAAATGGCCACTGGGATGAGGGCCCTACTGGACACGGTGGTTCAGGCACTGCCCCAGGTAGGTCCTAGGACTCTGTCTCTATGCCCTGATCATCTGTCTTTCCTCAGGCCAAGGGTCCTGGCTATAACTTAGAGCTGTGGGCTTGACAGAGAAAACCTGTGAAGGAGTTTGGGGATTGTGGGGGGGGAGATGGGGGATAGGAAGGTCAAGGACAGCTCCTTCATGGTCTCTTCTCTCTGACAGAGGGAGAACTGTTAACCTCACAGGATAGGGGCCTAAGAAAGCCAGCCTATCCTGTACATCACAGATTTGGATTAGATTCAGAGAAGAAATGCCATGATAGTGAGGTTGCTGTGCACTGGAATACATGACTGAGGGAGATCTAGAACTAGGGTAGGATCCACCTGTTGAAGGTAATCTTTTCTCAAGTCCCTTACCAGTTTTCAGTATCTAGGATTCACTGCTCTGACCTCAGGTGCCTCTCAGAAGCTCCAGTCTCCCTATTCCCAACTTTCCCAAGCCAGATGCTGGGATCATCCATTTGCCCATCTGTCTAATCATTCATTTAATAAGCATTTATTAATCCTCTCACATTTCAACCCTGTGCCTGATTTTGCTGTATAAGAGACAGATTAAGATTCTTAGGAATCTAGGCTGAGACCTAGAAGGGACCTTATAGATAATCTCATTACGGTTTCATAACATGGGGGTTCACTATAGCCAAAGGGTCTGTGAATGGATTTTAGAGACCATGAAGTTAGAAAGTTAAGAAGCTTTGGTCTAGATCAGTGATTCCCAAAGTGGGCGCCACCAGCCCCTGGTGGGTGCTGCAGCGATCCAGGGGTAGTGGTGATGGCCACAGGTACATTTATCTTTCCTATTAATTGCTATTAAAATTTTTTTAAAAATTAATTTCCAGAGGGCTAAGTAATTTTTTTTTCTGGAAAGGGGGCGGTAGGCCAAAAATGTTTGGGAACCACTGGTCTAGATCAACTCCCTCATTTTACAGGTGAAGAAACTAAAGCCCTGTGATGTTAAGGGTCTTGCCTATATAACATAATTAACAAATTATTAGCAAGTTAACCCAAATATAAGATTTGAATCAAGTCTTTTAACTCTTTCTACCTCACTGGGCCCTTACTTTGCTTGAGGAGCTCACAATTTAGCGCTGAAAAAGAAGCAGCACTCAGGAAGTCACATTCCGATGTGGGGACTGAGATTCACACAGAGCAATTAATGATGGAAAGATATTCTAAAACTCCGAGTTAAGAGCTAAGGAATTTGCAATAGAAACAGTAAGATCTGTAGTTTAGATAAAAGAGGGAACATTGTAGATGAGGGTGGTCAGTATCAGATTGCTGAAAGGGGTAGAATCTTGGGGCTAAAAGGAACCTCGGAAGTCATTCATTGCAACCCAAACATGAAACATGAATCCTATCTGGAAAATCCTGAGTAGTGCTCATCTATATTCCACTTAAAAGCCTCCAGTGTCAGAAGTAGAGAATTCATTACCTTTTTTTTTTTAATCAATTCAAAGACGGAAGAGGCAAAGGTTAGGCAATTAGGGTTAAGTGACTTCACCAAGGTTACACAGCTAAGAAATGTCTGCAGCCAGATTTGAATTCATATCCTCCCAACTCTAGGGCTGGTTCTCCTTCTACTATGCTACTTAGCTGCCCCTAGAATTCATTATCTCCTAAGACAGTTCTAAGGCAGTCTTTTCCATTGCTGAACAAATGGCTATTCTGAAATTCTTCCTTGTATTGAGCCAAAAATCTCTCTCCCTTTATTTTATACTCATTAATACCAATGCTAGCCTCTGAGACCAAGCAGAAGAAACTTAAACCCTTTCCTCTTCAGATATTTAAAGACAGCTATCATGTCCCCTGTAAATCTTCATTTTTTCTAAGCTTTCCATCTCCAGGCGCTTAAACCATTTTTTAAAATATGGTTTCAAGTCATCTATTCACCCTAACTGTCTAACTTTCAACAAGCTCTAGCCCTCCAATGTGCTACTTACAACTGAACACAATGAGGCAGATGGGTTCCAACCAGGACAGAGGACTTTTTCAGCATGAAAGAAGCTGAATCCTATGCAGGGTTGTCTTCCATGGAATTACAAAGCAGATCTATAAATGCTCTCAGGGGAGTACACATTCAGTAAGGATCAGAAAGGGGAGAAAAATGAAGCCGTAACTGAAGCAGCCTTCTGTATACAGCTTTGATAACAATAGGAAGGTCTAATGTGGTTTTGGATCACATGTCCAAGATGTAACAGAGGGCATCTTAGGACATGTTATAGTGGAGGACTAAATTGAGGTGGGTACAAATGATCCTGCATTACCAAAGATTACCAAGCCCTGGGGAAGAAAGTAAAGACTTTAGGGCATAGGTGAGATTTTAATCACTGACGCAAATCAAAGACAAGGGACCCAAAAGAGTAAAGAAGGTTTGAGAAAGTGAGCCATTAATAAGATGCTACATGGGAGTGATATTTGGATTTCTGAACCACTGCATCAAATATAGAAATGACTGACATCTCTCCAGAGGTTGAGTATACCTAATAGGAGTTCATAAGAATATATTTTCCTAGAATCTTACCAATCTAATGTAAATACTTTAAACTAAAAAGTCAAAGGAAAGAAACTTATCTACATACATTCACCAAATTATGTAGGGTGGAAAATAACATTTGAAATACCCAGGAGCTCCCAGTAGACAAAATTCCCCCAAAGAAGCCAGTGATAAAATCCATGTCCTTGGATGTATACCCACAAATGTACAAAATTTGGGTAACAGGCAACCTAGAGACCCTAATAAGGAGACCACTTCACTTCATTATCACCAAATCCCCAGGGGAGTTGGCCCTGTCTGACCTTTCCTTGGGTCTCCACCACCCATCTCCACCAAGACTGGAATATGGAAGAATCTACCTTTATCAATAGAAATGGGATAGGTAAAGTAGGGTGGAGGGCGGAGGTGGGGAGAGAGAAAAAGTAGCAGTGGGTATTAGAACTTATGCTCACGTGAAGAAAGCAAGAGACAGAGGGAAAACTGTAGAGAGTATTTGGGTGAAGATCAGTGGAGTCAGACATTGTACTCTCTGCCCAAACCATTTAAGGGACTTCAGGGTATTCCAGCTTGGGCAATGGAATGGGGTCTTACCTCTCAAACAAAAATCCAAGAACAACAAATGGATGGGGATAGCGGAAAGTTGAACCATCATGACCTGGAAGAGATAAAGGATTCTCCAGAAATTCTTTCTGTGGAATATTGAGAACAAAGTGTCCAATTGTCTACCACTCCCCACCCCATAAATCCCATTCAACAACTGTCATGGGCCAGAACAAATAAGGCTAGTTTTTTTAGAAGTGCTTCTTGGGAAGCACCTTCCTGGCTGCTCTTTTTAAAATTGTAAAAGCCTGTGATATTACTGGGGCTGAGATAGTGAAAAATACAGGAATCTATCACTAGCATTTACCTCTGAGACCGTGGGTACCTACTTTCTATTAGAACAGTCATGATCTTAGAACTAGAAGAAGCATCAGAGGTCTTTTGGTCCAACCTCCCATCTAAAGAAACATCATTGAAAAATGGTAGTTGAGGTTCAGTTTGTTGGCCACCAGTGATGGGGGACTCACCACACCCCCAAGAAGCCAATTCGTCGTTTATGTAGCTCTCTGTGCATACTCATGTTGAGCCAAATATGGCTTCTTTTAATGTCCCCCTATTGGTCTTAATCCTATCCTTCTAGATCAAGCAGAGCAATATGCTAGCTCTCTAAATATTTGATTATAACAATCATGTGCCCCCAAGTCTTCTCTAGGTTGACCATACTCCATTGCTTTGATTTATTCTCCTAGGACATAGGCAGAGGAAGTGGTAATTTATATTGTATGAGGTGAAGGTTTCAAGTACCCTAAGGTGTTTCCCTAACTGTCTCTGCCAGGGTACTTGAAATGAAACCATTAAAACAAAAGTTCTTCTTCTTATTTTTTTTAATCCTTATCTTCTGTCTTAGAATCAATACTGTGTATTGGTTCTAAGGCAGAAGAGTGGTAAGGACTAGGCAATGGGTGTTAAGTGACTTGGTCAGGGTCCCACAGGTCCAAAGTGTCTGAGGTCATTTTTTAACCTAGGACTTCCCATCTCTAGGCCAGGTTCTCCATCCACTGAGCCACCCAGCTGCCCCTAGAACAGAGGTTCACATCTGACCTCAGATACTTCCTAGCTATGTGACCCTGGGCAAGTCATTTAATCCCAATTGCCTAGCCCCTGTTTTTCTTCTGCCTTAGTATCAATCCTAAAACTGAAGGTAAGACAGAAGGTAAGAGAGAAAAGAAGGAAAGAGAAGAAGGAAGGAAGGAAGGAAGGAAGGAAGGAAGGAAGGAAGGAAGGAAGGAAGGAAGGAAGGAAGGAAGGAAGGAAGGAAGGAAGGAAGA
>NC_058130.1:136863932-136871851 GCF_016433145.1 Gracilinanus agilis | reverse complement strand
GAAGGAAGGAAGGAAGGAAGGAAGGAAGGAAGGAAGGAAGGAAGGAAGGAAGGAAGGAAGGAAGGAAGGAAGGAAGGAAGGAAGAGGGAAGGTGGGCATAAAAATAATCTAAGGAGTTCAGTAGACAGGGAAGAGACCAGGTTCAGTGGAGCAGTAGAGTACATGTGGGTGAGTTTGTGAGTTAAGATTGAGAAGAGAGATTGGAGTCAGATTAAGGAGGACCTTGAATGTCAGACTGAAGAATATTTAGCCTTCATCCTCTAGGCCAGTGGTCCTCAATCTGAAGTATGATCCCAGGAGTGCAAAATGCTTGTCAAAGTAGTATAGAAATATCTGAAAAATATATGTTGTCCTATTATGATATTTTAGGAGCTCCAAATTTATTTCAGGTCAGTTCAATTACAAAACTTTTAGCATGAAAGGGAAAGAAAAATTGATCTCTCAATTGTCTTTCTTTTGAATTATAGAGAGTAAAACACAAACATTCATTTCCTTTCTGATTGAATGAGGGTTTTGAAAAGGTTTATTGAAAAACCAAAGGGAGAAGCAGCTAGAGAGCACTGTGAATAGAGTGCCAGGACTGGAATTGGGTTCAAGTGTGACCTCAGACAGTTCCTATCTGTGCAACTTGGAGAAGTCACTAGTCCCATTTGCCTAGTCCTTTGTCCTTCTGTCTTAGAGTTGTCACTAAAACAAAAGGTAAGGGTTAAAAAAAAGGGGTACTCCTGCTCTAGGGAATAGGTAGACATTGAAAGTTGTGAGTAAAGCATTTCCCCTGTCCTAGTGCCCAAATTTCTAACTGCAACACTATCTGCTTTTGAGGAGAAGGTAAAAAATAAAAGTCCTGCACCCCATGCCCCTATTGCTGAAGAGTTAGCAGCCTTAGGAATAAGGGATGGAAACTGAAACTTTGTGTTCAAATCTACTTGGTGTTTCTATGCAAAAATGGCTTCATAGACTGGCCCAACTTCAGAGATAATGAAAAGCTAAGTGCTGAGGGTCTGAGCATCTCTCTTTAGATAAATGATCTCCCCATCTCCTTTGTTATTGTCCCATATACCCCAGACTTCCCTATAACTTCTGATTACTTAGTCCTTCTTGGCCCCAGAGCCCAGCATTGGTCATTGAAAATAAACATCTGATCAGCCAAAGTGGGGACATTAGGAAAACACAGAACTGGGAAAAAGAGATGAGCAAATAAGACTCCACCATGAGAGGGTAAGGAGGATAAGCAAGCACAGAGAGTGTCTAGGATGAGAGACTTAAGCTGAATCTGAAGGAGGTTAGACTCAAAGTAGCAGTAAGAAGGGAGTGTATTTAAAGGCATGAGGGGACAGCTTGTGCAAATGCATGGAGGCTGGAAGATGGGCTATTGTATACAAGAAACAGCCAGTAGGACTTTCAGGACAGAATGTACATTTGTGAAAAAGTGTAATACATAAGAATCCTGGAAAAGTAGGCTGGAGCCATATCACAAAGGGCTTTCAATGGGAAAAACAAAAAGTAATTTTAGAGACAAAAGGGAGTCAACTTGGGGAAGAACTACTAATATGTTTGGTAAAAGGATTTTCCACATTGTGAGTCATTCACACTGACGAAATCATAGATTTAGGTCAAAAAAAGAGAGGGAAGAACTGGAGTTTCCTGACTTTTTGTGTTCCTTTGGTAGACAGGTGAAACCAACAGACCCCTTCTCATAATCTTTTAAAATGTATAATTTAAGGAAATACTAAATTTGGGTTAGAGTTTAGTGAAAATAAAGATACAATTTTTTTCCCGTTCAAATTCATGGGTCCCCTAAACATCCCTTCAGAGAACCCAGGTTAAGAATTCCTGATCTACAGTAGATAGAATCCATTAAGATGAATTTAGTAGGAATAAATGAAAAGGCTTGCACTTGAGAACAAAAAATCAGTTTCACAAAGAGAAGATGGGAAAGGTGTTCACAGACAGCTTCTGAAAGAGATTTAGTTTTTAGCATACTGTAGGCTTAATGTAAATCAGTGGTATGATTGGCAACCCTAATCTTAACCCTAAAAGAACAAAATCTTAGTCTGGATTTAAAAAAAAAAAACATACCAAGCCTTTTAAATTACAGATTTAATGTGCATATTATAACAATCTGATAAAGTGATAATAATGCCGTCAAATACATCAAATATTTTTTTAAAAGAATTCCTGATCTATAAAGTCTCTTCTAACCCTAAATCCTCATGATCTTGTGGTAGAATATTCTTGCTTAGCTGTGGACTGGATGAGATGCCTCTGATGTCCTTCCAAACGCTCAAGCCATGGGATTCTATGACTTGCCAAAATAGGATTTTACTCTCCAGTACTCAGTTATACATTAACCTTTTTTTTTTAAACCCTTACCTTCAGTCTTGGAGTCAATACTGTGTATTGGCTCCAAGGCAGAAGAGTGGTAAGGATAGGCAATGTGGGTCAAGTGACTTGCCCAGGGTCACACAGCTGGGAAGTGTCTGAAGCCAGATTTGAAGCTAAGACCTCCCGTCTCTAGGCCTGGCTCTCAATCCACTGAACTACCCAGCTGCCCCCCATACATGAACTTTTGATAGCAACAGAAGCATTCTCAGGGAAAGATTCATGAGGGTGATGGCCCAGGGTCCCACATTCATGTAGGCTCCCTGCACATCCATTGACACTAGACTGAGATTGGGAGGTGGGGGTGGAGCAGAGAAATCACTGAAGAAGGAGATAGGTCTACTAGCTGGTTCTAGAAGAGCCTTAAGCCAAGGTTTCTCAATGGACAGATTTCAGGGGTTCTGTGAATATACAGAGAAAAAGAATTACATCTTTGTTTTCACCAGCTTCTCACTGAAGTTGATCGTTTTATTCATTTAAGAATTTAAGAGGAAATCAAAACAGAACATTATTCTGAGGGGTTCACAGGCTTCACCTGGCTGCCAAAGGGGTATACAAGGCAAAGAATGTTAGGTTTAGCCTTTACCTCATCTACACATGATTTAACAATTTCCCTGCCAAACATTAAGGAAACAAAGCTAAAGGACAAAACATGGTACAATCACTGCTCCCCACATTATCCCCCAGGGATGACCCCAATCTAGCAAATGACCCCTGGATGTCCTCAGAGTTTCCAATAATTTCTAACAATTTGGTCTAATACCCTCCCTCACTACTTAGCCCCATCACCCAGCCATGGCCATTGGGGATAAGCCTGGGGAAAGCATCTCTCTGGCCATAGGGGACATTGGGGAAATAGGGAACTGAGGAAAAGCATTAAAAAAAGAAAACTTAAGTAGGAAGAAGTTGGATCAAAGAAAGCCCAGAGAATAGCTAAGACTACTGCTTCCTTTCTTCAAAGTCCAGCTGAGTTAGGGCAGTTCTAGATTTCCAGGAGCAGAAATTCAGCTCTGCATCCCTTACATCTAACTGTGGGGTTTATCCACAACATAGGAGTCTAATGGTACACACAGACAAAAAGGGATGCAAGGATTATTTTCTCAGATGTCTATTCTGATCTCCAAGGGGACAAAGCAACTCAGATGACAGTGAAAGGAAATCCAGGCCTACTAAGAACTGCAGGCCACATCGAAGTGGGCCACAGCAGTTAGAAGTAGCCCTGTTTCACACTTTGGAAAGCAAAGGAAGCCTTTTGGCAAATGCATTGATGCAAGATATCTAGATCCTAAGCCAGTGATGGTGAACCTTTTAGAGACCGAGCGCCCAAACTGCGACCCTCACAGGCCTGTGAGCCCCCAGCCTTACCCGAGACAGGGAGGGAGGAAGCGCTCCCATTGGGCTGCTGGGCAGAGGGGCGTGTCATGGGAGAAATGTCCTCAGGCACGTGTGGAGGGGGGAGGGAGCACATGTGCCATAGGTTTGCCATCCCCATCCTGTCTGAACGGATCTGTCATAAGCTAGAGAAGGAGATATACCCATGGATTCACTTCAATTTTTTTTTAAATCTTTCCCTTACATCTTAGATTCAATACTGTATATTGGTTCCAAGGCAGAAGAGTGGTAAGGGCTAGGCAATGGGGGTTAAGTGACTTGTCCAGGGTCACACAGCTAGGAAGTATCTGAGGACAGACTTGAATCTAGGACCTCCCTTCTCCAGGTTTGGCTCTCTATCCACTGAGCCATCAGTGCCCATGACTCACTTTAATTTAGCACACGTTATCCAGGGTCTCTACCACGCAAGTGACCATGTTAGGCTCTGAAACAAAGACAAAAGTAGTCTCACCCTCCAAAGCTCACATTTTACTGAGAGATAAAGCAGGTAAACATAAATGAAAACAGGATAATTAATGAGGAGGGAGTGAAGGCATGAAGGGGCTCAGGAAAGGCTACCTTTGAGCTTGGTACGTGACAAGCCTGTGCATGGGGGATGGCCACGGGGGATGCCAGAACATCCAACGCTGCAGGTCCCGGCTCTGTGGAATATGCATGTCATCTAGGAGGTGGCGAGCCTGTGGACCAGGGAGGCCAGGCCTTCCCCCAGGCTGCCCCGGCGCCGCGGGCCCTGATCTCTCTCCGATGTGGGATGAGGGGTAGGAAAGCAGATGGCATGTGGGAATGGCCAGTCTGTGTGTGAATGATTCCTGCCTTCCTGATGCTGCAGGCCTGGGGGGCACCCAGGAAGTGTGGTGTGGCGTGTGTCGAGGCTGCGCATGGGTAGCTCCCGGGCATGATGCCAGCCTGCCTGACCCCTGTTCTACTTTCTTCTCATGTAGGTAGGGAACCTTGGCCTGCTTTTCATGCTCCTGTTTTTTATCTATGCTGCCCTGGGAGTGGAGTTGTTTGGAAAGCTGGGTAAGTAACAGCCGAGGGTCAGTGTCTCCTGAAGCCAGCAGCCCGGCCCTGCTGCCCTCTGGGCTTGGATCCCATTTCCCCGGGGCCCAGAGCCGCCACCACCCCCTTTTCTTTTTTTTATTGTGGGTGAAGGAGGACGTTTGGGTTCAACAGATGGAATGGACCACAGTCTTGGTCTTCACTTCTGAGTTCTTGCCTTCTCACACCGACTCTCTCCAGCACCACATGGAGGTTTCAGAGCTTAAAAATCATTAAAGATCCATAACTCTAAATTGGCATGCCTGTGATGCTACGATTTAACCCCCTTTATTTTACTCATGGCGAAATGGAGGCCCTGAAAGAGGAAGGGGCTTTCCCAGAATCACAATGAGGAAGAGTTGGGTTTCCCAAGACCACTGATGTCATCTGGTGTTCCCATTATAACTGGATGAGATCTTAGAACATACAAGATAATAGACATCATCTAGTCCCACACTCTCACTTTACAGATGAGGAAACCGAGGCCCAGAGAGCATTTATATAGCATTTTATCATTTTACAAGTATTATCTCTCTTGATCCCCACATCAATCTTGTGAGGGAGGAACTACTATTATCCCCATTTTACAAATAAGGAAACTGAGGCTGGCCAAGGTCACCCAGGAAGTAAGTGCCCAAGAAAAACTCAGGTCTTTCCAAATCCCAACAATCTGCCCTTTGTGACACTAATGCCATGTGGGTTATAAGGAGCAGAGATGGGATTTGATTTCTAATCCTTCACTCTTTTTGCCACCCCATCCTATCTTATTGTCAGTATACATACAGGGAACTCAGGTTCATACAGATTGGCATGAATAAACATGATGTTTACTTACATGTGTGTTTTAATTGTCATGAGCATACATGTGCAAGCACCCATAAAAATGAACATGTACTCAAACATGTATACACCCACAAACACAGTGTGTGCAAAGACTTTTGTGTAGATGCTGACACACGCAAACACCTTACAGAGTCCCACAGGGAATCCCACCATTCAGTAGTTAGTCCTTAAATATCAGAGGGCAAGCCTGGGCTTGGGCAGAAGCTAGCTTTCCTTCCGGTGTCCTCTGGTCCCATCCATCAGCAGCTGACTTCCTCCCTCCTCTGGTCTTGGGGAGTTTCATGGCCACATGTCCGTTCTCTGCTTATCTGCCAGATGAGGAAGGAGAAACTCTGAGCTTTCTGTCCTTGGTGCGAGGTCCCTTCGATTGGGCCCCCAGGATGTGGCTTCCAAAGTGTACGATGGAGATCTCCTGCTTCTTCTTCATGCCTTTTGGTGGTCCTTCCCATCACGTACCTTATCTGAGCAGCCGTAGACAGGAGGGATCATCATCCCTACCATAGAAACAGGGACACTGAGGCCAGGAGAAAGTGATTTTGTCACACAGCAATATGGTAGCTGAACCAAGATTAGAACTCAAGTCCCCTGGCTCTTTGTAGAGGGACTCTTCTCATGAGAGCATGCTTCCTGTTACCTAGGGCTGGGGGAACCACTGCCCATGCTCTCAGAAGAGTAAGTCCCCAGCTCCTGGGCAGATCCTCCAGAATGATCAGAACCCTCTGTCCTCGCTGCCATTAGGTAAGGGATAAGTAAAGGCAAACACGTCATTATAGAAGCCTGAGACAAAAAGAGCTGGGAAGGTAAAATCAGGGACCAGACAAGAATCAGATTATGAATCCCTAAATTAAATAGTTGTTTTGGATTATCTGTGGATTTGGAATATATGTATCTGTGCTCTGGATAACTGAGAACCAGCTAGATTGACCCCATAAGATTGATCAGCCTCCCTCAAAGCATCTGGCTATGAGGGTTCATAAGAGTCATGCTTCATTATAGTACTATACAGCTTACAAAGAATATAAGTATTATTGCCTTAATTTTACAAGCAGGGAAACTGAAGTGCATGAAAATGATCATAAGGACCTGAGTTAGGCTTTAAACCCAGGTCTTCTAATACTACATTCAAAGCTCTTTCTTTTGAACCACCCTGAATATTCAATAGCCTAATTTCTAACAGCCTTTGAAATGTCTTGTTAAAAAAGTGAACAGACTTCTCCATGTCAGCTTGGTGTCTCCATCCCTGATCCTTACCTGACCCAGACTCCCATGCCCTGAAGAGGCACACCTATTATGTAAAGCAGGAGACCCCAACACCAGAAAATGGATTCAGATCCATATATCAATTACAGGTGGTCTAATGGAAAAAGCACTGAATTGGGGAATTAGAAGACCTTCCGTGCCATTCTAACTCTATAATCCTATAATTCAAAATATTATCCCCATTTTACAGATATTTTTTACAGATATATTTTACAAAATATTATCCCCATTTTACAGATATTTTTTACAGATATATTTTACAAAATATTATCCCCATTTTACAGATAAGGAAATTGAGATCCAAAACAGTTAAGTAACTTACTCACAGCTGCTTAGTTTCTGTGTGACCTTAGTAAATGTCTTATCTTCTCTGAGACCCATTTTCTTAACCTGTAGAATGAAGGGGCTGGTTGGACCCAAAGAGTCAGATACACTTTTGGTACACAGATCTCTCTTCCCAGTGTTGATTCACATTTCAAAAGCAGCAGTGAAGTATATGAGAGAACTCTGGACTGGGAGCTCACTGCCTGAGCATAAAAGTCATATATCATTTATCTTGGCCATAGGGCCCTCATCTTTGAAATGGAGGTATCAATTCTTACTCCCTTGTGAGACTTTTTGAGGATCTAATTGATGATGTATGAGAAAGACCCTTGAAGGGTACCAAATTGGGCATAACCTGGGGCATGGAGTAGCATAAAGTATGACTATTTCTTAGTGGAGGACCCACAGCTTTGTCTGACTTCACAGGAAAGGGAAAAAATAGGACCAAAGACAAATATAGTGAAGTATCTAGAGCTTGAGTCCCCCCGTTTGCAATTAGAAAGCCCATTTCTGAAAAATGAAAGGCTAAAGTTTAGTTGCCTAGGAACCCCTAGAGAGGCAACACTAGGGAGGGAAGAAGGGAGGGAAGGAAGGAAGGAAGGAAAGAAGGAAGGAAGGAAGGAAGGAAAGAAGGAAGGAAGGAAGGAAGGAAAGAAGGAAGGAAGGAAGGAAGGAAGGAA
>NC_058130.1:136845711-136860982 GCF_016433145.1 Gracilinanus agilis | reverse complement strand
AAAGAAGGAAGGAAGGAAGGAAGGAAGGAAGGAAGGAAGGAAGGAAGGAAGGAAGGAAGGAAGGAAGGAAGGAAGGAAGGAAGGAAGGAAGGAAAGTAAAGAAGTGAAGATGTGCAAACCTAGGCAAGTCGTTTAACTTCTCTATGCTTCGGTTTCCTTATCTGAAAAATGAAGGGGCTCCTGGACTTTACAATTTCTAAGTTTCTTTCTAGCTGTAGATCCCTGATCTTACCTATAATCCTTTCTCTGCCATCCTAAACTCTATGATCCTATGCTTCAAAATATTATCTCCATTTTATAGATGAGAAAATTGAGGCCAAAAATGTTTAGCAACTTGCTCATAATAAGAGTCAAGAATTGAACCCAAATCTCCTGGCTTCAGTTCCACCCTACCATCAGTTGTTTGTTCATTCAGCACAACTGTGTGTACTCATTGGTCAAGACAAAAAGCTCCTCAGGAGGGCTCTTCTTCCAGGATAGAAAGGCCAGGAGTGGTGGGGTCAGAATTGTCTTCCAAAAGGAGCCCTGGGCTGCCTGAGCAGGCTGGTGGGTCTCTTCTTGCTTCCTAGATTGCAGTGAAGATAACCCATGTGAGGGCCTAAGCAGACACGCCACCTTCACCAATTTCGGCATGGCCTTCCTCACTCTCTTCAGAGTGTCTACAGGGGACAACTGGAATGGAATCATGAAGGTATCTCCCCACCGCCCTAAAATTCCCTCCACCAACAGTCCCCAGCAACACAGTGGCCACCTCTGGGTGCCTTCCTTAACCCCTGCCCCCTCCCCACCCCTACCTGCCAAGCCATGATCTTCCATGGGGAAAATGGAAGGGGCAGACACACTAAACCCTGCCTACCCCTCCAGAAGCTCACAGTCTGGAGGGAGATAGACGAGGACCCAGCCCTACCCTCTGAGGGCTCACAATAGAAAGGAAGAAGAGCAAGACAAGTTTTACAGGGATCAATGAAAGTGTATTTGGTCCGAAGGTAGCAGGACTTCAGAGAAGGTGGAAGGATCCTGTGGTCAGAAAAGGCTTCCTGAGACAATTGAGGGATACAGGAGATAAATCACTGGATTTGGGGTTGGGCATTTGAATTTGACTCCTGCCTCTGATTCTACTCACCCTCAGTTTTCTTATCTCTAAAATAGGGATAATAATAGCTTCTACCTGGGGGTAGGGGAGAGGGACATCAAATGAAATAGCCTGTGTCAAATACTTTGAAAACCTCAAAGTGCCGTAGCAATGTTTACTTTTAATAGCTTGGATGGCCTTTGAAGAGATGGCAATGAGAATGGGGAGTAGTGAAGGAGAGGGGAATGGCCATCGGTGAGTGTAGTGGGTCAGAGAGGAGCCCAGCTTAGCTGAATGAAAGGGTGGATGATTATTAGAGAGGAAGGATGTGTGGGACAGCCGTCTGGAATGCAGTGAATGAAGGAATGTGCGTTTGTCCTGGTGTGACCCTTCAGCCGCAGGCCCCCAGGATCCGGGATTAATTGCTAAGACAAATAGGTATCTAGGACCCCCCCCCCCCACCAGGGCTGCCCCTGCATCTCCTCTAGCCTGGCCGAGCCTGGCAATGCAGGCCTGTGGGGCAGGGAAAGGACGGGTGCCATCCCAGGGCTGTCTCTGTGGTCAGGACACGCTGCGGGAGTGTGCCCGTGAGGACAAGCACTGCCTGAGCTACCTGCCCATCATCTCGCCCGTCTACTTCGTCACCTTCGTCCTGGTGGCCCAGTTCGTGCTGGTCAATGTGGTGGTGGCTGTGCTGATGAAGCACCTGGAAGAAAGCAACAAGGAGGCCCGTGAGGATGCAGAGATGGATGCTGAGATTGAACTGGAGATGGCACAGAGCAGCTCCGCTCCCACCGCTGTGGCCCGAGGCCCGGGGCCTCCCCCTGGCCCAGATGGTCGGCCACCCAAAGGGGGCCGCCAGGCTGGGAGCCCTGAGTCTGCAGGGTCCACGAAGCAGCAAGCTCTGGTAAGCAGCCGTGGTTACCCCTGGGGCCGCCTCCCGGCTCCTGTCCCTGAGACCTCAGATGGAACTCCATAGATCCAGTGCTCTTAACCTGGGGCTATAAACTTGGATGAGGAAAAAATGAATTCTTTATTTCGATATAATTGATTTCCTTTGTAACCTTTACAGTTTAAAACATTGTTCTAGGGGCAGCTGGGTAACACAATAGATAGAGCATCAGACCTGGAGTTGAGAGGATCTGGGTTCAAATCTGGCCTCAGACACTTCCTAATTGTGTGACCCTGGACAAATCACTTAACCCCAGTTGCCTAGCCCTTGCCACTCTTTTTTTTTTAAAACCCTTACCTTCCACCTTAGAATCAATTCTGTATATTGGTTCTAAGGCAGAAGATTGGTAAGGGCTAGGCAATGGGGGTTAAGGGACTTGCCCACCTTGCCACTCTTCTGTCTTAGAACTGGTGCTAAAATAGAAGGTCTGGAGTTTTGTTTTGTTTTGTTTTGTTTTTATTAAATTTAAATTTTAAGAAAAACATTCTGAAAAGGAATCCACAGGGTTTACCAAACTGCCAAATGAGTCCAGAATATAAAAAACAGTTCAGATCCCTTGTTAAAGCCTCTGAACTAGGTCTAGTTCTGTTGGGATCCACTCCCACTTGACTTGGGACTTTTGGGACATGCCAAGGGGCCTCATGGTGCTCTACATGCCCAGACCCAAAGTGTAGAGCTGGAGATGCAAGGCCTGAGAGGACTCAGGGGCCCGCCATCTTATATCTCTACAGGAAGGCACTGGCTCTTCCAGGGAGTCCCGAAACCTTCTTGTGGTACACAAGGTTGCTGTGTCCAGGATGCACTCCCTACCCAATGACAGCTACATGTTCCGGCCTGTGGTGCCAGCCACAACCCCAAACACACTGCAGGAGGTGGAGATGGAGACCTACCCAGCGACAGCCCCAACAGGTATGGGGGAGGGAGCTGACCCCAGGGCCTCATCCGTGTCTCTCACTCCACTACCAGCACCATCCCTAATAGGTCAAGAAGAGCCTAATCAATGAGGCTTTTTGGGCAGGAAGGGATGGAGCCAAAGTCTGTTAAATCAAGAGGAAAAGGAAAGAGGGAGGGGAATGATGAAGAGAGGTTTAATCCTTGCTTTTCTAAATGTGAGAACTTGGACAAGCCCTGTCCTTTCATTGGATTTCAGTTTCCCCGTTATTCTTTCTTTTTTTGAGAATATTAAGGGACAATTTATTTTTCTTATCAATTACATGTAATAAATTGCCACACAAGATTTTCTAAGTTACATGATTGAATTTATCTTTCTCCCTCCCTTTCCTTCCCCCTCCTTATCATGGCAGACAATTTGATCTGGGTTGGACATGAATTATCATGCAAATCAGTTTCCCCTTTGTAAAAAACTTAGATCAGATTATCTTTAAAGACTGTACTAGCTCCAAATTATATGGCATAAGTTTGACTTTCCAGTAAATAAAGCACCTTCATATCTTTTTGTAATAGCCTAGGGAAGAAGGCAGGCAGGGTAGGAGTTATTATCCTCATTTTGTAGGAGAAACTGAGACCTCTTGAAAGTGGGCTGCCCAAATCACACAAGGAATTAAAAGCAGAACTGAGACTAAAACCCAGGCCTCTTAATTCCTAAGGGTCCATGGCCCTTTCTACCATACCACTGAAGGTCTACACAATCAATAGCATAAGGGAATGGAACCTTCTTAGGGGAGGAGAAGCATAGGAATCCCATTCTCAGCTATGCCAATGCTGAGAAGAACCTACTACCCCTAGGAGGATACGACATTCTGAAGGACACATGTAAAGGGCCCCCAGCTTGCAATCCCAAATCTTGGCAATGAAATAGGAGTGTTTGCTGATGCTCAAAACTTCTGATACCCTGTCAAGCTTGGTGGAAAGATGGGAAGGAAGAGAAGATCAAGCTGAAGGCAGGACCAATGTCAGGATTCAGATAGCACTTTCCCCAAAAGCTTCCTGCATCACATCAAGCCACTTCCAGCCTTCAGCTAAACCACAACTAAACCAAGTGAGATCCCAAACCCAAGCTTTCTTTGCTTGGCAGCCCAGCAAGTCCAGGACAGAGCAGTTTAAATCAGGAAAATCAGGTTCCTCTTCTTGAGACTGAGTCCACTGGTCTTTTGAAAAAGCTCTGCCACCCCCTCAGCCAATCAGGATGGTCATGAGTCCAAATGTTCTACTCTGACTCTCCCACATGCAGGCATTCGGTTACAAAGTCATGGATCCATCCCTCTCTTATTTAAATGGACTATTGCATGACCCAGGACACAAATTATTCATGTAAAGTGCCAGAGGCCTCTTCCCAGAGAATAGCCAAGTTCCCACAATGCTTTAGAACCAGAGAGACTTGTTTATTAGGGTAAACATGCTGGAAGCATCTGTCAGGCACCAGAATACCTTGAGACATCACTACTGCTCCTCTCATTCATCTTAAGGGAAATAATTGGGTATAGATGTCTCAGTGTGTCCAATGCTCATTAAGGAGGGGGGGGTCCTAAACTCCCTGACTTAGGAGAGTGTGTATAATTGTACAGCTTGGAGATGCCTCTGAGAAGGTTCAAAAAGAACTCTGGAGACCCTGGAAGAGGAGAAAGAGAAAGAAATGACAAAGATGGCAAGGAATGGCAAGTTTTTAGGCAAGGCTTCTGAATATGGCTACAACTTGAGAGAACAGAAGCTCTGGTGGAGGACAGGATAATGCACCCAGATAGCCCTTTGGAATGGTGCACTGGCCAAACTCACATGATTCAGATAGCCAATTGGCCAAAGCCAATTGACTTGCAACATCATTGTCTGTGCCCTACTTTTATGAGTTTGTAGAAGTCAGGGGAGGGGGGAGGTCAATGGGAAGCACATTAGGGTAGATGCTGGCATCTCCTCCATACATGAATATCCACCTACACAAATACTCAATTATTCCCTTCCATCCTCAGTGTAGGAGGAGCAGAACACAGGCACATACCCTCTCTAGTCATGCTTATACCAATGAGTGGAGCTCTGTTTTCAAAGCACTGTGAGATCTTGATTCTTCTCTGGGAAGAGGCCCCTGAAACCTTTATATGAATAAGTTGTGCCCTGAATCAAGTGATTGCCCCCTTAAATGAGAGAGGAAGCGATGACTTTGTAACTGAATGACAGGGCAGTTGTAGAAGTGTGTGAGTAGAACACCTGGACTCATAGACATTCCTGACTGTCTAAGACGGTGGCTGTGGTCTCTCACTAAGAGAGAGACAGAGAGACAGAGAGAGAGACATCCCAGCCAAGCCAAGCCCATGCAATGCTCTAAAGTGCTCTGTCTGACTGCTGATGGAATCTCTCCATGAGGCTCTTTGAGGTATGTAGCCTATAATGGGTATTGAACTCAAAAAAGAACATGTGGGTATTGAACTCAAAAAAGAACATGGCCACTGAAGGGGACATAAGGACCTTCTGCTGCATATTGACTTAGGAAACCACATACTAACATCAGCTATGTTCTATTGCATTTTTATGTTATTTTAATCTGGTTTAGGAGTATGATACCTGTGGCCAACAAGGTACTCACCCCCTCTTCTCCTCCATCATGACTTATATTCTCTTTGCTGGCACTTGTGCTTTATCCTTAATGAAACACCATTGTCACTTACATAAACTCTCTCTTCCTTTCTTCTTCTTCTTCTTCTTCTTCTTCTTCTTCTTCTTCTTCTTCTTCTTCTTCTTCTTCTCTCTCTTCCTCCTCTTCCATTCCCTTCTTTCCTTTGTGTCTGTCTCTTTCAGCTCCCCCTTTCCTACCTTCCTAACTTTTTATATAACCTTTTGCTTCAGAGATATCCACACCTATGTACATACAACCTCACGGGATGGGCCATTCAATTTATTTCCTCCAATGAGAGAATCTCCTTAGTTTCAAAGCATTTGGGGTTCCTTAACAAAAACAGTCAATTCCTGGTCATCCAAAAGAGTCACATTCCTCCAGCATTCCCTTTGGTCTTTCTCAGTCATGCAGTTATATTTTGTAGTATTGCAAGATTGATATGGAGAAGATATGTCATGGAGGAGGGAGAGCAGAAGTGCCTGCCATCAAATATCTATATAATAGGTTTGAGGCTTTTCTCATTAAAAGTTGTTCTGGACCCTCCAAGGAGAAAGCTACTTCTGAGATTCCGCAAAAATTTTACACAAGTACCAGGAACATGGAGCCCACAGGAAGCAGAGATGATTTGTGGTAACTGGTGAGCAAATGATGATGCTGGAGGCAGGAACCAAATATTGACTTGCTCTGACCCATCCAGAGGTTTGAGTCTTTTTCTGGGCATGATTCTAGGGCATGACAAAATCTCACAAGACTTACAAACCAAATGGCCGCTATCAAATTAGGGTATTTCGTGTGGGGATAAGCAGCACTTCCAGAAAGAGGCTAGAAAGCACGTCTGGGTGCTAACTATCTTGGGCAAAAGCAAAAATAGTGGGTATTTTGTCAACATGACTTGACAATTGAAGAAAAGAAAAAAGGACATGGGAACTGAGCTTAAGCCTCATTATTTCTTTAGTTATATTGGGGGAAAGAGGGTCAAGGGACAGATCAGGATAGATGGTGTAATGATAGACTAGAAAGAAGGCAGATGAACTACTGCTTTTTTTCAATTTGCCAAGGAGAATTAACTGCTATATAGCCATGCCTCTTCCATCTTATTCTTGGGGAAACTAATTTTTTTATCACACATGTGACTTTACATTTATCTCTATTAAATTTCATCTTTTTATGTTAAAAAAATCCATGGAGTCTTAGATTCAAGTCCTACCTCTAACAAATACAGACTATGTGATCCTATGCAAATCACTTAACCTCTAAGAATTCTAGGCAGTTCTCTAAGACTGTAAGTGTCAGAAAAGGCACTGACCTAACTTGGTAGCAGTAGATAGAGTGCCAGAGCTGAGAGTCAGGAAGATTCATCTTCCTGAGTTTATATCTAGCCTCAGATACCTGCTAGCTGTGTGACCATGTACAATTCACTTAACTTCAATTTCCTCATCTGTAAAATGACCTGAAGAAGGAAATGGTAAACCATTCTACCATCTTTGCTAAAAAAATGCCAAATGGGATCACGAGTCAGACACAACTAAGAAATGGCAGAACAACTTGGTAAAAGGAGTTTCCTCACCTGGAAGTTCCCCAGACATACCAACAAATACAGAACCCTACACTTTATTCCTCTTTATATTCAGCTTTCTTTGGAACAGCTAAGTGGCACAGTGGATAGAGTGCCTGGCTGGAGTCAGAAGGTCCTGGTCAAATTTGACCTCAGATGTGTATGACCCTAAGCCAGTCACTTAACCTTATTTGCCTAGCCATTCACCTTCTGTAGGAGAGTTGTTACTAAGACATAAAGTACAGGTTTTAAAAAATAAGATTCAGCCTAATGTGTGAGCCTAAACTAAGAAGATGGTATTTGAAAATGGGATTTGACAATGCATGTACAGGCAGAACAAGCTCTTGACCAGGAACAGGGTGTCTTAACTGAGAGCTGAGAAAAATGTATTTCCCTAGAGACTGGCTTTATATTGAAAATGGAGACAGAAGGAGAAAATGGCCAAAAGTAGCAGCTAAGTTGGATATTAGAGAAAGGGGAGGTAATGAGAGACTGAAATAGACTATTTTCTAAGGCCACAGAGGCTACTAGGAGGAATAACAAAGAACCAAGGTTATTGCTTCCAAAAAGTATGGAGAGCAGGATGAATTTTGCAATGACCTGCAAAAAGTATAAAATGTTTGCCTTTCTGCCACAGCCAATTAATTTTTTAAAGCCCTTACCTTCCGTCTTGGAGTCAGTACTGCGTATTGGCTCCAAGATAGAAGAGCAGTAAGGGCTAGGCAATGGGGGTTAAGAGACTTGCCCAGGGTCACACTGCTAGAAAGTGTCTGAGGCCAGATTTGAACCCAGGACCTCCTGTCTCTAGGCATGGCTCTCAGTCCACTGACCCACCAATCCACTTGACTCCCCAGCCAAGTAATTGTTAGTGATGTCCTGAGTAGGTTGATCTCCCTCATAAAGGAGAATATAAAAAAGAATAAATGCCTTTCCACTCTTCATGCTACCTGGGAAAATGGTATGTTCCTTTTTTAAAAAAGGGAAGGACTCCAGTTTTAAACAAATAAGATAGCTTATGAAGAGAAAGAAGGGAATTTTGACCCCTGCTTTAGTTAATGTGATGCATACGAAAAAAGGAATAAGAAGGGTTACTTAAAAATAGAAGCTAAATAATAGATATCAAGGCTATTAACAAACTGGAGGGAAGTGGATACTTGTCCTGCAAGGGGTGACTATGGCTTCATGAGTACTAGCAATCACATAAGAAATAATCCAATTAAGTTAAGAGGAAGAAGACATGAAGAAAAGGCTTGATGAGAAATAGCAAAGTAGCTATTTGTCCACCTGACTAACAAAAGAGAAGTCAGCTGTCTCCCTGGATTCTATATCTAAAACACAACAGAGAACCTCCCAAGACTTTCAGACCTAATGACTGCTACCTACTTCTAGTGACTGTTATCTGTTTGGACACAGAGGGAATCAAAGAAGCATTGCTGCTAGTTACAAAATCTTATATAAGAAACCAAAGCACTTGGGAGCACAGGTGATATGTTCATCACTGTTACCAATTGAAGTTGCAAGGACTTCACAGGAGAAAAGCAGATTTGAGAGGTGAAGAATTGATTAAGAGATGTCTGAGAATGGGATTTAGTTTTCAACTATAGATAAAAATATAGAAACGAGAGATTCTTACACAAAAATGGAATATACATAATAAGAATTTTTAATATATTCACCCTGTTTTATAAATGTAATCAAAAGGACTTTAAACAAAAGGAAAAGCAAGAGAAAATTTATCATTCTCTCTCGCTCATACACACACATTCATTCTTGATAAGCATTTGCGTATACCAGTATTTGAATTGTATATACAAACATATGTCTGGACATATTTTATAGACTTTAAATTTTTCTGTATGTAAAGACATGTAAAGATCTTTACATGTGAATATGTACATATGTGTATAAATATATGTATTTGTGTGTGTGTGTATATATATATATACATATATATAAATACATACCATAGTTCTGCTACAAGTAAGAAAGATAAACAGTGAGAAAAACCCAGAAGTTCGCACCCAACACAATCCAAAAAAAGAACCCATACTACAAAATCTATGGCCTTAGATGTTCACATCCAAATGCACAAAATACAGGTTAACAAGTTGGGCAAAATAGACGTATGCATGCAAGAAAGCAAATTGAACTGATGTAACTACAGGAAAGAAATCTATGTCCCAAAGACAAAAAGGTTGGAGAGAGGGTAGTTTGTTTCTTTAGTTTCATAGGGAAAAGAGCAGTGTGGGTGGTATGATGAATGACTTGAAAAAAGCAGAACTGCTCTGTTGCTTCTCCCTCATTTTCTAAGGAGAATAATAGCCTTTAGATTAGAAAGGACAAATAATTAGAGAAAATAGTAAGAGTACCTAACTGCTATTGATCAAGTCACCAAGCCCAGGTAAACTCCATCCTAAGATACTAAGCATAGTGGCTTTGGTGGTTTTAACAAGTCCCCATCTGATATTCGAAAAATCACACAATGTGGAAGAGATACTACAAGCCTGGAGAAGATCAAATGTCCTGAATTTCCATTTAGAAAAAAAAAAAAGAAAGATAATCAAGTTTAATATCTCTAGGTCCTGGAGTTTGACCTTAATTCCTAGCCAAATTCCAGAACATATTAATTAAGCAATCATTTCTTAATACCTAAAAAAAAAAAAAAAAGAAGAAGAAGTGGTACTACAAAGCGATATCTTGGCAAGATTAGGTCATGTCAGAATCACCTGATTTTCTTTTTTTTGTTTGTTTGTTGTTGTTGTTGTTGTTGTTGTTGTTGTTGTTGTTGTTGTTGTTTTGTAGGGTGGAGGAAATACTGAGTTGGCAATCAGGGTTACTAGACTGACAATCAGAGCAAGATTGTAAATAGAGTTATCTCCCTTCCCATAAAGCATTTGGCAGAGCCTTTCATGCCATTGTTTGGAAGAGATTTAGCAGATTATGAGCTGGTCAAGTGGCTGGATCAAAAGAGTAGCAATCATTAATGGTATAATGACAGCTTGTAGAAAGGTATTCTTGAGTGCTCTTGGAATATGTATATGCATAAATGCCCTGTACTTTTTATTATTTTTATAAATGAGTTGGATAAAGGCAGCATTTGCATGCTTATTATATCTGATGTCACAAACCTCCGAAGGATAGTTAACATGTGAAACAGTGAGGTTAAAGTCAAAAAAGATCTTGGACAGACCAGAACATTGGTAGAAATAAATCAAGATGAAACTTATTAGGGATCAATATAAAGTCATACTTTTAGATTTTCTAAAAAATCTGATTCCCAAGAAGAAGATGGGGAAAGCATGGTTGGAGAAGAATTCATCTGAAAGAGATCTGGAGGTTTCAGTGGACCACAAACTCAGCATGACTCAATATAATGGGACAGCCAAAAAAGCTAATGTCACTTTGGGCTACATTCAGTAGAGGTGCAGTTTCCAAGATTAAGGAGAAGAGAGCCCCACTTTGCTTTGCTCTGGCCAGTACTCTGGGTGCTATCTTTTAGCTAAGACATGGGTTTTCTAGAGAGAGATAATCAGGATGATGAAAGGCCTCAAAAACATACCATATGAGAATGAGTTAAAGGTACTAAAAATGCTTAGCCTAGAGAAGAAAAGATATTAGTGGGGGAAAGGGAGAGGGGGAGGTCATGATAACTGACTATATACATATATGAATGAAGGCTGGTCACATAGAAGAATTGGCAGCTAGGTGGCACAGTGGATTACGCACTGGACCTGGAGTCAGAAAGACTCATCCTTCTGATTCCAAATCTGACATTAGGCACTTACTAGCTGTGTGACCCTTGGTCAGTCACTTCACCCTGTTGGCATCAGTTTCCTCATCTGTAAAATGAGATGAAGAAGGAAATGGCAAACCACTCTAGTATCTTAGCCAAGAAAACTTCAAATGAGGTCACGAAAATTTGGACATGACTGAAACAACTGAGCAACCACCACAACATATAGAAGTGTTTAAGCTTGTTTTCCTTGGTCCCAGAAAGAAAAACTAGAACCAGTGCGTAAGAGTTACAGATAGATAGGTTTAGGCTTGCTTCAAAAATTCTAATAATAAGAACACTCTCCAAGAAAGAAATGAGCTGCTTTGCGAGTCAACAAGCACTTGAGTGCCTACTACAAGCTGAGATTTAAACTGTGCTATGAACTGGGGTAACAAAGGGAAGACAAACAACTCATTCTAAGGGGGAAACAAACATGCAAACAACTATGTGCAAACAAGCTATATACTGGATAAATTGGAGATTGTTTCAGGGAGAAGGCACTAAGATGAAGGAAGATTAGGAAAGGTTTTTTCAAAGGTAGGACCTTAGCTGATAATTGATAGAAACCAGAGAAGACAGAAGGTGGTGATGAGGAGGAAAAGAATTCTGATCTGGGGGCTTCAGCCAGTGAAAATGCCCGGTCAAGAGATGGAGGGTCTTGGGAATCTCAAGGATGTCAGTATCTCTGGGTATAAGGATGCATGGAGAGGAGTAAAATGTAATATGACTAGAAAGGTAGGATGGGGTCAGGTTATAAAATCAAATAAGAGGATTTTATATTTGATCTTGGAGGTGTAATAGGGAGTCACAGGAGTTTCTTAAATAGAGGAGTGATATGCTCAGACGTGTGCTTTAAGGAAGATCACTTTAATAGCTGAGTAGAGAATGGAGAGGGAGAAAGTCTTCAAGAATGGATGCCAACCATAAATCTATTGCATTATTCCAGTCTTGAAATGATGAGGGCCAATACTTGCATTCGTGGCGATGTCAGAGTTCAGAGAAGGGAGCCTATATATGAGATTTTATGAAGGCAGAAACAGTCAGACTTGGCAACTGGCCAGATATGCAAGGTGAGTGAGAGAAAGAGAGTCCAGGAACACACTAGGTATCTATCTTGGATTACTGGGAGGATGGTGAATTCTTTTACTATAATAGGGAAATTTGGAATAAGGGAAGATTTAGGGGAAAGATAACATGTCCACTTTGGACATGTTGAGTTTAAGATGTCCGTAGGACATCCAGTTTGAAATGTCCTCTAGGCCAATTGGAAATGTGATAGTGGAAGAGAGAGGTTAGGATTGGACAAATATGTGAGGATCAGCTAAATAGAGATGATCATTGTATCCATGGAAGTTCACCAAATGGAAGACCGCCAAGTAAAATAATATAGAACAGAGGCTGGGGAAAATACCTACAGTTGGTGGGAATAATTTAAACTGAATTTAAATCCAGTAAAGCAGACTGAGAAGGAAAGGTCAGACAGAAAGAGAACCAGGAAAGAGTAAGAAAGAGAACTATCAAGTGTTGGCAGCAGAAAGGTAAAGAAGGATGAGAACTGAGAAAAGGCATCAGGATTTGGCAATTAAGATGTCATTGGAAACTTTGGAAAGAGAAGTTTCTACTGAATGAGATTGGAAGCCAATCTCCAGAGAGTTAAGAAAAGAGTAAGAGGAAAGGAAGTGAAAGCATAGATTGTAGACAGCCTTCTGTCTATAAAGACTTTAGCCACAAAAAGCAGATCATATAGGAGGGGGAATGGCAGCATTGGATGGATCAAGTAAGGACTTTTTAAGGATGGGGAGATGTTTGTAAGCAGAAAGAAAGAAGCTGACAGGGAAAGATTGAAGATAAGTGAGAGTGTGGGAATAATAGAGGGAGAGATCTGCTGGAGAGTATGAGATGAAATTGAATCTCTTGTTCATAATGGGGCTTTAGCCATAACGAGGAGAAGGACTACCGCTTTATGTGAAAACAGGAATGAAGAAGGAGATAGTAGCAGGTGAGGAAGGCATCTGAATGAACAGGAAATGAGGATGAGAGAAGTGGAAGCTATCTACAAATGCCCTCAATTTTTTTTTTTTTTAAACCCTTACCTTCCGTCTTGGAGTCAATACTATGTATTGGCTTCAAGGCAGAAGAATGGTAAGGGTAGGCAATGGGGGTCAAGTGACTTGCCCAGGGTCACACAGCTAGGAAGTGTCTGAGGCCAGATTTGAACCTAGGACCTCCCGTCTCTAGGCCTGGTTCTCAATCCACTGAGCTACCCAGCTGCCCCCTGCCCTCAATTTTTTAAAGTGAAATATGAGACAAAGTTTATAGCTAAGAATGTGATATAAAAGAGGAACCATGTGAGGTGACGGAGGGAAAAGGAAGGTAAAGACCTCTGTTGTGAGTGGGATAGCAAGTGAATTAGGGAGGTATCAAAGGATTGCATTGGTACAGCAAGAGCCTACTTGAGATTACATAATATAAATTTGTAGTGGACTAGCCAGCATAGTTTTAAGGGTTTTTTTGAGCCTCATCCAATTCCACATGAATAGGAGAGAATGGTGGGGCAATCAAAGGTAATAATGTAATAGGATTTCTCCCCTACTGAAGGACTTCGTGGCAAAAACTGGCTGACCAATTGCTAAATATATTTCTATGGTCTTTTAAGCAAGGATCTGGGATTTTATCCATGGGAGTTCTCCGTCTATTCCTTGGCTTTTTTTAAATTGCTCTAACCAGAAAATCATCACCTGGTGGAAGTCATCCATCTGGTGATAAGTGTCTCTGATCATAGCTAGGCTGCTTCTCAGAAGACAGACAGAGTCTCCATGTCTGGGCCCATACTTGAAACCTTTTCAGCTTGAACAAGACCTGTCAGAGTTCTCATTGCACTGCAATAGACTTCAAGAATCCAAGGCCTTTTCCATAACACAGTAAAATATCCAAATGCATAGCAAGGCATATACACAGTCAATAAGAACATACATAGTAATGTAACAAGATAACTGAATTTTACAAACTCTAGTATTGAATGAATTATTGTTTCACCTCAGCTAGAAACATGAATAAATTATAAATTAAGACCATGTTTCACTAAAATGTTAGTCAGATTTTTGGGTCTCTTTTCATCCATCTTGATAACATAAGCTTTCTAGAAAAGGTTCAAAATTTATGTGCAACAATGTTCTTCTTTGTAATAAAGCTCTAAGACAAAAATATAATATATATTTTATTATGTTGTAATATGGTATTTAATTATAATTTATTGTATAACTTATTGTACTTATAATTTATTATTGTAATTTCTTGTACTTAAAATTTATTCTATATTAGATATCTATCACCATGTGTCAGGCCTTGTATCCCATTGATGATACTAATACAAGCAAAGAGAAAGATACTTCCTGATCTCAAAGAGCCTATATCTAATGGGGGAAAACCACACAGGGAATAGGATCAGTGGGGAGAATTTACCAGTGTAAGAGCATAGTGGAAAAAGCCAGAAGGGGGAGGGGGGAGTCATATCAAGAAAGGGATGAAGCATGGCTAGCCTGGACCCATCCCCAAAATGAAAGCCCCAGTTTGAATTCATCATTGGGAGAAGGGGTCTAGCATAGTGAAATGATGTTTCAAGAGCATGGTAGCATAGTCCAGGGAAGGCAGAAGCACAGCCTAGAGACGAATGGGTAGGATGTTAGTGAAGGAAAACAATATATTAATATGGTAATCCACGAATCCAAAGTTTCATGAGGTGCATTGTGAAAAGCATTTGAGAAAGGAAGATGAAATTTATCTGACACAGTGGAAATGTACTGTCTGGCCAGATGGAAGAAATGGATAATGAGTTTCTGATGCAGATAACAAACTGGAACAGAAGCAAGATAGAGTTTTGATACAGGATTTTAAAAGTTGAGAAACTTGTTTTGTATCCCTCTTTGACACTATCAGAGCATCTGAGAAAGCTTTGACTTGCCTTGCTGATACCTTTATCTTCCACAAGATGGAAGATGTGGTAAGGGGCGCTGCTCTTCTGGACCTGAGCCAACTCACTAAGGAAGAACTAGTTGATAAAGTAAAAAATGACAAAACTCTTGGGACCCATTAACTATGATATTTTATAGTTCGTGATAATGAGAATGCTAGGCTTAGTGTGACATGTATGTTAGCCTCTAGGAGAATAGAATTTTATCTCATAACTATTAAAAGGAAAACTGACTCAAGAGAGATGAGAAGGGGGCAGCTGGGTGGCTCAGTGGATTGAGAGACAGTTCTAGAGACAGGAGGTCCTGGGTTCAAAACTGGCCTCAGATACTTCCTAGCTGTATGAGCCTGGGCAAGTTTCTTACACCCCCCCTCCCCCCATT
>NC_058130.1:136767715-136831342 GCF_016433145.1 Gracilinanus agilis | reverse complement strand
CAGGCAATGCTAAGAGATGAAAACAAGAGCCCCAAGGAGCAGTAGGTGACTCACCTGGGGACAAAGGGATTGAGGTCCCCAGAAGGGGGAGAGTCAGGAACAACAGAAACAATTCCTAGAGGGAGAACAGGAGAGACAACAGGATTGGAATCAGCCAAGGGTGAAGAGGAGAGGGGCAGCCTGGATTCCAAGATGAGACATGGAGCCCAGATCTTTAGTGCAGTACTCTTCCAGCTACAACTGAGGACCCAGGAGCTTGGCTACCGGACGCTGAGTGGGGAGCAGTATCCTTACCATAGCCAGTTCCTTCTGCTGTCTCTCTCTCTTCCCCCTAAGTCAGCACCCTATTTATCCTCTACAATCAGGAAGTAAGAAGGGAGGGGAGTTCAGCCCTCCTCTAGGGGTGGGATGGGATGAGACAAGAAGGAAGAAGGAGATTGCATATATGATTCATGTGCTCAGAGTTCAAGTTGTTCTCTCCCATTCTCCAGATTCGGAAAGGGAGAGAACAAGGAATTTGGGGGGATCCTCCATGTCCCTTATGTTACAGATCTCTTTGCTTTGCACTGCTCAAAAAAGGCAGTGTAGGCAGTTCAGTGAATCGAAGACTGGATCTAAAGTTTAAATCCAATATTAGACACTTACTAGATGTTTGATCCTGGGCAAGATATTTAAGCTTGTTTTGCCTCAGTTTCATCATCTGTAAAATGGGGATGAGCATGACAGCAGCTACCTTATAGTTAAAATGAAGTCTTTTAAAAGTGATACATGTAAGAAAATAATAATATAATAGAGCAAAATGCTAAAATATGTTGTTGTTTGTCCTTTGGAAAAGAACCAATAACATCTCAGAGTGATATTTTGACTAGAGAAAGAATTGGATTTAAGTGAGGCAGTTACACAAAGTCATTAGCCTCACTCTCTAAATAATATAAATATAAACAAAATAAACTAAATTGGCTAAAATATAACAAAGTACTGTATAACATATAATGTAAAACTAATATATGAAAAACAATACATATACATATATACTGTTATTGTTATTGATTATATTGTAATGGGGACTTGCACATATGCAGAATGCATCCCCAACAGAGGGATGGAGCCTGACTGCCTGTTTTCAGGAGAGTTTCGGCCTTAGCCCCCTACCAGAATATAAATTCCCTAAGGACTACTTTATTAAGGCCATTTCTATCACTGCTGTCTTTCTTTATCCATAGTAAACGTTTTAAAATATTGAATGAAAGAACAAATGAATGATGTTATGGATCACAGAGTCATAGAATTTAGAGTTGGAAGGGACTTTTGAGATCAGCTAGTGTATCTCCGTCATAATACAGCTCAGGAAACTAAGACCCAGAGAGTTTCTGTATCTTGCTAAGGTCACATGGGACTTTTAAATAACCTTAATGTATGAAACAAGTCTGTCTAACTCCTCTGGCCCACCATGATTCTCATCCATTCCTACATCTGTCCTGACAGGAAAATGCCATTTGCCCCACTCTAAGCCAATGAGTGGATTTTCCCACCAAGGTGCCCTGGCTCAAGCTATTTTATAGGTTCTGCAATCCTAGGCCTTCTCTCAGCCAATAAGGAGGCATCTGAGGACATATGGGTATTTTTCCTAGTCCCTGGTAGCAAGGAAGGGACCAAAAGGGACTTAAGGGCAACAAGGTCGCTCAGTGGATTGAGAGCCATGCCTAGAGATGGGAAATCCTGGATTCAAATTTGGCCTTAGTTACTTTCTAATTGATTGGCCCTGGACACATCACTTAAGCTCTATTGCCTAGCTCTTACCACTTTTTTTCTTTGGAACTAATACAGAGTACTGATTCTAAGACCAAGGGTAAGAGTTTTTAAAAATGGGAGGCAAGACAGAATTCAGAAAAGAATCAGAGCAGTCCTATGGAAAGCCAGAGACATTTTATTATAGTATATTTTAATACAGGAGACTCAACGCCTAAGGCAACAAAGCATGGGGGAATAAATAGGAGGGTTATAAGCAGATCCCCTGTCTCTCATTTGGCAACACTAGAGCAAAGATGTTCTGAGATGGTCCTTCAGAGAATCTGTCCTCAGACTGGGCGCTTCCAATTCTGTAGATGCCTATGGGGTGCCCAGTGACAATCACTTCCATGCCAGGGCAGCTCTCCATACCAGAGAACCCTATCACTGGAGGAAAGACCTAATGGTTAATGGGACAGAGTGGGTTATTGTTCAAATGAATCTTCTTGGTTTTCCATCTGCTACATTGCCACAGGTAGAAAGAAAAAATATTGGCTAATTTAAAGCCCTCCTGAACCAAATAAGAAACACGGCATATGTAAGATTTTGAGAAAGGATTAGAAGAGGAGACAAAACCAGTACCTAGAAAAAGATAATATAAGTGTACATGGAAGAGAGAAAATAAACATTTAAATAATGCCTACTATGTACCAGCCCTCTACTGTAATTGTACAAATTGTAGTCAGACATTATGGTCTTGACCAAGATGAAAGAAGTTGCTGAAGCTTATCTTGGGAATTCTGTCAAAAATGCTGTCACCACACTATCAGCCTACTTCAATGATTCCCAACATTGGGCCACCAGAGATGTTGGAACCATCACTGGTCTCAATGTGCTCTGAATCATCAGCGAGCCAACTGCTGCTGCTGTTGCTTATGGCTTGGACAAAAATGTTGGCGCCGAGAGAAATGTGTTGGTCTTCAACCTTGGAGGTGGTACCATATGTTTCCATTCTTACCACTGTACATGGCATATTCACAGCTGGGGACACCTACTTGGGGGGAGGACTTTGATAACCACATGGTCAACCATTGCATTGCTAAATTCAAGCAAAAGCACAAGAAGGATATCCGTGAGAACAAGAGGGCTATCTGCCATCTGTCTACCACTTGTGAATGTGCAAAGCCTAGTAGCCAGACCAGTATTGAGATTGACTCCCTCTATGAAGGCATCAGCTTCTATCTGTCTATCACCTGGGCTTGTTTTGAAGAGCTGAAAGCTAAACTTCTGTGGCATGCTGGACCCTGTGGAAGAGGCCTTGAGAGATGCCAAGTTAGATAAATCACTCATTCATGACATCGTATTGGTAGATGGTTCCACTTATATCCCCAAATTCCAGGAGCTTCTGCACAACTTTCTCAATGGCAAAATGCTCAACAGGAACATCATTACTGATGAATCTGTTGCATATGGCTGTCCAGGCTGCCATATTGTCTGGAGATAAATCTGAGAACGTGCTGGATTTGCTGCTGCTGGAAGTCACTCCTCTCCCTTGGAATTGAAACTGCTGGTGGAGTTATGAGAGTTCTGGTCAAGAGCAATACCACCATTCCCACCAAGCAGACTCAGACCTTTACCACCTACTCTGACAATCAGCCTGATGCACTTATTCAGGTTTATGAAGGTGAGAGAGCAATGGCAAAGGATAACAATCTGCTTGGCAAGTTTGAGCTCACAGAAATCATCCCTCCCCGAGGGGTATCCCTACATTTGACATTAAGGCAAATGGAATCCTCAGTGTTTCTACTATGGATAAGAGCACAAGCAAGGAGAACCAGATCACCATCACCAATGACAAAGGTTGTCTGAGCAGAGAAGACATTGAGCGCATGGTCCAGGCAGCTAAGAAGTACAAGTCTGAAGATGAAAAGCCGAGAGGCAAGTTGTCTTCCAACAATTCTCTTGAATCCTTTGCTTTCAACATGAAGTCAACTGTTGAGGAGAGAACCTGCAAGACAAAATTTGGGATGAAGACAAACAGAAGATTCTCGACAAATGTAATTAAGCAACCAACTGACTGGATAAGAACCAAACTGCCAAAAATGAAGAATTTGAGCATCAGCAGAAAGAATTGGAGAAAGTCTGCAACACCATCATCACCAAGCTGTACCAGAGTGCAAGGGGCCTGCCAGGGGGCATGCTTGGTGTCTTCCCAGGGGGCAGAGCAGCACCATCTGGAGGTGCTTCTTCTGGACTTACCATTGAAGAGGTTGACTATACATACCAGAAGAAAGAGCATTGCACACAGCTTTCCAAAAATTGAAGTACTCCAATCTGTATCCAAGGCAATAACATTTTTTAAAACCCTTACCTTCCATCTGAGAATCAGTACTGTGTATTGGTTCTAAGGCAGAAGAGTGGTAAGGGTGGGCAATGGGGGTCAAATGACTTGCCCAGCATCACACAGCTCGGAAGTGTCTGAGGCTCGACTTGAACCCAGGACCTCCCATCTCTGGGCCTGGCTCTCAATCTACTGAGCCACCCAGCTGTCCCCCCAATAGCAGTTTTAAAAGTAACATCTAAGCTACTATGTAAATCTGGACATTCTAAATACTTGAATGTGTACAGAGTGAAGAGTGAACAACATTGCACTTCATCAGCACTATAAACAAGTGGAAATGCAATTCTTGTCCTGGAGAATAAAATCTATTTAAAATGGGGGGGGGGGGAGGGAATCAATAATGTGTATTGGCTCCAAGACAGAAGAATGGTCAGAGCTAGGCAATGGGAGTCAAGGGACTTGCTCAGGGTAACACAGCTAGGAAGTGTCTGAGACCAGATTTGAACCCAAGACCTCCCATCTCCAGGTGTGGCTATCCACTGATAGCCCCTAGTTTACTCTTTAATAACTGGTATGAGGAAAAGGAGGCACCTTACCATAGCAACCTCCATCTCTAAGGGCATTACCAATAATACCACCAGAAGCCCAGAGATCAGTCCAAGGTTATTTTTCCCTGAACAGCCTATTTACAACTTTGAGATCATGCTGGTCCAAACATATGCATGGGTCATTTGTTTTAGCCTAGGCCTGACTTTGGCCAGTCCTCTGATAGTTGAGTTTCAATAACTGGAACAAAATGAGGCACTTATAGGCCATTCTTCAGTTAACAAAAGATTTCTTTAGAATTGGAAATTGAGAGGATGTCCATTGATCTGGGAATGGCTGAATAAGTTGTGGTATATGATTGTGATGGAAAAGTACTGTGCTATGAGAAATGACAAGGAGGCTGAGTTTCCAAAAAGCCTTGATACCTAGAAAGTGAGCAGAATCAGGAAGTCATTGTGCACCATAATATCAATATTGTAACTCTCATCAACTGTAAAGACTTACCTACTCTGATCAGAACAATGATCCAAGACAATTCCAAAGGAGACACAATGAAAAATGCTATCCACTCCCAGAGAAAGAACTAATGAACTCTAAGTGTAAATTGAAGTATAGTATTAGTCCTAATATAATATGACCCCCAAAATAGTGTGATCCCAAGTATTTTGAAGGGTAACTCAGAAAGAGGAAGCACCCATTTTATTTTCTCTTTTTAAATGACAACTTTTTCTTAACTCATGAATAATGCAGGCACTTTATATTCAAAGTTTTTTCAAGGTCCTGAAAATAAGTTAAAGAAGTTTTAATACCAATGCTTTTATTAAATATGTATTACTTTTATAGATACTTGTGAGAAACTATCTTCCAATACTTAATCATGTTCTCCTTCCTCTTCTATTTCCTCATCTCCCAAAGTGGAAACATCATTTCCAATATACAGCATTTTTTAAATCCAAGCACCATGGACTTGGTGGACATTTTGACCCAAGTGGTTTCAATCCAGTTCCTTAATACAATGACCAACGGTTTCTTTACTTTTCCCAATGAAGTAAATTCATAGTTCCTGAACAACATCTACTCATTATATTCTATCCTCAAATGATCTTTGAATGGCTTATTAATTACTACATATAGCACTTGTAATTGCGACATCATTCCTCCCAGAATAACAACTAAGTCTGTGAGCATTTCAGCAATTCTCTTCTTCACATTTTCAGTCAGGTGATATTTGAACCAGTCAAGTATGAGCAATCCTCTCTGATGCACTAATGCGCCAGACACCTACCCCAAGCAACATTCAACAAATCTAACACAAGTTCTTCATTCATCCATCCCTATTCCTGCACAAAAAAGATCATTCCTGATGGCAACTTTTTCTTAGGTAATGTTTTACACCATAAAATTGCATTAGGAGTCAGTTTTCGCCCATTAGCTGTGACTACAAGCATCCCAGTCATTCTAGTTTTCTCATTTCCAGTAGTTTTAATCAACACCGATTTGGGACTTTTGGTATTAATGGTGACATGTGATGGAATATCAAACAAACAGGCATTGGTAGGCATTTCCCATCTGCCCCAGGAGATAGCCATGCTTTTTACATATGTTGAGGCACACAATACACAACTTATGGTTTCAAAGCTGGAAATGCTCAAATATAGTGTGGATGCAACTTTCAAAGGTACACACTGGGAGAAAAAATGTTGCACTATATTTGGGCTAATATGGTATAATTCCTTTTCACTTTTCTTGCTTTTTTGCAACATGTCTAATATGGAAGCATGTTTTACACAATTTTGCATGTATAAATGCTTTCATGTGGCTTGCCATGTCGGATGAAGGGAAAGAATTTAGAATTCAAAAATAATTTTAAGAATGTCATAAATAATATGATATTTTTATATTTGTAAATAAAATTATATTTGCAAATTATATACATAAAACTTCAAGGAATAACAAACAGATATTGAATGACAGTCAGAATCCAAAAAAGTTCTTGGCAGCCTGGAATATTGGGCTAAATCTAATACTATAAAATTAACAGAGATAAAATTAAAGATTTACTTTGGGCTCAAAACTACTTTTTTAGAAGATTGAAAAAATGTGACTAGAAAAAATCTCCAGGTCTCCAGATGATAAGGGAGTTTCAGTGAACTACAAGCTCAATATGAGTCCACAGAATGATACGGCAGCCAAATAAGCTAATGAGATTGGAGGATGAAGAAAGAGAGATATCCCAGTTAGGACAAGGAGACGAATGCTCCTGCTGTTCCCAATCATTCTCACACCTAGAATATAGAATTAAGTTCTGATTGTGCCATTTAGGGAAGACCTTTTATAACATGGAGAGAAGTCAAAGGAGGTTGACAGTCGTAGGGGGAGTAAAATAGATGCCTTCAAGTGCTTGAAAGGATGTCGAGTGGAAGTAATATTAGATTTGTTCAGTTGGGCCCCAAAAGGCAGCTCTAGACTCATGGGATAAAAGTTGGAAAGAAACCAGCTTAGGCTTAATGGAAGGAAATTTCCAATTTGAGCTACCAGGTAACAAGAAAACTTCACACTACCTGTCTGTCTATTGCCTGCCCATTTCCTATTTGGATTGAAATCAGCAAAACATTTCTAACTAGGTGTTGCATAAAAGCACTGATATAACCTATATCAGACTATTGACCACCTCAGGAAGGGAAGAGAGGAAGCAAGGGAGGGAAAGAATCAGAATTGCAAAATGTCAGAAAATAATTGTCCAAAGTTGTTTCTACATGTAATTGAAAAAAATAAAATTCAATTTAAAAAAACATTTCTAACCATAAGAGCTAGGCACTAGGGTAATGGATGGTTCCAAGATATTCTCAATACAACCACATATATTAAAAGTAGATATTCTTTTCAATAATGGGTAAGCTAAAACCTGACTATGAAGGATTTGTAAGCTATATTTTTATATGCAACTGTTGTAATTATAATAAATATAGATGGAGATACCAAAAAGAAAAGACCCAATCAGGTCTCTTAATTTAAGCTACGCTTTACATTGGCTCACATCATCACGTCAAACTGGAAACCCATTGAAACATGGGAAATGTAGTTTCCAAGTCCCCTAAACATCCACAGGAAGTTTGTTATATATCTAAATATTTTAAGGCTCAAATGAACCCCCAAAATTCCAAATAACACACAACAAAACTTGATTGTAAAAATGACTCTTTGCACAAAAACAGATTTCTGGCTGGATTTAACCCAAGGCCTGTAGCTTACAGACTCCTAGATGACCTGATTTCTTAGGTCTCTTCCAGCTCTAAAATTCCCTTATTCTATTTGTCTGTGATTCTGCCTCTCTTATCTGTCTGTCTGCCTGACTGTCTAAATGACTATATGCCTGTCTTCCTAGCTTTCTTTGTTCCCCAAGGAACATGGCATAGTGGATAAAGAGCTGGACTTGGAATGTGGGAGAACCAATTGTGCTTGAATCCCACCTCAGACAATTTTTAGCTGTGTGACCACAGTAGAAGCCCCTTTTCTGAGCCTCAGTTTCCTGATCTAAAAAGTATAGGTGGTAGCAATTACCCTTGAGCCATAGTGTTGCCACTATGCAGAAGGGGGACACTCAAAGCCCTCTCCGTGAGCATGAGTGCTGTTGCCACAGCACAGAGTTCATCACATTTTGTTACTAGAAAGCCAGAGGGATGCAGGCTGGGCTGCTCCCCTCCCCCTCACCTGAGGACATTTCTCACATTACCCAACCCTCTAAAATGTTCCCCATAACTGCCCTGGTGGGTTGTTGTAAGAACCCAGTGAAAATGCTTTGAAAATCTTGAAATGCGGTTGTAAATGTTAGCTGTTAATGACTCTCTCTCTTGGTCTCTTGTCTCTCTTTATCCCTGGCTACATCATGTTATGTTTCAACCTTTGTCCACAGTGCTAATATCATTCACTCATAACCTAGTCTGAGTTTGTTTCTGTCTTAGGGATGAGCACTAGCCCTGGAGCTGAGAGAGGAGAGGAGACTCCACAGGAGGAAGAGAATTTATCCACCTTACAGGTGGGCCCAGTAAGGAAATTGTGATTCAAGTCCATTCCAGCTTTAGGAAATGTCTCAAAACATAGATCTTTTATCTGTTTCTTTTCAAACTCTGTTGTTGAGATAAATGGCTTAGGAAGAGGAGATAAAGACATTATCTGGCATTTCTCAGGTTTAGGAGGCCCACACCAGCCATAGAGGAGAATGAAACAGAAAGGTTGGTGCTTTTCCATCCCTAAAAGCAATAGCCACTGGGGATATCTGCTTCTCTTCCAGTCTGCTTTTGTGTCTGTCTACTTGTCTGTCCATCTACAGAAGTTCCCACCCAATATACTTTTCTTCTTACCCATCCCTTTATGTAACTTCTTGTATCTTCTTCTTTCTGTGACTATATGTTTCCCTGAACCTAACTTTCTGTCTACCTATGTCTGCCTATTTCTCTGCCTGTCTTCATGTCTGATTTCCTGCATAAGGTCACTAAATGGCCTAGGTTGGTGTCAGGAAAACTTGAGTTCAAACCAAGCCTCAGAAACTTAAGAGGACTTCTGGGTTAAGATGTAGAGTAGATGCACAACTTTTACCCTCCCTACCACTGACCTGTATAATACCTCAAAAGAAAAAAAAGACCAAGTTCAGATGAGTGAAGGGACTCCACGGTAGGGGGCAGCATTGAAGGTACATGGGATATAGGAATTTCCACACTATAAGGGGGTAAATTAGCTCCCACCAAAATGGGAGCTGATCAAACCCTCCCCCACCCCACCTAGGGGCAGGATTCATAGCTAGAGCCCTAGAATTAAAGCAGTGCGGAACAACCTCTAAGTTGTTGGAAGTGGATCAAAAGCACCCCTGAGAGGAGCTAGACATGAAACCCCAGGAGGCTGAAGAGTGGGCACCTTGGCAACAGAGAGGGGAGTGGGTCTTGGGCAGCATAAAGCAGAAACCCCGTGCAGACTCAAAAAGTAGCCTCAGGCAAAAACCTCTCCATAGCTCCATACACAGAGAGCCTGTGCTCTTCACCCAGACTTCTGAGGAAAGCAAGAAAAAGCAGAATAATGGTTAGCAATGCTGAAGAAAAATCAACCAACAAAAGAAACAAGAAAAAAGCACTAACTCTAGGTAATATTTACAAAGAAAAAACCCAGACCAAAGAACAGACCACAGAGGAGGACAAACAAGTAAATACATCCAAACCCTCCCCAAAAAATGAAAATTGGTCACAAGCTCTTGAAAAGTTCAAATCTGAGATCATGAGAAAGATGGAAGAGATTTGGCGAGAGAAGTGGGAAATAGCTCAAAAGGAAATTAACAGGTTAAAAGACAGAAATTCCCAATTGGAGAAAGATGCCCCAAAATTAAATGAAACGGTAAGCAAATTAGAAACCAAAATTAAACAGCTGGAAAACAGGATAGACAAAACTGAAAAGGAAAATCAAAAGATTATAGCAGAAAACCAGTCTCTAAAGACCAGAACTGGGCAAGTAGAAGCCAATGATCTCTCAAAACAGCAAGAACAAATAAATCAAAGACAAAAGACTGAAAAAATAAAAGGAAGCATGAAATATCTCAATGAGAAATTGACAGAAGAAAACAGGTCTAGAAGAGAATTTGAGAATCATTGGTCTTCCTGAAAAAGCAGAAATTAATAGAAATTTGGACTCCATACTAAAAGAAATTATCCAGCAAAACTGCCCTGAAATTCTACAACAAGAGGGCAATATAGACATTGAAAGGATCCATAGATCACCTTCTACACTAAACCCTCAAAAGACAACCCCCAGGAATACGATAAACAAATTCAAGAGCTTCCAAGTAAAAGAAAAAATATTACAAGAAGCCAGAAAGAGACAATTCAGATATCAAGGAGCACCAATCAGGATCACACAGGATCTGGCAGCCTCCACACTACAAGATGCAAGGTTTGGAATATGATATTCAGAAAGGCAAGATAACTGGGTCTACAATCAAGGATCACCTACCCATCAAAACTGACTATATACTTCCAGGGGAAAGTATGGGCATTCAACAAGATAGAAGATTTCCAAGTATTTGCACAGAAAAGACCAGGACTAAATGGAAAGTTCGATATCCAACCACAAAAACCAAGAGAAACATGAAAAGGTAAATAAGAAACAGAGGGGAAATAAAGAAAAATCTAATTTTTAAATTGGCCTCTTTAAGGGCTTTAATAAGATCAAATTATTTGTATTCCTATATGGAGAAATGTTATGTGTAATTTTCAAAAATTGTATTCACTATTATAGTAATTAGAAGAATTATTCACAGGGAGAGTTTGGAGTACTAAATGATCTAAGATGATATGGGGAATGGGAAAGAGGGGGATGAATAGTATATAGCACCAAGAGAAACTTGAATGAATAAGAAAAATAGGATATTCTATTCCACACAAAGAGGGCATGGGAAGAAGAGAGGATGAATAATATTATAAGAAGGAGAGGAAGAGAGCATTAAGAGGTAATATTTAAACCTTACTCTCAGCAGAATTAACCCTGAGAGGGAAGAGTAGCTATATCCATTGGGATATAGAATTCTTTTTTTTAACATTTAATAATATTTATTTTTTAGAAAAGTTAACATGGTTACATGATTCATGCTCTTACTTTCCCCTTCACCCCCCAACCTCCTCCCCCTCATAGCCAATGTGCATTTCCACTGGTTTTAACATGTGTCATTGTCAAGACCTATTTCCAAATTGTTGATAGTTGCATTCATGTGGTAGTTTCGAGTCTATATCCCCAATCATGTCTGCCTCAACCCATGTGTTCAAGCAATTGCTTTTCTTCTGTGTTTCCACTCCTGCAGTTCTTCCTCTGAATGTGGGTAGTGTTCTTTTCCATAAATCCCTCTGAATTGTCCTGGGTCATTGCATTGCTGCTAGTACAGAAGTCCATTACATTCTATTTTACCGCTATGTATTGGTCTCTGTGTACAATGTTCTTCTGTTTCTGCTCCTTTCTCTCCGCATCAATTCCTGGAGGTCTTTCCAGTTCACATGGAATTCCTCCAATTTATTATTCTTTTTTTTTTTTTTAGAAATTTCATTTACTTTATTTTTTCTTTCCCTGCATTTTTTTTAAACCCTTGTTCTTTGGTGTATTGTCTCATAGGTGGAAGATTGGTAAGGGTGGGCAATGGGGTCAAGTGACTTGCCCAGGGTCACACAGCTGAGAAGTGGCTGAGGCCGGGTTTGAACCTAGTACCTCCTGTCTCTAGGCCTGACTCTCACTCCACTGAGCTACCCAGCTGCCCCTAATTTATTATTCTTTTGAGAGAAATAGTATTCCATCACCAGTATATACCACAATTTGTTCAGCCATTCCCCAATTGAAGGGCATACATTTTGTAATTTTCTCTAACTCTTACTTGGTTTTAAAAATCTTTCCTTTCCCAGAGATCTGACAAGTATATTATTCTGTGTTCACTTAACTTATTTATAGTTTCCCTCTTTATATTCAAGTCATTCACCCATTCTGAATTTATCTTGGTGTAGGGTGTGAGATGTTGATCTAAACCAAATCTCTCCCATATTGTTTTCTAAATTTCCCAGCAGTTTTTGTCAAATAGTGGATTTTTGTCCCAAAACCTGGGCTCCTTGGGTTTATCATACACTGTCTTGCTGATGTCACTTACCCCAAGTCTATTCCACTGATCCTCCCTTCTGTCTCTTAGCCAGTAACATACTGTTTTTAAGGCCACTGCTTTATATTATAGTTTCATATCTGGTACTGCTAGGCCACCTTCCTTCACATTTTTTTCATTATTTCTCTTGATATCCATTGGGATATAGAATTCTATCTAAACCTACTGAGAAAGTCAGAAGGGATTAACCAAGGGGAGCAGGGGAGTGGGGAGGTCAAAAAAGGGAGGGGAGGAGAGTGGGGGAGGGAATTCATTAGGCCTTAAAAAATAAAAAGAGGGGAATAATAAGGGAGGGGGTGGAAATGGAAGTAAATCAAGGGAGGGGACAAGGGGGACTAGTCTAAAACAAAACCACAGATTTAAAAGGAAATAGCGTAAGAAGAAGGGGTAGAACTAGGAGAGGATACCAAAATGTTGGGGAATACACAACTGATAATTATAACTCTGAATGTGAATGGGATGAACTCACCCATAAAACGGAAGCAAATAGCAGAGTGGATTAGAAACCAAAATCCTACCATATGTTGTCTACAAGAAACATATATGAGGCGGGTGGACATACACAGGTTTGAGGTCAAGGGCTAGAGCAAAATATTTTGGGCTTCAAATAAGAAAAATAAGGCAGGAATGGTGATCATGATTTCTGACAAATCCAAAGTAAAAATAGATATTATTAAAAGAGACAGGGAAGGTAATTAAATCCTGATAAAAAGGCAGTATAGACAATGAAGAAATAACAGCATTCAACATGTATGCACCAAATGGTATAGCATCCAAATTCCTGAAGAAGAAATTTGCAGAGCTCAAGAAGGAAATAGATAGTAAAATCATACTAGTGGGAGATCTAAATATCCCTCTTTCAGATCTAGATAAATCAAACCAAAAAATAAATAAGAGATAAGAGAGGTGAATGAAATCCTAGAAAAATTAAATTTAATAGATATGTGGAGAATAGTAAATAGGGATAAAAAGTAATACATCTTCTTTTCAGCTGCACATGGTACATTCACAAAGATTGACCACATGATTGGGCATAGAAACATTGCAAACAAATGAAAAAAGAGCAGAAGTAACAAATGTAACCTTCTCAAATCATAATGCAATAAAAATAATAATTAGTAAGGGCTCATGGACAGGCAAATCGAAAACTAATTGGAAATTAAATAATATGATTCTCCAAAACCAGTTAGTTAAAGAAGAAATCATAAAACAATCAATAATTTCATTAAAGAGAATGACAATGAAGAGACATCCTACCAAACTCTGTGGGATGCAGCTAAGGTAGTACTCAGGAGGAGATTTATATCCTTGAGTGCATGTATTGACAAATTAGAGAGGGAAAAGATCAATGAACTGGGCATGCAAATTAAAAAACTAGAAAGGGAACAAATTAAAACTCCCCAGCTAAAGACCAATTTAGAGATCATAAAAATTAAAAGAGAAATCAATAAAATTGAAAGTAAAAGAACTATTGAATTAATAAATAAGACTAGAAGCTGGATCTTTGGAAAAAACAAAGTCAAATCTAGAAAACTTTCTGTCTCCCAAAAATGTAAGCCAACAAAAATCATCTTGTTTTGCTTCAATGATACTGTCCACCTTATCTAGCCACTGGGCAGCTAAATTGTTCAGTGGATAAAGTATGAGGCCTGGAGTCAGGAAGCCTTATCTTCATCATCATGTCTCATTAAATTTTGCCTTGGACATTCACTGTGTGACCCCAAGCAAGTTACTTATCTTAATAGTCTCAGTTTCTTTATCTGTAAAATGAAAAGGAAATGGAAAACCACTCTAATGTCTTTCCCAAGAAAGTCCCAAATGGGTTTGGGAAGAGTTGAACATGCCTGAAAAGATTAAACAACGTTAAAATATCTAGCCACTAGGGAGAGATAGCTCACTAAGGACTTTGTATAGCTCACAAGCTCATGTATAAGTGATTGAAATCCTCTAATTCCAAATACAACAGACAGCTATGACCTGAACAATACTCTAAATTGGGCTAATCACTCCACCTCAGGCCAAGATTTTGGCTAGGTAGCTACATGTACATTTAAGTAATTGTATTCAACTTTCATCATTCAGGCTTTTCTTGGTTTTCCCTTTTCTTCTCATACTGAGTTTATTGTTTTAAAAGGAATGGGAGGAATGTCTAGGGTTCAAATAATTTTTATGATATGCTATCTATGCATGTTAAGTATGATATAAGTAATGTATAATATGTGTGTAGATGCTCTCTCTGTCTTCTATCTCTGTCTTTCTGACTCTGTTTCTCTCCAATTGCCCCTGCCCCATTTCACCTTGAGATTAGGGTTAAACTCTCTTTTAAGGTTTTTGGCTTCCCCTTTTTCATTCTCACTACATCAATTCAGTAAATAAAACAGCTTCAACTGGTGACCATAAGATTTTGTTATATTTTGTTTTTATAACAAGTTTAAATAGCAAAGATATTAAAAATAAGCAATCAAAAATTGCTTCATCCAAAAATGAAAAAGCAAAAGTGACTTCTCTTTACACTCCATCTCCCAAGAATCAAAAGAAGGAAAAACAAGAAGTCACAGATTGACTGTCAAATGTCAAATGACATGCTTACAAGAGGGATGTTTAGAGAAGAGGGAAGAAATGTGCTAATTTGATAGATGTTCTTCGACCAGTCCAGAGCCTGAGGGTCACTACTTCACTCCTCTTGACTTGACCTGGTTACTACCTCATCCTTCCTGACTGCATATTTTCTTTGATTTGTAGTGTTCTTTCTTAGCTCTCCCACATGCTTTGGATTATATAACTCCACTTTAATCCACCAAATTTTGAATGGATAGTGGCCATAACTCATCTCACTTCTCAGATTCTACTGGATGCAGACCCAATTGAACCTTACGCCTCCACCCACCCGCACTTATGCTATCCTTCCTCAGATTCTACTTTTGAAAACCTTCCTTGAGAAATCCTGAGTAGAATCTGCCTGGACCTTGAGTTGATATCTGGCCTACAATTTCCATCGCCATGATTCTGAGAACATGGCAAATGTAGGTTACATTCAATAAGACAGATGAATCAATAAAACAAATTCCTATTCTATAGATAATTCCCTTGCTGTTCTTATGCACAAGATGAAGACATTTAGGCAAAACAGTAGTATAATTATATGAATTTGCTTAAGATAGACAGAGAAAAAATAGAAGAGAAATGGAGAGAGAAAGAGGAAAAGAGAAAGAGAGAGAGAGATGTTTATTTTAATGTTTATTATGTGCCAGACACTAGGCTAAATGGTTTGGGGGGGGGAGCATTACTTGTTTGTTGTTTTTTTTGTGAGATGTTAAATGTTGATAACGCAAATATAAGAAAGGAATTCCTTCCCTTGAGGAACTTGTTACATTCTACTAGGTGAAGACAACACATAAAGGAGTTTTTAAAGGTAGAGGAGAGAAAGGGTAGTCTTAAAGGGACAGTGTTATAAGTAAGAAAGAGGTCGAGTCCAAAAAGAATCAAAATGAGAGTAAGATGAAACATAGCTGGGATTCTTCCCAAAATGGTGATCCAGGAATAGGAGTTGCCAATGAGAAGAGGGAGACTCTCTAACAAAGCTTTTTTAGGTCCTTCTAACTTTGATATCTTGTAATTCTGGCTGTCTCTTGCTTTGCAATAAGAGTATAGCTGTCCTCTTTTTTATATAAATATCTTCTTTATCATCATCAATAGTACCATATTCACTGAGTATTTACTTCATGCAAAAACACCCTCATCTCACTGAAGGGAGAAGTTTGCATTGGCTGGGATGTTTACAATGGTGTCTTGGGCCTATTCTAGACCCCAATAATTCCCTGCCATTATATATTATGAAATGCAAAACACTCTAACACTTGAATCATTGAAAGAAAGGGGAAAAAATCTGAGACACTATTCTGTATAATTCTGTATAATAAAGAAAGGGGAAAAAATCTGAGACACTAATCTGTATAATATTCTGTATAACAGACACTGTTCTGTATAATTCATTTATTGCATAAATGTTTAGGAAAGATGAGTAAAGTCAGAACTTGAGACCATGAAGAAACAATGATACTCTTGGTTCCTTCTTTTGCCAAGATAGCCTTTATAAGCTAATGACCACCAGTGTGGAAAGATGAGTTGCTGGTCTCTGAAAAATTCTCATATAAGTTTTTTACACAGTCCAGCCAAGTCCATGAGGGCAGACCTCTATCTCTATGAGAATAATTACAATAAATTTATAAATCCATCCAGGAAATGAATCAAATGCTATCTTCTTCCTTTTCTCCCTCCTTTGATCCATCAGTTACAATGAACAAAGATCTAAGTATAAATATTAATAATAATGTTGTTGTTGTTGTTGTACAGTTGTTTTCAGTCACATTTGACCCTTTGTAACTCCATTTGGGTTTTTCTTGGCAAACATACCGAAATGATTTTTAATTTCCTTCTTCAGCCCATTTTAAAGATGAGTAACTGAGGTAAATAGGGTTAAATGAGTTACCCAGGGTCACATAGCTAATAATTATCTGAGGCCAGATCTGAACTCAGGAAAATGAATCTTCTTGACTCTAGTCTATCCACTCTATCCACCATGCCACCTAACATACTAATAGCTAACATTTATATAGCACTCTGAGGTTTGCAAAGGGTGTTCCATAGATTATCTTATTTTATCTTCATAACAACATTTTGAGGTAAGCACTATTGTTAAACTCATTTTACAGATGAAGAAACTGAGGCTGAGAACAGTTAGATGGCTTACAGGGAGTCACAAAACTAATAAGTGTCTGCAGTTGGATTAGTTCTTAGGTCTTCCTCCAATATGCCACCCACTAGAAGTAGCTGACAGCACCTTGTTTCCCTAACAATCATTGTCCCAGAGTCCCTTGGATGTTAGAAAAAAGAGATAAAATATCAACAATTTATCATAATAATAATAATTGGCATTTTATAGAGTTTTAAGATTTACAAAACATTTTACAAATATCTCATTTTATCCTTACAACACCCTTAGGAGGTAAGTTTTTAAACTATCCCTATTTAAAACATGAATAAACTGAGTGTGAAAAAGGTTAAATGGCTTGCCCAAAATAAAATCTGAGGGAAGATATTTAGTCAGTTCTTTTTTATTCCTTCTATTATGCTAACTTTTTTTTATCATGATTTTCAAGTAGTCTAATGATTCTTCAAATTATTTTCCCTTAGTCTAGTTTTCCAGGTCAGTTGTTTTTCCATTGAAATATTTCGGATGTTTGTCCACATTTTTCATTCTTTTTATTTTATTTTATTGTTTCTTCATGTCTTATAGTGTCATTAGCTTCCATTTGCCCAAATCTAATTTTTAGGAAGTTGTTTTCTTCATTGATTTTTTTGTACTTCCTTTTACAGTTACCCAATTTTACTTTTTAAGAAGTGTAACATCCATGATCTTAAGTGGGGTCAAAGCTGCCTCAAAGAATTCCATAGTGCCCCCCAGAACTCCAGGAGAGGGGGTGGTTGGGGCAGTTAGGCCAGGTCACCATACTTGCAAGAACACTTTTGATCACACTCCTTGTGGGTTCAAGGGCTAGAAAGAAGAATTAGATTACTCTTTGGTTAGCTCATCTCTGACCTCAAGGGCTGAGTGTTTCCTTACTGGTTTACTACTGGAAGAATATCTCATTTGCAGCATCTTAACTAATCTCTATACAGATCTTCAAGCAAGATTACTTTTCCATTTTAAACCTAGTTACATTAGATTAGGAGAAAGATTACTTAGTGAGTGGGATAGAAGTTAAGTTGTTCAAAACACATTCCCCTGGGAATGTGTAGCCATCAATTTCTTTGAAGATTTTAGATAGTTTACCTCCCTGTCATTCCTAAAACAATTTCCCCTCACCCTGTTTTCCTGAAAATAATAAACCCCTTTGCTTGTTAAGCTACTGGGCCTGTGTGAAATTATACTAGGATATACTCACCATTCATATACTTTACCAAAGAAAGATCCATTCATATAAGCACTGGTACATTTTCTTCCCTGAGAGCAAGTCATCTGTATTTGAAGACAACCTGGAACCTATTCTATCCTAGGGTTTGGGGAATAGTTTAAGCAGTGGGAGTTGTTAACCTTACTGCGATTATTCACTGTCAATTTACCAACTTGACCCTAAATTTACCACACCATTACAGCCTCCATAGCTTGAACTAAAAATGACTCAGTTAAACAGTTTTTGCCTACTGGTCCAACTGCTCCCATGGTGGGAGGAGGGAGGAGAAAGAATTCTACTCACTCCTACCCCTCCCTCTTGTTAGGACAGCCAGCTTCATCCTTTAACTGGACTCCATTACTAATCATAGCTAATCTGAGTCAATTCAACAGAAGCTGTTTTCCTCAGTGAATTTTTTAAAGCTGTTGACTCTTTCTATCAATTATTTTCCTAATTTTTCTTCTACTTCTCTTATTATTTTATTTTTTTCAACTCCTTTTTGATCTGTTCTGTCAGTTCTTATGGGACCTGACACTCTTTCACACTTTTCTTTGAAACTTCACATTTCCATTTTGACATTGTTGTCCTGTTCTGAGTTTGTATTTTAATCTTCTCTATTACTAAAGTAGTTTTCTAGGGTCAGGTTTTATTTTTTTTTTGTTTTCTATTCTTGTCTTTCACTCATTTTTCTGGCCTTTTTTGTGAACTTCCTTTTTGTTATAATTCAGCTCTATTCCTGGGATGGAGGAAGTAATGTCCCTAGTTTATGTGATGGTCTACTCCGGTGTGTAGGGCTTGCCTGGATGCCTTTGGGTCCTATAGTGTGTATGCTGAGGGGTGACCTGGCTGACCATCTAGATGGCACCTGTTAGTTACATGAACATACCCAGTTACGTCTTGCCTCTCTTCTCCTCTCCCATTAGAGAAGGCATCATTTGAAGAAAAAGTTACATTTATATAAAAAGCTATTTCTCACTTATTTCTATTTATCTATTCTTTCTCTGGAGGTAGACATGAATAAGTCATTCTTCAAACAATATTTCTATTGTTCTCTTGATCTTGCTCATTTCACTCTTCATAATTTTATGTAGATCTTTCCATACTTTTTCCAAATTAGCCTGTTCATCATTTCTTATGGCAGTAGTACTTCATCACATTCATGTGCCACAACTTCTTTAGTCATTCCCCAATGGATGGGCATCCCTTCAGTTTCTAATTCTTTGCAACCACAAAGAGAGCTGCAGCATTCAACAGAAAGTGAACTTCCTAAAGTTAACAATCATCTCTTAATTACTAAATCTAAGGCATTTTTCTTAGTCTTGAGCCTTTGATCTTCCCTTTTACTTAAGTCATTTTCTAGGAGTTAACTGTCCCATATGTTTGGAATGTTCTCTTTCTTTACTTCCTTCTCCTGGCTTCATCGGTTTCCTTCAAGATTTAGTTCAAATGCAACCTTTTATAACCGGCCTTTCTAGGTCCCCCCAAATGTTAATGTATTCACCTCTCATATTATCTTCCATATATTTTGTACACATCAAATTATTGACATTTTGTCTCTCCCATTAGAGTGTAAGTTTTTTGATATCCTTTCTTTGAATCACTTGCACTTGCCACATGGTAAATGCTTAATAAATTCCTATCAATTAACTAACTACAGAAATGTTTGGCATGGGGCTAAGGACAAATTCCTAGAAACTTTTATTAAAGACCTTCCAAGTTGATATAGAACAATTTATAACTACTCTTTGAGAATGGGCATTTGACTACTCAAAACTATTTAACACTTCTATCTACTTGCAAGCACAATCACCATATCTCTACATCTGTTCCACAAGAAATCACTCAAAACAGAAATCAAAACTGAGTCAGCCAGCCTTTTTCTTAGTTACAGATTTGATAGGGCAGGCCGGACCAGTTTCATGGCAGATATGGAGTAAGAAGGGCATCAATCAAACAGAGAGGACAAGATGTCTTCATTAACAATGTCATATCTTTCCTAAGGGTACATCAAGTGGTCAAAAAGTTTAGATAAGTCCCTAACATTATTAGAATCAGGATATGAGTCAGTTTCGCCAGCCCTTGGCATGTCTGCATGAGTTTCTTATCTCTTAGAGTCTTATTATCAGACCATCATTTAATATCAAATTGTTGAAAAAAGTGCAGGAACAATAATTGACTGAATATTTTACCTTATGTGGGAATCAACAATAACGTGGCTAGACATTCAAACATGGCTTAGTTTTTAAATTAGTCTTCCACTTATAAACCCATGCTGGGAGATCCAAAGATAAAACTTGCTCATGGATCACATAACTACTAAGTAATAGCTAGGGCTTGAATGCAGGTTCAGTTAGTAAAGAGAGAGAGCAAGATACTGAGGAATGAGCACTAGATGGATTCTTCAAGGGAGCCTGAATTCAAATTCCTCTGTTACTTATTATATATGAAACCTTAGTCAAGTCATTTAATCTTTGTAGGCCTCAGTTTCTCTATCTGCAAAATGAGAGAGTTGGACTAGATGGCTTCTAAGGCCTTTTCCCATTTCAAGTCTATTATTTCTCCAACTATGTCTCCAGCTCCAGTGCTCTTCCCACTATATCAAGCTGAAATTCTTCTATATTGAAAGAACTGGACTAGGTTGGATTGGATTGAACTAGACAAAAGATGAAGGTGATCATTGAGTCAATATGACATGTATGTATGCATATGTGTGTGTGTGTGTGTGTGTATCCCCTTTTCAGAGCTGCTTATCCACCTTTGATGTCCACCTGGCACTCCACTCTTACTTTTGACTCCAAGAAGCTGTAACATGTACAGCAGCCACACCTTGCTAAACCATCTTGGCAAATGGGCTAAACCAGGTTGAGGGTAACCAACAGACCACAAACCCATCAGTGACTTAGTGGGGTAACAGGTGAAAACTTCCCCCAGAAGAATGGTTGGATAAAAACACTTTGTTCCAACGGCCATGAAAGGCAGCCAAAAGCAGGTGCTGTGGAACCCTTAGAACTTGGCCAGCTATCAAAGAAGCCAAGATCATCCACTGCATCTGGGGCCCTCACCAGTCCTCCTGACTTTTGTCTTGCCACTGAAATTCAATGACTCTGGAAAAGAGTGAGGCTGATGACTTTGTGCAACCCTGCCTCGTTTAAATCCAATTCAAGCACAAGTTATCATCATGCCGTGATGTCATTAGTTCTCTTACAATACCAGACACATATATATGTATGTAGATATATACACGTGTCTCCCCTTCATACTTTATAGTCCAACCAAAATGATTTTGTTTCTCCAATCCATTTGCCACCTCCCTACATTTGTATCACTGTCTGTCATTTCTGAAACACATCTCACCTCTTCACTCTAGCATATTACAATCATTTGTCTCTCCAAAGCTCAGATCCAGTCATCAGTATATTTCCTGATGCTCCCAGCTATCAATATCTTCCATTTCACAATTTCTTTTTTGTTTATTTTGAGTATTCTTATATATGTGCATCTTTTCTCCTTAGAGGGTAAGGTATAAAGTCAAAAAGACTCATATTCCTGAGTTCAAATTTGACCTCAGAAACCTATTAGCTCTGTGACCTTGGACAAGTCACTTAGCTTTTTGCCTCTGATACCTGTTTTTTGCCTTGTTGACTGTTGGCCTCAGTTTCCTCATCTATAAAATGAGCTGGAGAAGGAAATGGCAAACCCCTCCAGTATCTTTGCCAATAAAACTCCAAATGGGGTCTTGAAAAATCAGACATGACTGAAATGACTGAACAACAAACTCCTTGAAGGCAGGGGCCATTTCTTTTCAGGTTTTACATTCATAGCTCCTAGAACAGAGCCCAGCACAATGCAGATGTTTAACAGATCTTTGGTGAGTGAAGAATCCAGTCCCCATTTGTATACTCCAAGACAATACAGCCAGATCCCCATCTTACTACACGAGCATGGAGTCAGAAGATGCCAGGCTGGCACTAAAGGAGATGATGGAAATCATCTAGTCCAATTTCCTTTTTTTTAGATCCTTAGCTTCCTCTGAAATTTATCTCAGGTACCACCTCCTAAGGGAAAGTTTACATGATCTCCCTAATTTTTAATATTCTCCCCCTCCTCGAATTATCTTACATTTACTTCTTAGAGTATATGTTCTACCTCCACTGTTAACTATTAGTAGAGGAAGCCCTGGAATAAAAGATTTGCCTGATAGCATTAGAGAAAGATACCCTCAACTCCTCAGATATACCCCTAGAATGCTGGGTGGGTAGATGGGAGGTATAAAAGAATGTAGTTGGCTTCCTTCTAGGAGACTTAGTTTAAACACTGCTATAATAGCATTTGGAGGCCTTAGAGGTCATCTAGTCAAATTTAATTTTTATTAGCCATTCTGCCCTCTCCCATAATTGAGATCTTATCCTTTCCTAAAAGAAAATTCTCTTCCAAAAAAAAAAAAGGCTTCCTCCCCGCAGCCTTCCATGAGTATTGTGACTTAGACTAAGTTATCTTTCTTTTTTTCAATTTTCTATAGCAGAGAGACCAGATTGAGGGCTGAGATGTATGATTTTGTAATGGGTAATTCTTGTATTTGTGAATTTTCAGTGGGTTGTTATATCCTTGGTTCTAGATAACAAGATAGACATTCATTGCATGTGATAGTTAGACCCTTCTTTAGGGGACCACATGGTAAGCTCCAGGACTTGAGAGAGTTAAAAGCTAAGATAAGCCTGAGAAACAGAAATTGAATAGCTTAGAAAGCTTAGGTGCTATTTTTTAATTAGCAGTGAAACATGTGGAAGACTACAGAGAAATGTATGTGTCTGTGTTTCGAGGCTGAAACTTTACAAAAAGTACTTTCTTTATTTTCACCCTTAAGTTAAAACCATATAACCAATTATCAGATTTTATCTTTATATATTTTTAGAAACTTAATGGATGTCAGAGACTATTAAACTTCTAAATTAGTTTTTACAGACTCATGTGGATATAAATGCAGTTTGTTGGAAATGGGGGTGGGGGCTTAGCTTAAATTATATTTCTGCATATAAATGATTCAAAACAAATTTTTAAATTGTAATAAAAATGTTTGTAAGTATTAAATGGTTCATTGTAATTTTTAAAGAGAATTTGGGCACCAGAGAGTCTGGAACTGACTGAACAGCTTTCTTTTATACTCCCTACTAAAAGCCCTACGCTAGGCATATTATTTGGGAACTGAGATATGCTCTTTTCCCTTATAAATCTGTTTCATGAGTTGACATAGCCCAGAGTAGTCCATCCCTTGGCAGTTAACCTTCTGAGACAGAGCTTGCCCACACTCAGCCAAGCTAGTCCTCAATCACAAAGGAGTGAAAGATAAAAGTCCTGGGACCAAGAACAGTTCCTTCAGGGCCAGGTCTCGGGAGGAGATGAATTCCCAGAAGGCTTTCTCAGGCCATCAAGGCCTATGGCCCAGCATCAAAGCTTTCATGAGCACAGACTTTTACTATCTTGTTCTCCAATGATCTCTCCCAAACTGTGTAAATTCTTCATTAGTAAGACTTTGGTGATCAACTTTCTCTCAATTACATATCCATCTGCCCAAGGGAAGGGACCAGGACTTCTCCTCTATCATCCCCCAGATAATGAGTTTTCCAAATATTAGGAATTAGCCTGGAGATAAATGACTAGCAGCTGGGTGACTTAGTGGATGGAGTTCTTGGTATGAGTCGGAGAGACTGAATTTGAATTCTACCTCAAAGAAGTAACTCTGAGTTTGCCTCCATTTCCTCAAGTAAAAAATTAAAGGATTAGACTTGATGCCTTCGAAGGCTCTTTCTTGCTCTTTCTCCTCCCGGGGCATAGAAGATAGTAGAATTTGCAGAGAGGTCCACAGGATGATATAAAAGTGGAAAGAGCCTCAAAGCCCAGGTAGTCCAACCCCTTTGATTTGCAGAAAAGACTGAGGCCCAGCAAATTTACAGATATTGTCCAAGGAGATAGAAATTATCTGTAGGTGCCTAGAGAATGGAGTCTCAGCAAGCTTGAATCCACTATTGAGGAAGCTGAGTCTGATACATGGTAGTGGCTGCAATCAGTGAACTGTGAATTCTTTTGGTTAAGCTCTGTTTTTTTCAGGGGCTCCCAGCTGCTTTTTCCTGAGATACTTTGGGTTATCTGGGACAGACTTTTGTGATGGAATGATTTCTCCTCGTTAACTTCCATGGTGGGGGGGTATTTTATTTTTTTAGGTGAAGAGATTCACTTTAATTGTAGGACATCTTTCTTGATATCCCTTAATCCCTTTTGATCAGAGGGAGGAGGAGAAATAGCTGGTTCCCTGACAAATCCCATGACAATGTATGAACAGGCTCAATATTTTGAGCCAGCCCAAAGAAAGCACTGTTTCTAGAGCCAGATGGGGTTGAAGACAGTTTAATGAGATACAAGCAATTCCATACATATAAGCCCATTTCCCCTCTCCCCTTCTTGTTCCATCCAACAACCTCTGCAAGACAACTCACAGAATAGACTCACAGAAGCATAGAACACCAGAGCCAGAAAGAGGCTATGCCCTCGACCCATTTTTTTCAGAGGAGAAAACCAAGAGATTCCAGAAGGGACTTGTCCAAAATTAGAGAGGGAGTGAGTGAAAGAGCAGGAAACTAGAGCCCAAGCATCTAGATTTAAGCCCAAGTCTATGCATTCAGTCTCTGGGTTAGCCAAAAAGGAAGAGATGGTTCAGAGAAGGATGTGTTGAAAAGAAACAGAAGGATGTGTTGAAAAGAAAAAAGCTGACCTCAGAGGTCAGAGAGATGGAAAAGCATAGGAATTAGAACAGATTGAGGTGGCTGGGATGGGGGACAGTTAGAATCTAATTGGGTTTGTAGAGGAATTGCAGAAAACATGCTCGTTGATCCAATCCACATGGCTTGAGACACGTGTGTAGACACCAGGCTTGATGGGTGAGCCACATATTCCCCAACTCACCACCCCAGCTTGCTTCCAGGAATCCCCAACTTTGCAGGCCAGGGGTCCCCCAGAGTCACCCTAAAAGGCAGGAAAGAAGCTGTTAGCATGATCCAAAGGATAGTTTCCAGGAGAAGGACATAACAGGATGTAATGGAGAGAAGGTGGGGAAAGAAGGCAACGAAGGAAGGGAGAGACTTTGGGGAAGAAGAGACATCCAAAATTTCTCACCTGACAGAAGCCTACATGTGGTTTTCCAGCACATAGCATATCATCAGTAATTATCTTTACAGATGAACCAGTGTAGGTTTTCTTGTGGTACTTTTCATCACAGTCTTTTGGATCCAACAAAGAAACTTGTACCTTCCTCAGGGTGTAGGGTGGAGGCAAGAACACTACAGAAGAAAGAGAAAGAAGTGTATTTCTGGTGGTTTAGAGGGGAAGAGGTGTCCTGGGACCCTCACAGAGGCTTAGGAGTCATCAAAGGGTGTATCTCATTTTGGGTGCTAGACACCAGGCAACATGGGATGGACCCCAAACCCGAGACCCATAATCTCTGTGCTGTGTGGTTAGGGATCTAATAGCAGGGTCTTGGATAGAGCCAGGATTTGTGGAACAATGTTTCTGCTCCAGAAGAACTGGTACCTAAATACCATGGTCTACAAATAGCGCCCTAGCTGTGGGGGGAAAAATGGAGAGGAGAAAGAGAAATTGGGGGAAGAGATCACCAGATGTGCTCAATGGCCTAGTCCATATAGAACACTGTGGAGTAGTCAATTGATTATCCTATTGTTCAGTTCACCATTAGAGACATCTAGGGAGAACAGTGGATAGAACACATTGGATAGGACCTGAAATCAGGAAGGCCTGAGTCCAAATCTATCCTCAGACACTTACTAGCTATTTGACCCTAGGCAAGTCACTTAACCTCTGTCTGCCTCAGTTCCTTCATCTGTAAAATAAGGATAATAATAGCCCTTATGTCCTAGAGTTGTTGTATCTAATGAAATATTTCTAAAGCACTTTGTAGAGCTTAAAGTGCAATATAAATGGGAAGATGGTGGTGATGATGATAATGTGTTGTCTCCTTCTATTAGAATGGAATCTCCTTGAAGAAAGAGACTGCTTCATTTTTCTATTTTTATTCCCAAAGCTTAGCACCTAGTAAGTGCTTAGTAAAAGCTTTCTCATTCATGTACCCACTCATTCAATACTCTCGCTTTACTAAGAAAGATTCTGAGTTCCTGAGAAGGGAAAATTTTTTCTGAGTACATCTAGCTAATAAATAGCAGATTTAGGATTTGAACACAGGTTCTTTAGAGTCCAAATCCAATGTCCTTTAAGATCAGCCTGCTATAGAGACCAATGACACAGCCACCTAGGGATCTGGGAAGGAAGCAAAGACCTAAGATATTTTTGCCCATGGAGCTAAGGGTCCAGTATTCTTTTTAAATTGTTTGAATTGCTAATAGAAAAAAGAAAGCATGGGTTCTCTAACTTTTTCTCACTCTCTCCCCCTAGACTTCAGCATACCTAGTCCTGACCCCAGTCCTGGCACCAGAACTGGGGAATGGGAAAAGACCCATTTCCTTCCCAATGCTCACCTCCAGAATCAAGTTTGCCCCAGCCAGTCACCCAGCACTCTGAATCCAATGGGAAAGTCTCAGTGGCATTAGGAAGGCTGATAAGCTTAACATGACTGGACAACTCCACAGGGGTCTTCAATTTTAGCAGAGCAATATCCCAGCCCCGAAAAGCAAAGGTGTATTTTGGAGGGACAATAATCTCAGCCAGGGGCAGTAGCTTGTCTTTATAATACAGGTGCTGTTCCATCAGTTCAATCTTGATTGTTGAAGGCTCCTTCGGAATCCTGGGTGAAGAAGGAAAGAAATGTTTCTTCAAGGCACCTGGGTCTGGGCTGGAGGGCCACAACAGAGAGCAACAGTCCCAGGACTCTATCCTCTCCCTCCATTCCCTGCAGCTCACCTTTGGGGACCTGAGGATTGATCCTATCTGGGCCTTCTACACTTGAAGGTTCTCCAGCTCATTGATGACCAACTTTCTTTCTCCCTCCTGAGTTCCCAATTAAATAATAGTAATGGTACCACACATACTTAGGACACTTTTTAGTTTAGAAAGTGCATAGCCTCTAGCTTTCATCTTTGAGTGAGTCAGAGCAGGGACTGTCATCCCTGTAAATAACTTGTCCAAAGTTACACAGGGAGGCTATGACAAAGTATAGACCCAAATCCAAGTTTCCTGACTCCAAGCCCTAAGTCCGTCTCCACTCTTCTCTCCACATGCCAGGGTCATTCATGCCCATACAGCTGAATGAGGAGGGGGTGACTCACGTGTCAATGCAATGGGCAGCAGTCAATACCCACTGGGGGTGGATAAGGGAGCCACCACAGAAATGCATCCAGTATGGACCTATATCCCGTCTGAGGCTGACTTGCCAAGGCCACTCATCCTTTGAAGTTTCCTGGTCTCCAACAATGCCAACTTGCTCCCTGTCTAAACAGAGAGAAAAGAGACTGTGCAAGGATGAATTCAGAAATGCAGCCCTCTTCCATAGGCTTCACACATCTGCAGTACCCACTCTCCACTCCCAAGATTATGTGCCAAGGGCTGGGTCTCAGCTGTGGGATCCCATTCTTTCCCATAACAATCATTATAACAATAATAATCATGATAACAATGATGTCAATGGACATTCTACAACTCCCTGAGCTTTGCAATACACTTTGCAATTATTATCTCATTTGATCCAACTCACAACCCTTTGAGATAGGTACTAAAGGAATTTTAACTTGACAAATATGAAAATTACTGCTCTAAAGAGGAAGATAAGAACCATACAGCTAATAAGTATCAGTGGTAGGAGTTGAACATGACTGTTCCTGATCTTATATCTAGTATTCTTAAAAATGTTGCTTCCCAAGAGAAACCCAAGAATCCCATTTCCCAGCAATCACCACTACCTCTCTTCCCATCCCAAAGGCAGAGTTGAAGCATTCCCCTTGTGCCTCCCAGGTATCACTCCTCATGAGATCAGCACACGTCTAGATCTTAGAGAAAGGGACTTCAAGATCAGACTATTCCTAATTCACCTTGAATCAGAGGAACTGAGCTCCCCAAGACGGGAAGGGTCAGGAACAATAGGCTGAACATCTGGAAGAAAAGAGAGAAAGATACTAAAATTATCAGAGTGTAGACCCAAATGCCAGAATCTTGGAGGAAGCATCTCTGCACGGTGGGACTGGGAGCTGAAACTTTGGAAATTAGGTTGCCATAGGGGATTAAGATTCTTACCATGTCCAAGTTCCAGTGTTGTGTCCTCCCCATTAATTAGCCCCCTACTTATCCTCCAAGAAAAGGAAGTAGAGGAGGGAGGGTGAACAGGGCAAACCCAGCCCTCTTCTACATGTGGAGGGGGTGAGTGAGGGAGGTGAAGGAAGTAAAGCTGGACACATGCTGAAAAGTCATGCTGATGATATTTCAGATATATGCACCTATCTACTAGTTCTCCATCCCCATCTTATTTTTAATCCTCTTAACCCTTCCCTATTTCTAAGTGGCCTGGAAGTCAGAGACCTATGAGACCAATTCCAATTAAGCCAAAGAAGGTTAGAGGATCATATTTTTCTCCTCAGAACTTTTATAATACTTTCCTTATGCCCTCCAAAAACTCTCACTTATCATATACCCATGTGTAGTGTTAGATATCAGTGTTTCTGTCTTTTTGTCCTCCTCTAGTATAAGAATACAGATGTCTAAACTTTAAATAATCCACAGGATCCTATTCAGTGCTTCTTCCACAATGAATAATTAATCTATATTGAATGCATTAATAAATGAATGGATGAATAAGATCACAGGATCATAGTATTAGAGTTGGAACAGACCTCAGAGATTTTCTAGTCCAATTGCATTTTAGGATCAGCAAACTGAAGCCCAGAGATTTTGCCCAAGTCCTGTTAAACGACTTGCCTATGGCCACACAGGTAGAAAGTAGCTCTTAAATTTTCTGACCAAATCTATATAACTCTTCCAAGACTGTCTTACCCCATCATGATTTGCATGTGCTCCTTCTTGTTCCCAAAGAAAATGGCATCTGCCTAATTTCACACCAATTTGTCAGTTTGCCCAGTAGGGAACACTGGGACAGACCCATTCCTAGGGTCTACCATGTATACTTACTCTCTGTCTGTCAGGAGCTATTCTCATTTCCATAGTGGGTTAAGGGGCATTACACCCATTGCAGTTCTCCAGAAGGATCTACAACCTTATTCATATTGCTAATCTTCCAACAGTGCATACCATAGCCCATCCATGACTGCCTATACTGTATAATTCTCATCCATGGCTTCTCCTAATTTTGCCACAAGGCATCCTCCAACAGCCAAAGAATCTTCCTTGTTGTCTCTTAGCAGTAAGAGGAAACCAATGGAGCACAAGGTCTGTCTACTGGCTATTCCTTGCTCTACCTACTACTTCCTTTTCCAGTTAATACATTTCTGTAACATCATCTCTTACACCCACCACGTACCTTTGCTTTACCTTATGTATGATCCTCAGTTTTAATTCTTCAGAGACTGTGGTTTCTTAACTTCTAGCCATAGAGTATTGCCAGAAGAATACAATACAGAAAAGACGAGTTTTGTTTCAGGGAGAGATGGTAGATAATTTCAAGTAATTCTCATTGTCCCCAAAAGCAATCCAGCCTAGTCTCCTGTTCACTTCTCAAGTTCATTGTCCATTTGTTTTTGTTTTTTTTATTTTGATCCATATTTGGTTTTATTTTTCTTGGTATTACTTTTTTAATTTTAAACATTTATTAATATTTATATTTTAGAAAAGTTAACATGGTTACAAGATTTATGCTCTTACTTTCCCCTTCACCCCCCGCACTTCCCCCTCCCCTGGCCGATATGCATTTCCACTGGTTTTAACATGTGTCATTAATCAAGACCTATTTCCAAATTGTTGATAGTTGCATTGGTGTGGTACTTTCGATCCCCTATCATGTCCTCATCATCCCATGTATTCAAGCAGTTGATTTTCTTCTGTGTTTCCTCTCCTGCTGTTCTTCCTCTGAATGTGACTATTCCATAAATCCCTCAGAATTGTCCTGGGTCATTGCATTGCTGCTAGTACAGAAGTCCATTGCATTCGATTTTACCATAGTATATCAGTCTCTGTGTACAGAGTTCTTCTGGCTCTGCTCCTTTCACTCTGCATCAATTCCTGGAGGTCTTTCCAATTCACATGGAATTCCTCGTTTATTATTCCTTTTAGCACAATAGTATTCCATCACCCGCATATACCACAGTTTGTTCAACCATTCCCAAATTGAAGGACATACCCTCCTTTTCCAGTTTTTTGCCACCAAAAAAGTGTGGCTATAAATATTTTCTTGCAAGTCTGTTTATCTATGATCTCTTTGGGTACAAGCCCAACAATGGTATGGCTGGATCAAAGGGTAGGCATTCTTTTATAGCCCTTTGAGCATAGATCCAAATTGCCATCCAGAATGGTTGGATCAGTTCACAGCTCCACCAGCAATGCATTAATGTCCCAATTTTGCCACATCCCCTCCAACATTCATTATTCTCCCCTTCTTTCATTTTAACCATTCTGCTAGGTGTGAGGTGATACCTCAGAGTTGTTTTGATTTGCATTTCTCGAATTATTAGAGATTTAGAACACTTTCTCATGTGCTTATTGATAGTTTTGATTTCTTTACCTGAAAATTGCCTATTCGTGTCTCTTGCTCATTTATCAATTGGGGAATGGCTTGATTTTTTATACAATTGATTTAACTCCTTGTATATTTGAGTAATTAGACCCTTGTCACAGTTTTTTGTTATAAAGATTTTTTCCCAGTTTGTTGTTTCCCTTCTGAGCTTGGCTACATTGCTTTGGTTTGTACAAAAGCTTTTTAGTTTTATATAATCAAAATAATTTATTTTACATTTTGTAATTTTCTCTAACTCTTGCTTGGTTTTAAAATCTTTCCTTTCCCAGAGATCTGACAAGTATACTATTCTGTGTTCACTTAATTTGTTTATAGTTTCCCTCTTTATATTCAAGTCATTCACCCATTCTGAATTTACGTTGGTGTAGGGTGTGAGATGTTGATCTAAACCTAATCTCTCCCATATTGTTTTCCAAATTTCCCAACAGTTTTTGTCAAATAGTGGATTTTTGTCCCAAAAATTGGGCTCTTTGGGTTTATCATATACATGAAAACAACTACAAAACACTTTCCAAATGATTAAAACTAGATCTAAACAATTGGGAAAACATTGATTGCTCATGGATAGGACGAGCTAACATAATAAAAATGACCATTCTACCCAAATGAATTTACCTATTTAGTGCCATACCTATCAAACTACCAAAAATCTTTTTCACTGAATTAGGAAAAACTATAACAAAGTTCATTTGGAATAACAAAAGATCAAGAATATTGAGGGAAATAATGAAAAAAAATGTGAAGGAAGGGGGCCTAGCAGTACCAGATATTAAACTATACTATAAAGCAGCAGTCATCAAAACCGGTATGGTACTGACTAAGAGACAGAAGGGAGGATCAGTGGAATAGACTTGGGGTAAGTGACGTCAGCAAGACAGTATATGATAAACCCATTGTCCATTTGTAATAAAGGTCCAAGATCAGTTTTAAAGGTCGGACATTCAGGTGCATATCATGCCCTGTGAACCAAAGGCATTTTTGCTCTACTTTTTGGTGTGTGTCTTGCCCTATGTGGATTGTTAAGCCAAACTCTTTGTAGTGAGTATTGTTGTGAGGAAGATTAGGTAGTAATTAATTAAGTATTAAGGTTGACCTAGCAGGAAGCCTGGTGCATTCTATGATGGAATGAAGGAGAAGGAAGTATGTGTGCCCTGAGAGAGGACTCCATTAGTGGTGGGCAACTGTTGCCAGCCCAGAGAGATCTCAGACCCTGCTTCCTGATTTCCTTGGGATCCTGAGTGGAGGTGGATTTCCAGCAAGAGGAGAAGACCTACAGAGCAGAACCAAGCAGAGGAGGAGTTTGAGGCCTGGTGGACAGCACCTCAAGTTCACTCACTCTTCTTGGTATCTTAGACCACCTAGGATTTTGGCATCCTGTGAACCCCTTTGGAAAACTGTGAGAACCCTCAAAGCCAACCCTCTGATCCATAACTGTGCTGTTCAAGGCTGGCTGGTACCAGGCTTGAATCAGCTCCCAGAGACTGCACTGCTTCTTGGGCCCTGCCTGTTAGATCACTTAGATTAGTGTAGAAATAAGTCCTCCCCTTGCCCTGTGGCATAAAGGATAAAAATCCTTTAGATTTTAAGTATAGAAATCCCTTTCCCGCCTTTTAGCTAAACATAATTAAAGCTGTTAAACCCCTTTTACCTTGCCTGCTTGTTTCTAGACTCTGGCCTAGGGAGAGCAGGGTGACAGTTAAGATCAACTGCCATTCCTGTAATAAATCCAGAGAACTCCTTATGCTGGTCCAGTCTCTCTTACAACCCAGTGTGTGTACCCACAACTATTTTGATTATATTTTAACATCCCTGGTGCCCTCCATTACCTATATTTTTTACAGTATGAATCATTTTAGGTGGTTCTGCAATGGTCTGGACTAGAAGCAATCAGCATGATGCCCTCAGCACTTGGAGCATCTAGAAAATCTCACCATCTATAGATGATTTGGTCTCTATGTGAGATCTCCTCCATGATATGCTGAAGACATTTGTAGCACACATCTCCTTGTTTTATGCTCCAGCTGGTATAATCAAAGAAGTATTAATCAAAGTTGTCTTTGCTTAAATCTTAAATAATCTTATAGAAATATGTGCCAGAGAAAGCTTAATATTTTTTAATAGTAAAGTAATGTTTATTTAAAACAGAAACCAACATAACTTTGACATTTTGATTTGTCTTTTTTTCATTCTTCCCCAAAACTGAATCGACGTTTTATTAGGGCACTAATACTAATACCCTGGTTTATACTTGGCATCCTTTATTTTTAACAACTAACTCTTTAAAACTCCAGCTGAATATAGGCATTGTTCCATTACTAGTGAAAATCCTATGACTGCAGAGAACCATAAGTTTTGGAGAATAAGATTCTTCCTGTGATTGACAGGGTTGGGGTTATTCTGTGCTTAAAAGAAGAGCACATGCTGCCACCTAGATAAACTCTGTAGCTTTTGTTATAATCTGATGTTAGATTGTGAAGGATGGACTTTTTGGAAATGACCAAAGACACTCACTTGGCATAAATAAAATATAGAAAAAGATAAAGGAATGTTTAAAATCATTACAATTTTTAAAAAGAAAACAAGGAAATTCAGGTTTTGAAAGATGACAGTGACTATTATTCTTTTAAAACTTGCTTTTTTATTAGAAAAACTATAGTAGACAAATTCCTCTCTGGAATAACCAAACAAAAACTCTACAAATCCGTCCCCACAGAATATTATTTGCAAAAGCCTGCTTCTTCCCTTCCACATATTGCCTCCCCTATTAGAATGGGAGCTTCTTGAAAACAAGGGCTGTTTTATTTTTCGGTTTGTATCCCTAGCACTTAGAGCAGATTTTTTTGTACATTGTAAGGATTGAATAAATGCATTTTCTTTCATTCATTCACTAACCTCATCAAGGAAGGTCCTGGTTTTATACAAATGAGAAAATACTCATATTTAATGCTAACTGAGCATATTTTCTCAGGGTCATTTGGAGATTCAAAACAAGATCTGAGTCTTTCCCATATTTCTGTTATAGTTATTTCTTCAGATACCTTAAGAATCAATTCTCCTTGAGCTCAAAATTGTGTTTCTTTGATCGCATACTCCCATTATATACTTAATTTAGTCTTCCCGTCTGTATTTTCTCCAGCACCATTTCCACTTTTTCAAGAAATGCATCTATAACTGCTATGTTATGGTACTAATGTGGTGTCTCTTCCATACAGATTGCCAATGCAATATAATAGATAAAACATTCATAAACAAGTACAGAAAAACAGAAATATTTAGGACATCCTTTACTGACTACAATGCAATAACAATTATAATCAATAGAAGACCCTGAAAGGGCAGGACTCATATTTAACTTAAATGAAGACTCAATTATTTAACCCTGACAATTTGACTAACTACAAAGAGCAAATTATAGAAACCATAGATGGATTAAATCAAAGAAAATTAAAATGACATAACAACATGGCAAAACACTTGGGAGGCAGCCAGAGTAGTCATTAAGGGAAATGTTATATCTCTGAACACATATCAACAAATAGAGATAGAATGGGTCAGTGAACTGGGTATACAACTCAAAACACTAGAAAAGTCACAAAAGAAAAACATCAATAAACATAAAGATAGGAATTCTGAAAACCAAAGAAGAGATTTAAAAAGTTGAAAGGCTTTTTAATCCCATTGATAAATAAAGTTAGGGTCCTTAAGAAATAACTAATAGAGTTTTTTGTCTCATGGCTTTCCTACTGGCTTCATAGGTCACCAGCAGCTCTACTGGAGCCATCCTCGCAAATTCGGACAGTCATGCCATGTATGTTCTAACAAGCACGGCGTAATCCTCAAGTACAGTCTGAACATGTGCCACCATTGCTTCCAACAATATGCAAAAGACATTGGCTTCATTAAGTTGGACTAAATTATATTTATGGATCTTCCTTCAATGATTTCCCTGACCATCAGCAGTGACCATTTTACTGGACTCTGGACAACTATTTAAGCCACCTAAAGATTGATCCTGTTCATACTATGTTAATTTGTACATATAATTTTAAAAGGTCACCCTTTGTTAGGATTTAAAAAATTTAAAAAACTGATAGAATATTTAAACCATAAGCAGTGATCACCAAACCAATTTAGTGAAGAAGTAAATGACCACATGATATGAACAGACAGTTGTCAAAAGAAAAAATGTAAGCTAAAAAGTCATTTTTTTAATTTGAAATCACTGACATAATCAAGGTGGATACTCATTAATGGAGAAAATGCTGAATAAATTATGGTATGTGGATGTAAAGGAACATTACAATACCACAAGAAACAAAGAAAGGGACAAATTCAAAGACTCTTAAGGACTTGCAGGAATTAATACAAGGTGAAGTGAACAGACTAGGAGAAAAAAAATTACATGAGAGCTGATCCCCTGCTATTTGAAAATCTGGCTGGGGAATGACACATGGCCCTATCACTAACTCTATTTTGAGAGGGAGAAACTCCTCAGAGCCCCAGAAAATATCTGAGGAACCTGGTAGTTCTCTGATTTAGCAGCAATGTCTGGAAAGCACAACACTCTCTCAGTAACCAACTAGAGGTAGCTGTGTGCTTAAAAAAATAATGTGGGGGTAGAGGGGAGGAGGAAGGGGAGGGAAGCTAGTTGGGGCAGGGGGGTTGTCACTGCTTCATCAGTCCCAGAGTAGGAAAGAAGCAGCTTTGTCCAGAAAGGGAGTTATTAGATCCAGAAGGATACAGATAGTAGAGTTGGGCTCAAACTGTAACATGTGATGTATGATGCAAGAGACCTAGGACATTGAGGCCTGAACCCCAAAGTCAAGAGTGGCCCTAGGCACATGAGTTTCCCAATTCATGTGCTCTGTTGTGTCTCTGTAAATGTGTGCCTCACAGACACTGAGTGCATTGAAAAGAGAGGGTTACCCAAGTTGATGAGTGAGCTGTTATACTTTGATTATTCCTTCTTTTGTCTTCTGTTGGGTAAATGTTGTGATCATTTCTGCTTTGCCTTTCAATAAATAATATTGTATAAATTACCATGATAACTATCTTGATATGCTACCATGCCTACTGGGTGGGTGATGAGAATGTGTAAGACTGATTCTATTTAAATGATTTTAATTCCATGATTTGAAAAAACTGATTTTCCTTAGGACCTTGAGTAACTTGAAGAAATAGATTTGTCTTTGAAAATTACAGCCTGGCTGGACAACCACTGGCTCATTCCACCAGCTCTCAAGGTGTCTCTCCATGAAATAAAGTCATCATGCTCTGTTTAGTCCTAGACTTGGTTTCTCCGATTTGTGGTCTCAGATTCTTTATCTCTAATTGAGTTTATCACTTGGCCTCAACTATGGGACATTTGACCCTAAGACTCAAAGGTATCTGCAGTGGCCCCTTCCTGCCCCTTTCCCACCTCCCTTCTCTAAGAATTATAAAAGTAGCTTCTGGTCAACTATACTTTGAGTATTTTTGTACTAGACCAATTTGCTCCCATGCACATCTATGTCCTTGCTTAATATAGATTATCTTGATCTTAAGATATCTCAGTTATATTCCTGTTCTAGGAAAATGGGATGGTGGTCTCTAGGTTAGTGAACAAATGAAACCCCCCAGGATGTTTGCTCCCCCTTGGGGGAAAGAGAGACCTAAGTTCTGTAGAGTTTATGCCTCAGCACCATTGTGAATATTCTTGTCTTTGCCTTATCATTTAATAAGTATTTAATATAAATCAGGAATGTCATGATAACTGAATTTGTATAAGAGTCATGACCACTGATGGGAACTCAGGAGATTAAAAAATTCAAGTAGTAGGGCATATTCCCCCATATCAGGGGTATCATTATGATCTCAATGGAAAGTTTTCGTTGTAGCCACAAGACTATAATGATAGCCCTCCTTTCTTGACCTCCCTGTTCCCAGAAAAAATTCTTGAACTGCTAGTGTGATATCATGTCAGGGAGCCCCTGCCAGCTCGGGGAGAGAAAAAGAATATGCAGCTACCACATCAGGCACCACACCCATTGGCCACACTACCTATGTGGACAGGTCGTGACTGGGCTACAACTCTAGAGAGATTCAAATCTTCTTTCCTCTCTAGGAGCCTTCTATGAGACTTTCTATGAGCAGTGGGATGGACCTGAAGTTTCTTAAGTTAAAATGTGGACTCAGACACTTCCTAGCCACGTGGTCCTGGGTAAGACACTTGACCCTGTGACTTCTGTTTCCTCATCTGTAAAAATGAGCTAGAGAAGGAAATGGCAAACCATTACAGTGTCTTTGCCAAGACAAACCCAAAATGGAGTCAGTAAGAGTTGGACAGAACTGAAACAAATTATCAAAAACAAAAATCGTACCTCCTTTACTAAGAAGATATTTAGTAACTCCATCTTCTCCAATATTTAAACCTCAAAACTCTCATTTTATGTCCCCTGGTGTCTTTCTTTACTTCAGTTTCTAATAGTTGCCAAGATCAACTCCTACTTCTACTCTTATTCTTCCCTTCCCCCTTTCCCTTCTATGATCCTCCCCCGCAAAATGGCCATGCGAAAATATTCTTTAGCTAACAATGCACATGCCTACTTTCCTATTTGTATAAAATCAAGTTCTTCCTTGATGAGGTTAGTGAATGAATGAATGTTTCCAATCTCTCCTTTAGGCTACTTATGAATGTCTCCAAATCTCTCTAAGCCTTAAAAATCCTTCACTTGATGTTATCTACTCATATTATCATCCTAGACCAGTGATGGGAAAACTTTTTAAAGAGGGGGCCAAAGGAAAGGAAGTGCTCATCTGTCTGTCTGTTTCTAAGGCAACTCTTTCAAAGTTTCATTGTATTGTATCCTACTCATTGTATTCGTCAGATTAGGAATAATGTCACGCAGCTGGACAGAACATATCAGGGGGCCACATCTGGCCCACAGGCCTTAGTTTGCCCATCACTGTCCTAAACCATTTTTTCCTTCCAGTTACCATCATAGAAAAAAAGGGGGGCGGGGGGGAATCCTACCCTCCTTGACTCATTCAAAACCTCACACTCTTATCAAGCCCTTACAAGTTGGTTTCTGATACTGCCATTCAACAGAAACTGTTCTCCCCAACCAGTTTTCCTAGATAAATTTCTATCTGATCCAGTTACCAGTTTTCTCATAATTAAATCCAGATACCTGTGTTCAATTTAAATCCTCCTTTACTGCTGCAGTTTTTGAACACTGTTGATCAGCCTTTCCCTCTGGTTATTCCTTCCTCTTTAGGTTTTCATGACACTGACTTCTCCTGTTTCTTCTTCTACCTGTCTGGCCACTGCTTCTCATTTTTCTCAGAAAAATAATACCAGTAAGAGGCATTTATATAGTGCTTTAAATTTTCCAAGACCCTTTGATATCCTTTTTCATTTGAATCTCACAATAACCCTGTGAAATGGATGCTATAATTACCTGAAGCCTATCGAGATTAAGTGATTTGCCTAGTATTACATAGACATCATGAAAATATCTGAAATGGCATTTCAACTGAGGCCTTGCTGACTGCAGGCCATTCATTCTGCCCACAAACCTACCTCCATTCCTGTCTATTCTCTCCCATTTTCTTGAGTGTGGGTTAAGTTCTATGGGCTGAGCACTCTTTAATTCTTTCTTTGCTTTTTTTCTTGGTGATCTTCTTAGTTCCTCTGGGTTCAATGATTGCCTCTAGGCCAGAGGTCCGCAACCTTTTTGGCCTTGAGAGCCTTTTTGTTTTGGAAAAGCCTTATCTCTTATGTGTGTTAGAAAGAAAATGATTCCAGGATTGTGATTGCTAGGGAGCAAGGTATCATCTGTTATCTCTGTTCCCAGAACCATTCTTTGGCATCTCTGAATACAATAATTGATTACAAGGAATGATAGTATGATCTTTGAATATTCTCTCATTACTTCAAAGTTAACTAACAAAAGAGGCATGGATCATCTTATCTAAAAGGCCAGGTACTATCTGGATCAGATAGAAATTTATCTACGAAATGATTGAGAAAAGATGGGGGACTTCAACTGCTTTTAGTGATAAAATCAAGAAGCTACAGACAACTTATGGGATATATGCCAATTAGATGGCAAATGCCAGAGAGGAGCCTTGAGTTATTATTTCAAGTGAGGAATCAAAGATTTAATAAAGATGCCTGCCTATGGTCTTTTCCTATGAGAGTCTATATGTGAAATGTTCGTTTAGATTCAATAGCAAAAGGGAGAATAAATTTCAATAAAAACAAAGATTCTAAGAAAATATTGCTTATTAATTTAACTTTGTATAAATTTGTGTATCCAGGTAGCAAACAATATCACATTCATCTGTATTTCTCAAAGTGAGGAAGGATAGTATTTGCAAGTATAAAATTCCAAGAAAGAAAACAATATTCTTATACACATAAAAAGTGTCACAGTTCTGAAATTAGGAGACATTTAGAAAAAATTATTTCAACAGATAAAGATTTGGGAGGTTTTTTGGGGGCAGAAGAGCCTGTCAGAGAGAAATTTCTGAATCACCTATCTATGTACAGTCAGTCAATAAGCATTCATTAAGTTCCTATAATATGCCAAGTACTTTCTTAAGCTTAGACTACTTAATATAAAAATCAAAATCCCTACCAAATTAGAATGATAAAAATGAGAAGGTATAGAATGCAATTAGAATGACTAAAATCTGACTAACTCAAAAAAGTTGTCAATAAAATATTCAAACAAATATTATATTGAGGAAAGACATTAAACATGGACTATCAACATTTCCCATAGGATTCTAAGCAAGTTAAAGCAACTGCAAAAACAAGTAGCCCAAGAGAGCCCAGAAACCATGTTGGTCCAGAAACCAAACACTGTCACCTTGACTGAGGCAAAAAGAGATATGACATACCAGGGCAACACTACTTCAGATAGTGAACTCATTTGTAAAATGTTTTATATAAGGATGATATAAGATTGTTTTCTTTTGTTTTTAAAACCCTTATCTTCTCCCCTAGAATCGAAACTAAGTATTGCTTCAAAAGCAGAAAGGTAAGGGCTAGACAATTGGATCTGAGTGATTTGCCAAACACCTCACAACTCGAAGCCTGGCACTCCTTCCACTGTGCTACCTAGCTGCCCAGATGGAAAATTTTTCATGCTTTCACCCCACAATTAGCAAAAAGCAAAAGAAAGAAAAACAAATCTAAAGAAAACTAACCTTGACACTCAAATAAGTTAGGTCATCCCAAATGCATTTGTAAAGGAAATTAGAAAGGCAACAAAAAAATGATACAGATATGTCAATATTGCCAAGTCAAAGTTTTTTTTTTTGTTATTGTTGTCTGTGACATACATAACAGGAGTATCTGGAAGATCTCATCTTTTTCCCTTTGAGATCTATAGGAATATCCTTCATGATGGTAGAACCATCCACATGTAGAACCACATATAGATTCTACTACTAGAGATCTCAGTATGCTGTATAAGGGAGTAGCAAAAGCACCAAAGAACATGACGACAGGAAGAGCATCTGGGCCAGACCTCTGCTCGAGGTAATATAATTTACAAGTATAGAAAGAACAATTCTCAAGGTATCTCAAAGTCAGAAAGCTGCCGAATAATTTGGGAAAAGTCACAAACTTTTTAGCATTCCTCCTCACCCCCAAACAATTGAGAAGACACCATTAATTACCAACCACTGATATTTTCATTTCTATACAATCTTAACAACAGTAATCAACAATAGAGTTAAAGAGATAATTCTGTTCAATGATCATGTGATTACCAATATGAAACATTAAGAGAGAATGAAACATCAAGAGAGGTCAAAGGGAAAAGGATAAAGTCTTCCAAGTGCTCCTGTTTTTGAATAGCATGGTGCTGACTGCACTTAGCCCCAGAATATAGCAATTCTCTTCATATGGTTCACACCTATTTATAGGAGATCAGACTAACAACATACACAGGAAAAAGCAAATGCATGAAGAATGTCTTTCTTTCCACATATAATTGGGTGAACAGTCCCTTGAATGTTTAATCAACCATATCTTAACATAGGCACTGCAGATGAATAATCAACTGAGCCCAAAAATTAATAAACAGAGCAAAGTGGACTGAATTGCATTTGGGAAGGTACACAGATCCCAAAACACTTGGTGGCACAAGAATCCATCTTCTTCATGCCATGATTCTTCTGGTAATGCTAAATGACTGCAAATCCCAGAATAGCAACATCCCAACAATCAGAACTGGGGGACCCAAAAGGCAATGGAGAGGCACATGAGCTGTACTAAGTAAAGATTGCATCAGATTACTAGTAAAGACTTATCTGAAAAAGTAGTCTAAGAGATATCATCCAGGAAACAGATCTTTTGGAAAGGACATGTCAGTCACTCAGTAAGAAAAGAGATTAACAGATGGACAGCAGGAGTATAGAAGCTAAGTTGTTACATAAACTAGAGGAAGATACCGAGGGCCCTGAAGGTTTATAGGAGAACATGAAAACAAATTGCACAAGATGAGAAATGGCTTGTGATTTGCACCTTTGGAGAGAAAATCCTCATCAATGAGGACACATGAAGCCACTGAAAAACAAATTGTGGCTGATAATTGTGTTTGTAGTCCTTACAGTTTCAAAGCACTTCCATAAATGATCTGTTTTGACTGTCCTAACAGCTCTGTAAGGAAGGCAGTACAGATGAAGAAATTAGACATGCTCAAATTTTACAAAATATAAACTTCCCTCAGATTCTGACTCTGCCTTGTACCTTCTTTGAGGATAGGTAGTCTCCATCCAGCTCTCTCCAGACCCACTGACATTTTCAAAGCTTCCCCAGAGGTGGTGGGGTGTTTCTTCACAGAAAATTTTACAAGTAAAAAACATCACTTCCCATGAGTGATGTTTCCAGCAATAGGAAGAAACTACAATGCCCATTTCCCATCCAAAACAAAATGACAGTTCTTGAATTTGCACCATTGATCTCTACAGGGTTCTTCAAGATTGAAGGATTTGATGAATGGCCAAGTGGAGAGAGGAATTCCCAGTCTTTCCATTGTTCCTCTCCCCATCTTCAATAACTAGAGAACTCACTGAGAAAAAGGGGATGCGGGGGGTGAAGGGGAAAGTAGGAGCATGAATCATGTAACCATGTTAAAAACGAATATTAATAAATGTTAAAAAAAAATCACTGACTTGGATGAAAATATAGTTAACTTAATTGTAAGATTTGCAGTCTACAGGAAGCTGGGAGAGATTCATTATGAGATAGGGAAGAGGTGGCAAGATAATAGTTCAGTTGTAAAGGCCTTGGGTTGTAAAAATAAAATAGGGGACGGGCACACAAATATAAAAACAAGGAAAAATGAAATTAAGGTTCAAAATTGTTCCTTAAATACTTTTGATAGATGATATCAAAAGTATCTTCAGTGGTAAATGAAGTGAAGCTCAAAGAGGAACTTCCCCTCAGGGCCAGGCTCAAGGAATGCTAAAGAGACTCTTGTTTATGAAAAATAACCTTTTTATTAAAATATATATAAGGGGAAAAGGATTTCTAATTTTAAGGGACTCTAACTCCACCCAAATAAACTCCCCGGTTCCACAAGGAACCTCTTCTCCTGTGGTTCACAGGCTATGCTAATCATCCCTGATCTAACAAAATTTATACTATTCTAAATAAACCTAACCACTATAACTCTTAACTTTGCCTTTAAGTAATAAAGATAACCAAGGCTAGCTGGTTGAGTCTCCACAAGAATCAAGTTAGGACTCTGAGTCTTCACAGACTCAGAGTCCAAACCAAAGGCCAGGTTTTGTTTGGTCTCTTCAAAGTTTAACCAATCTATAAACAGTAACAGATAAATGAATAGTGTTTCCCAAGTTGGAAAAGAAAACACTCCACTCCTTCAAGTTTTTCTCTCAGACAGAGATAGAGAGAGGCAAAGATGTTACCTTCTCTAGCCCTGAGAGAGAGAGAGAAGCTACATGTAGTTCTATTGACTGCCAGAAGCCCATTCCTGGAATGCCACACCCAGAGAATGTAACTGTCATAGAATAACGGTAATAACTGCCACTAGTTGAAATTAACACCCTCTCTGAGCTATATTGGAAACTCCACTTCTTCCTCAAGCCAGCCTCTCTACTTCTTATCTCTAAACTAATAAAATAATATAATTTTCTAATATCATCCTTATAGGAGAAGAGCGAAGGAGATAGTATAAAACCAGTTCAGAAGGGGCCCACGTTTCAGCCTAAAAAGAAAAAGATTCTCTTTGGCGAATTTTGAGGATAACCTGTGTATCAAGCTAAATAACCCCTACTTTGGAGATGCCAAAAACATTGTTTTTACCTTTATTTCATTTCCTTATGGGGGAAAGTCCACAGAAGAAAGTCAAATAACCAATAAATGATTAGGTAAGGAGATGACCAGGACAAACCCAAATTTGCTATGTAGGTGGCAACCTCCCTGATCAGTTAAGAGAGAGCCTGCTATTTTTAAAATAGGAAAATTCACTTGTTCCAGCATATCCAAGGTAGTTGACTCAAAATGACATTACAGGCAACAGGTATGAGGCATGTTCCCCCAAGACTGTGTTCAAAGGACAAGCAATTGTCAAAAGAATTGCAAATTATCAGCAATAATATGAAATATTTCCCCAAATCAGTAAATATTACAAGACAAATGCAAATTAAAATAATTGAGTTTGTACCTCATGTCAAGCAAATTGGAAAAAACAAAAATTAAAAAGACAAAAATACTCAATGTTAGAGCGTGACAAGATGATAGGCACATTAATACACTGTTGGTTGACCTGAGAATTGGTCCAACCATTGTGAAAAACAATTTGGATCTTTGTGTGAAAAATCAATAAACTCTTCATAGCCTTTGAATAAAGAGATCCCATTGCTGATCAAGGTCAATAGCAACAAAGGCTCCTTATGTACCAAAAAATTCATAGTAACACTTTTTGTGGTAGCAACAAAAAAAAGAGAGAAAGAAACAGAAATAAATGTTTGCCTAAATATTAGGGATGGCTGAAAAAACTGTAATAGATATGAATGCAAAAGAGTATTATCATACCCTAAGAATAAAAAAAAAGGATGAGCAATTCAGAAAAACATGAGAATTACAAGAAGGCAATGAAGCAAAACCATGAAAACATTATAAATAGTTATTACAATGATATAAATGAAAAGAAAACCAAAATGAAGCCCAATGGTTTTAATGAAAGTTAACATATATATAGTGCTTACTGTGTGCCAGACACTAGGAGGCAGGTGCTATTGTTATCTCCATTTTATAGATGAAGAAACTAGGTAAAGAGAGATCAAGTGACTTGCCCAAGGTTACAGTGCCCAGGCCAAGATTTGTGGTGGGTGAAAGATGAAATGCCTAAAGAAACAAAAGTTCAAGCTACCAAGCATATTAATTTATTAAGCTATGCAGGCCAATTACTTCACAGACCAAGACCGGACCCCCTCAGATTTGCCACTGAACCCCAAATAAAAAGGAAGACAGACTTGTACATATTAAAGTCAACTAATCAGATAAGAACAATTAATTAAAAGAAAACAATTAACCAGGAGACCATATTAGGGAATCTGATTTCTAATTGGAGGAAAGATTAGAGACTTTCCAAACTGGAGTAGAGAGGTACAATTTCCTGAAATCAAGAAAGGAGTTGTCCCACTCCACCCCAAGAGTCTTGTTATGATGATAATAACAGATAATTTGGAGAAGCAGATAAATGTGTCAGGGCCAAATAGAGCTTCAAGTCAAGAGCCACAGATTGACAGCCTTCAGTGAGGAAAGGAGGGGGTAAAACACTCCTGGATCTCAAACCCCTCCCCCTCTAACAGTTGCTGTTTCAGTTGGGTATGGAGACAGGATCAGATCCTGGTGAGTTTCTGTTATGGCTGAAACCCCAATGATATAAATGAAAAGAATACCAAAATGAAGCCCAATGGTTTTAATGAAAGTTAACATATATATAGTGCTTACTGTGTGCCAGTAAGCACTTTTCTTCAATTTATATTCCTCACAGATCTGATAGATGTGTATATAGAAGCTAGCTATCTAACTATTGAGGACAGAGAAGATCTTCTTAAACTGGCAGCAGACAGGATTCAAACTAGATGTCCAGACTGAGTTGTGAGTATTTTCCCAAGTAATTTCCCGGGCACAGATTTGAAAGTAAAGGTTATATTAGGAAATAACAAGAGAAACTAGAAAGGTTAATGAGGGTTTTAGGATAATGAAAGGAGACCCTGAACTTTTAGGTTGATGCTGCCCTTCCCCCCCCCCACAGGAGGGGATGAAGGCACTTAACTAAAACTGGCACTCTTGCTATTAATGAATATCTTTACTCTCTAATCGTTGATATAGACTAACCCTATTATACAGGCTAATCCTTCTGTAGAAACCACACTGGCTATGCCACAATGGCCTCTCAAGTGAACCCCCAAGTATGGAGTGGTAAGCAGGGTGTCTGCTCACTTCAACCTCCACAAAATAACTGCCAATTCCTCTCAACTGCCCCCTCACCCAAAGTTCTCCAGGGGGGTCCCCTGGAATTCTGGGTGAGGCTATCCCTGTATCTTTGCAGGGATTCCATGCTTTGCATCTCCACATAACAGTCTACAAATAATCAAAGGAATATGGAAACAAAACTGACCTGTCAGTATGAGAAGAGATTTTAGATAAGATATATGGGTTCCTTGAAATGTATCATTCTTTGGGTCTGACTGAGTTTCTGATCAGCATAGCCTAGGTCCTTGGTTAAGGATCTCTAAGCAGTAGGTAGAAGAAGTCTCCTTTCCCGGCCATCCAGGGTTAGAGTCAAATAGTACAATAAGGTTATCGCCTAATTCCCAAAACTGAATGAAATTTTCTCACAAGACATAAATTGGACTAGACACATAATTGAATAGAAAGGGAACTGAGCTAGGTCCAGAATTGAGTCACAAGTAGGGTTCACTCAATTCACACAATTAACCATTTGTTGTTCTAATGCTCTCAGTTCCCTCAGATTTGAGCCCAGACTCCAAAGCCAAAAGCTAGCTACCTAAAGCTATCCTTAAAGGGGCAGTGGGAGGATAGACAAGAATGTACTATTGATGGAGCTGTGAAATAGACCCACTATTCTAGGAAGCCATGTAAAACTATGCCCTCTGAATCCTTAAACTGTGCATATGGACTCAGCCTCTGTCCTCACAAGATTATTATGGCAAAAGGGCTTTGTAAACCTTGACATGCTATAGAGATATTTGCTGGTGTTAAGAAGTTAGTCCAAACTGCTTCCTGGCCTTTTGGCTAAGATCAAGTACAGTAAGAGATTAGTCTTATGTTTTACTTTTATGCCTCCAGATAAGCATAGGAGGCTATGGCTCACTTAGGGATGGGATAAATGTATCAAGGCACTGAAGGGATGCTTCCCTGGGAAGAGAGGCATAGCCAGGTCTCCATCCACTGCATTCTGGGAGAATGGAAATCCAAAATGAGAGCAGAGAGAGTGATGGGGTGTTTCTCTCAGTCAAAGGTGGCAAAATCACTTTATAATGCCAGGACTGATTCTGAACAAGGTACAGAATGAAACTACCGAAGCTCCGGTTTGAGAGTTTAGTGAACAACCACTACTAGTAGGCAATTAACGTCAGAGCTGTGGTTATAGTGTGTAATCCTGCTACATTTTACATAGTTATATAAAAACTTCCCTTGTAGTTACAGCCTTGAAAGGAATGTTTACCCTCCTTGCAGGTCTTCAAGAACAACTTGAATAAATACTCATTGGGGCTGTTACAAAATGGGAGTTTATTTTATATAAAGTTTGGTTTGTTGTTGGAGACCCTTTCAACTCTCAGATTCTATAATTTTATGATTTCCCTCTTTCCCTTCTATCCTTATCCTCCCTGTAGGCAGGTAGGCAACTTAGTGGATGCAGCACTGGACTTGTAGTCAAGATGATCTGAGTTCAGATCTAGACTTTGACACCCTGTAACCCTGGACAAGTCACTTAACCTCTATTTGCCTCAGTTTTCACCACCATAAAATGAAGATTAATATTAGTAAGTGCCTCCCATCATTATGGTAAAGATAAAATTATATTATATTTTATAATGATGATTTTATTTTTATAATTACCTATTATTGTGTTTTATATATTAATTATGCATAATTAAAATTATAAAATAACATTTTATGATATGTTAAAGTGATTAGTGCAGTGTGACTGTGTCTTTTCTAAGCTTTATTTATAAGGGTAAAGAAAATGTTATATATTCATGATAGCATGCCAGGGTAAGGGTAAACAAAAATCATCTGTCTGCTTTGTTCTCATACTGTCACACCTGCTAGAGAATATCTTTGTGTCTAGGGCAAATCCCTCATCCCTATTGGACCCCTATTCTACAGAAGGATTTTGCTGTTCCTCCCCTCTTTTATCCCCTTCCTCCCCGCTCAGCACACGGTCACAGGAGAGGTCCAGGAAAAATTCACCTAAGTCTCCTGACCCAGGAAGATAGAAAACTTGTTCAAAATGATGGAATATGTCTGCCCTCTAGTGAATGTAAGGAGAAAGAGCATGGACCCTTGGGCACTCAAAGTTTGAGATAATAAGCTAGTCAGTCTCACATGCTCCATCAATCAATGAGAATTAATTCAGCTTCTGCTGAATACTTAGGGATGGCAAGGCAAGAGGGAAGCTCTCTCTGTCCTCAAGAATGTTTCACTCTACAAGGAGACAAAACATGCACATAGATAAATAAAGATGAGAAATATGCAAAGTAACATTAAAGGAAGGCATTAGCAGCTGAGGGGAATAGAGAAGGTCCCCTATGTACTGAAGTTACTGTGGGAGCTGAGTACTGAAGGAAGCCAGTATATGGGTGGAATTGGAGAGGATTCTGTAGGGAGAGAATTCCAGATCATGGAGGACAAACAGTACAAAAGCACAGAGACAGGAGGTTGGATAGCTCGTGCAAGAAACTGCAAGTGGAGCAAGTAACCAGAGGACAAAGAAAATGAAAAGAGTTAAGTGTAAGAAGATTGGAAAGAGAGGAAGTATCAAGCAGGAAAAATCCAGAACAACTCATAGATCAGTAAATGAAGTAAGGCATTTTTCAAAGTCAAAGAATTGCAATTCAAGAGAGCACACTATCCAACTCAGACAGGGATGCTCAGGACAGAAGGGGAGAAGGGGTTCTTATAAGGCTGTGTTGTCAAAGCCATGGCATGGTGCGGAGCCCTCACTAGTGTTGCTGCTCTGTTACCCCTCTTCCCAGGGGCCCAGGACAATTTTACACGCCCCACCTCTCCAGCTGCCCAAAGCAAGCACTTTCTCCCTCAGCTCTCTCTAGTAATCTGAGGGCTCACAGACAGCTTGAATTTGCCTTCTGGGTGCTCAAACTCAGAAAAGGTTCCCCAATCCTGTTATAAGATATAGTAGGGAGAAACAGCACAGACAGAGCATAGTCTAAGGATACAGAATAACTGAGCTGCAGGAGGGTAGTGTTGAGTTCCAGCCTCAGACACTTTCTAGCTGCGTGACCCTGGGCAAATCACTTAACCCCCATTGCCTAGCCCTTTTCACTCTTCTGCCTCAGAACCAATACACAGTATTGATTCTAAAATAGAAGGAAAAGGTTTAAATTTAAAAATGCCAAGCAGAAGATGATCTTGAAGGTACTAGGGATTTAGCAGAATTCACTGAATTGGGAGAGGGAGGTACATGGTTAGACTTTTGCTTTAGGAAAAATAGTCTTAGAAGCTAAGTAGAGGATGGAGTAGAGAAGGGAGAGACTTGAATCAGGAAGGACAATTAGAAGGCTATTGCAATAGTTCTTTTGGGAGCAGAGGGATGAAAGCCTGAACTGGGGTGGTAGATGTGTGAGTAAAGAAAAGGAGAAATAGCATGGGGCAGGGGGAAAGGTTGTAAAGAAAGAAATGACATGATGTGGCAAGGGATCAGACATATGGGGTGATTGAGATTAATTTCAGATTAATTAAGAAATTAAGAACCTGGGTGACTTGAAGGATGGTAGAAGCCCAAACACTAATAAGGAAGTTCAAAAGAAGTAAGAACTTGGACAAAAAAATAAAATTAATTCTGTCTTCAATATGTTAAGTTCCAGATGCCCACATGATATTGGCTGGTGGCATCCAGAGTTGTAGGAGGCAAAGCCTGAGATCCCATCTAGCAAAGTTATGGGCCATAGATCAGCTGATATTTGTCATGTATACTCTGAGGCCTGCAGCCTCAAATCCTCCTTTCCCACCCCCTCCTTATTGCACTAGATGTTCCTACAAAATCACTGATGTATGCATTTCCTTGGGACTCTAAGTTAGGCTGTTAACATGTTGTTTTATTATCCTATAGAAATCATTGTGTAGACTCCATGAAGTATGCATAATGAATTGTAACCTTAAAGCCACTCTGTCTAATCATTTACCTTTTACTGTATATGTGGAAGCTTGTGCAAAAGCCCCAACTTGTTTTCTCCCCCTATAAAGCAGATGCAACTTTCAATACTAGCTATAGCTATCTCAGTCCTCCTGATTCCCAATGTAATTGCATCAACCTTCTTATCATCTTTCAAGGACCTCTGATTCACGCTCAAGCTGGGCTTTGATGTATGAAAACATGATCTATGTCACCACAGACAAGGTAAACTACCTTAAGTAAATGTAAACGGCAAAAGAAGTTCCAACTGTCCCATGGAAAAACTTGCAAATGACCCTAGGCTGTCCCAGACACTATATCTTATTTGTTCTGTTTCTATACAATATTTTATCTGGACAAGAGTCGAAGTAGACTTCACCATGTTACTTTGTTCTCCTGTCACCCAGGAGTGGCATCTGTAATAGAGGGTTACCAGGGATGTTAACTATAATTTGTGGGTTCACACTGGGTGAGAGAGACAGGAATGACAGATGACAGGACCAAAACAAGTTAGGGAGACCAGGTTTTACTGCCAAGGAGGTGACTACTACTGAGGTGGCAGTTGGCCCAACTGCCACTCTGCAGTATCAAGACTAGGCCTATGGAGGCCAGCAAGGAAAAGGCAAAGGTTTATAACAGTTTAATTGTGGAAAACAATAACTAAGGATGGATTCTACACTTACAAGCTAAGGGCAAACCACAGGGTCAAGGGAGGGACTTATCTACACTAATCTAAGACCTAAGCCAGGCAGGGCCCAGAAAATAACAGGACTTATGTGGGTATCCTCCCAGTAGAGTCCAGAGATGTTTTCAGGACACCAGGAACCAACTCCTCCAGAATTGATGGTCCAAAGCAGCCCAGTAGGGAGAGGAGTCTGTAAGCTGTCCACCAGATCGCAGATCATTCCCTACTCATTGCTGTTGTGCAGGATAGATGTCTTCTGCTTCCAACCTTCACCACACTCCAGGATCCCAGGGAATCAGGGTGCAACTCCACAAGCTCTGAGGTCTCCCAGGGAATCAGTTACTGCCTGTCCCAACCACCATGGAGTCCTCAGAGAGCCTACCTTAGTCAAAGCAAATTATGGCAAAAGGCATTGAGTACATATTTTATGAAGAGATGGTAAAGAAACTTATGGCTAGCCTGGAAAGAATACTCCTTGAAGAGAGATGGCTGTCTCCAAATATTTGAAAGGATCTGTCATGTGGTAAAGGAATCAGTATTGTTTTGTTTGACACCAAAGGGCAAAACCAGGAGGAATGGATAAATGTGGCAAAGAAGCCAATATAAGGTTGATCTGGGAAGAAAATTCCTAACAATTGCAATTGTTCATAAGTGGAATGAGTTGCCCTTAGAGAGGTCAGTTCCCTCACATCAGAAATCTTCAAATAGAAACTAGAAAAATACTTCTCATGTATGTGAAAGTGGGAATTCCTTTCAGGATATAAACAGGACTTGATGCTCTCTCAGATTCTTTCTCTCTCTCATATTCTGTGATTAATAAGGGTTGATCACTAAAAGTGAGGAGGCTTCTTTCTTGGCTGGAAGGAATACTCAAAATATATAATGGTTAAATCTGAAGAACACAGATGAACCAGTCCCAATTAGGGCTGTGAGGAGGCTGAACTCACATTGACAAAAAGAGATCAGGCATATAAAATGCCATCAGTAGAGGTGGATAGCAAAATAGGACATTTTTTTTCAACTCTTCCTAAACAGATGGAGAAAAGGAAGAAGCAGCAGAAAGAGGAAACTTCTCATCCCCCTATACTCTACAACCAAGGTGGGGACAATCAATCATAGATCAGACCCTTCATCTAACTAAGTTGTTGCAGTACCTTCTGCCCACCTCCAGTGGAGTTTCTACAGTTCTGTCAATGTGTGGGAGAGGATGACACTGGCCACATCTGGGGGAGCCTTGTTGGTTTCTACCACAGTAAATGGGTTCAAATATACTTCCTGGTATCTCTGGAGGCCTCTCACTGGCACTCCTCCTCCACATGTGTTCAATCTTGAGGCCCAAACTGCTGCCAAATTTCAACCTCTTTCTTTTTTATTTTTTTTTTTAGAATATTTTCCCTTGGTTACATGATTATTGTTCTTTCCCTCTCCCCACAAACTCCACTCCCTCCATAGCCGACACACAATTCCACTAGTTTTACATGTATCATTGTTCAAGACCTATTTCCATACTATTGGTAGTTGCACTAGGGTGTTTGTTTAGTGTCTATATCCTCAAAAATATTCCCATCAGCCCATGTGTTCAAAAAGTTGTTTTTTTCTTCTGTGTTTCTATGCCCATAGTTCTTTCTCTGAAACAGAAAACCTTCTTTCACATAAGTACCTCAACATTATTCTGGATCATTGCATTACTACTAGTAGAGAAGTCCATTATGTTCAATTATACAACAGTGAATCAGTTTCTGTGTATAATGTTCTCCTAGTTCTGCTCTTTTCACTCTGCATCAACTCCTGGAGGTCATTCCAGTTCACATGGAATTCCACCAGTTCATTATTCCTTTGAGTGCAATAGTATGCCATCACCAACAGATACCACAATTTGTTCAGACATTCCTCTATTGAAGGGCATACCCTCATTTTCCAAATTTTTGCCACCACAAAGAGAGTGGCTATAAATATTTTTGTACATGTCTTTTTCCTTATGATCTCATTGGGGTATAAACCCAGCTGTGGCATGGCTGGATCAATGGGCAGACAGTCTTTTAAAACCCTTTGGGCAGGGGCAGCTGGGTAGCTCAGTGGATTGAGAGCCGAGCCTAGAGACGGGAGGTCCTAGGTTCAGATCCGGCCTCAGACACTTCCCAGCTGTGTGACCCTGGGCAAGTCATTTGACCCCCATTGCCTACCCTTACCACTCTTCCACCTATAGGTTAATACACAGAAGTTAAGGGTTTAAAAAATTAAAAAAAAATTTAAAAAAAAAACCCTTTGGGCATAGTTCAAAATTGCCATCCAGAATGGTTAGATGAATGCACAGCTCCACCAGCAATACATCAATGCCCCAATTTTGCCACATCCCTTCTAACATTCATCACTTTCCTTTGCTACTGTTTTAGCCAATCTGCTAGGTGTAAAATGGTACCTCAATATTGTTTTGATTTTCATCTCTCTAATTATTAAAGATTTAGAGCATTTTTCATGTGCTTATTGATAGTTTTGATTTCTTTATCTTAAAATTACTATTCATGTCCCTTGCCCATTTATCAATGGCTTGATTTTTTTGGAACAATTGATTTAGCTCCTTATAAATTTGAGTAATTAGTCTTTGGTCAGAGGTTTTTGTTATAAAGATTTTTTCCCCAATTTGTTGCTCCCTTTTAATTTTGGCAGTATTGGTTTTGTTTGTAAAAACCTTTTTAATTTAATGGAATCAAAATTATTTATTACACATTTTGTAATTTTTTCTAACTTTTGATTCATTTTAAAATCTGTCCCCTCCCAAAGATCTGACAAGTATACTATTCTGTGCTCACCTAGTTTACTTATAGTTTCCTTCTTTATATTCAAGACATTCACCCATTCTGAATTTATCTTGGTGTAGAGTGTGAGATGTTGCTCTAAACCCAGTCTCTCCCATTTGTTTTCCAATTTTCTCAGCAGTTTTTTTTTGTCAAATAATGGGTTTTTCTCCCAAAAGCTGAGCTCTTTGGGTTTATCATAGACTGTCTTGTTGAGGTCACTTACCCCAAGTCTATTCCACTGATCCTCCTCTCTGTCTCTTTGCCAGTACCATACTGTTTTGATGACTACTGTTTTAGAGTACAAGTCAAGGTCTGGTACTGCTATGCCACTTTCCTTCCAATTTTTTTCATTATTTCTGTTGATATTCTTTATCTTTTGTTCTTCCTAATGAACTTTGTTATATTTTTTTCTAGTTGAGTAAAAAATTTCTTGATAGTTTGATAAATATGGCAGTAAATAAGTGCTTGAATTTGGGTAGGATGCTCATTTTTATTATGTTAGCTCTTCCTATCCCTAAGCAATGAATGTTTTTCCAATTATTTAGATCTAGTTGTAATTGTGTGGAAAGTGTTTTTAGTTGTGTTTGTATAATTTCTGTGTTTGTCTTGGCAGATAGATTCCTAAGTATTTATATTGTAGGGCGATTTTAAATGGAGTTTCTCTTTCTAACTCTTGTTGCTGAAATGTGTTGGAAATATACAGAAATGCTGATGGTTTATGAGCATTTATTTTGTATCCTGCGACTTTGCTAAAGTTGTTGATTATTTCCACTAGCTTTGTAGTTGAGTCTTTTGGATTTTTTAAATACACCATCATATCATCTGCAAAATGTAATAAGGGAATTTAGGCAGATGTAATATGGGGATTAAGCTAGTAAAGTAATATGCTGGTTATAATATGGGAATAGGCTAGAGGTAATATCGAGATTAAGGCAAGGTAAGGTTGCAATGGGGATAATGCAGGTAAAGGACTAAAGGTAATGTGAATAGTGTTAAGGGGAGAATTTGAGGAAAGGTGTATGGTAAAAGGGGATTTTGAAGGGAGGTTGTCAGGGACTTGCTAGGTAAGTAATATGGGTTACAGGTAGGCTGGAATAGGGAGATTCAGGATATAATATGGGGCTGAAGTCAGGGAGTATAGCACTAAAGATAACAAAGATTTTCAGGGAGAGGAAGAATTAATCTAAACAGGCAAAGACAGCAGGGCTTATAGACTAGGACTTAGACTAAAGACAAACTGAGGGAAATAGACTGAAATGAAATTAACTACAGGCTTTAGTTAATTTCACAGGAAGGGACTTGTTTTGAAGTTACACCTTCCTTCAAGATGGATACCCTGGCTTCCCTTCAAGCCCAGAGTATGTTGGTTCTTTCCCTCTTTTTCCCTTTCTTACTAATTAACTGACAAAGTAACTAACAGGTCTGTAGAAACACAAAAGGGTTTATTGACTTTAAGGCTGATTTGTCAGGAAAAGTGTATTGAGGAAACCCTAACAGTTGTTTAAAGAAACCTCAGGTGGGGAAAGGGAGGCAGAGATGGAGTCTGAGCAAGGTCCTGCCTTAGCTCAGCTCTCAAGGTGCTCTTGATGTCTAAAGGGAATAAAATGATGACTAACCAACTTCTTTAGATAAAATACTGTCAAATTATAGTTAAACCCCTCACAGATTTGAACTACTCTCTAATTTACTCTCCTTATTCACTCCATAGACATATAAGGGAAGGGAAGGAAGGTAGGAAATAAGGTAGGGTATGAAGATACAAAAGGGTTTATCTAAACTAACAATTCTTAAATAAATATTACAAAGTAGGCTAAATTTCAATTCTTCAGATAGGCAAGGAAGCAGCTCAGCTGGTCTGACTCTCTCTCCACAAGATCCCCAAACCAACTGACCTCTCTCCCTCAAGATTCTAAACTCCTAACTTATTTCAGAACTCAGCCAAAGCTTGAAAAAACTGTCATGACCCCCTCTCTCTGCACTACAGTAGGGATAAGGCACTGTGGATAGGGGTTTGTGGATCCCTAAGGCAGTAAATAGATAACGAAGATATAATGGTGAAGGTGGTAGATGGTGGTGGTAGGAGAAGTAAGGGAATGACTGTGTTTAGGGAATATAAACACGGATGTATAAAGAGTTGCAAGGGCAGACAGCTACAGCCTGAGAGACACAGACTGGGACACAGATTTGAAGCAGAGACACTAAAGGGAAACAGACTGAGCCCTTTAGGTAGGAAGGGCACTTCTACAGACAAAGGTTAGGTCCAGCCAAGAATGGCTTGAAACTGACTAAAGGGCTGCTAGTCATTTCCTCAGGTTCACAAAGGAATAGTTCAGAGGAAGTATTAAAATTGCACTTCCTCCAAAATGGACACCTCCAATTCCCTTCACGACTCAGAGACAATATTATTCCTTTCTCCCCTTCTCTCTCTCTCTCTTATCAATCAACTAATGAACTAGCCAAAGGTTGGATTAAATGACAAACAGGGTTTATTGATTTTTAGGGTTGATTGGAAGGGATGGAGGGGTACAAGGTAACTCTAACAGCCACCTAGGGAAAGCTTCAGGTGGGGGAGGGAGACAGGAATGTGAGACTGAGTTAGGACCTGACTAACTCAACCCCAAAGGGTTTTGTAGCCTATAGAATTAGGAAAGTTGGATACAATGATTCAAGAGATAATTTGTAACAAGGGTAAGCCCTATTTGACTACAGGGAAACTACATCTATCAAGTTTGAATGCTAAACCCCAAGATCCACCCTCCTTTCAAAACTCTAAGAAATTTAGGAAGAGAAAATGATGACTGGGAATAAGGGAGGTTAGGGAGATCTAAAGGAAATATTTAAACTAACAAATTTTAAGAGAAAAGCTGCAGAATATAGGCCAGGTTTCAGTCTCAAGAACAGAGCTCAGTTGATCCTCCTACTTTCATTGAGTCCCAGGGTCAACTGCCTCACCTCAGGATTCTAAACCCTTTTTCAACTGTCAGAAACTCTGCAGTAAGGCTTTGCAGGGCTGATATGCACCCTTTTGCACTACATTTTGCCCATTTTCTCTTCTAAATTTGCAGCTTGCAACATTTAGTGGTTACTAAAGTCTAAGGGAATAGTACTCTTATTCTAAACTAAATTCTAACTAAGCTCTTATCCCTAACTAAGTTTGCAAAATAAGAAAAAGGGTTGCTATCTCCTATACTATGCTAAGACTAGACTAAGCTAAACTAAGACAGGTTATTGTAAAGGCATAGGAAAGGAATGGGGATTTAAGTTTGCAAAAAAAATTTGAACAGAAAGGAAAAACAAAGTAAATTTAAACATTCACAAACATTCTTAAGGCTAACATTTGCTAACTAGAACAAAGTAATGAATTCTATCTATGCATCTATCTAATTTTATGAACTAACAAAAAAATATAAACTAAGAAAAAAACTTTGCAATATAAGCTCCTAAATTCTAGTTCACTTGCTAAAGTTAGTGTATGAATAGGTTAGTACACTTATGCCTATGTTAGAAATGTTAGTGAGAATAAGTAAGACTAAAATTATTTGTAAGTCTATTGGTCAAACCATAGGCTTATGCTATGTACAATATTTACAAAGAAAGCTTAGAAAATCTGTCTCTGTTCTAACTTACCAAACTAACTAAACTGTCCCTGTGTGTTAGTAAAACTTATTGCTAAGGGTTCGTAAGCAAAATTACATATTTACAAGAAGTGTCAGGTGATTTAAGTAGAAGGTATCTGAACCAAAATAAAAGAAAATTCTGTACTAAGGCAGACATACTCTTCTCTATTAAGTGTAAGTTTAGTGTTTCACATGTAGATGTGAAGTCAGGAAAATGTTTTATGTGTTGTCTAGTGTGACTTATACATGTAATGATGTGCTTCATACTTACTCCACTGGAATTCTTTATGATGTGCATGTACTGCTTGGATGGAACCTAGTGTTGTATGTAGTAAGAATTCTGTTGGGTGTAAGTTATCTCCTTCAAATACATGTGTCCAACATTGATCTGATGCTCCTCTTCACAGTGTGGATGTCCTTCTTATGATTTATGTATTTGGTCACAGATGTCTTTGTAGTTCTCAGGTTTGCTATCCTCATGAAGATCTGCAAAGTCAGCAACACCTCACTTGTATTGTTTGATGTTATCCCATGCTTGTCAACTTGCACTTGTGTCATTTGATGCACCCTCGCTTGTCATTTTGCACTGGAACTGATGTTCTAGTGTGTTGACTTGGGTCAGGACAAAGTTCAAATGTCTATCAAATGTGAATAATTTTCATCTTTCCTTTTTTCCTTTGCAGTTTAATAAAGATGATTATAGGTAACAAAAGAGTTCGTAATTAAGTTTTTGTGCTTTTTATTTATTCGTCATCATCAGTTTCTAGATCTGGTATTGATAGTAAATCAAATGTTGTGTCTTCTTTCATTCTTTTTCATTGTCATAATTGTTTACAGATGATTCTTCTAAGTGATTGGGATTGGGATAATCATTTGGGTATAAAATTTGGTGTAACATCTGATTGTTTACTGGCTCTTGGTCTACTTCTGGTTCTTATTCATGCTTTGATTGTTGTTCTGATTGCTGCTCTGGTTCTATGGTCTCATGTATAGACTGTGGACTTTCTGAGGACTTATTTGACTGATCGGTTGGTGCTAGTTGATATTTGTGCTGTATAGTATCTGGGTCTTGTGGTTGTTGCTGGCACATGTCTTTTGCTGGCTTGACATGGGTGACATGGAACCAAGGATCCTTTCCTTTAATTTTGATTGCACTCGGAGTAATTAGAATTATTTGGAATGGTCCAAGCCACTTGGGTTCCAACACAGACTTCCTAATGAAGTTTCTGGTGTAAACATGATCTCTAGGTTGGAAGTTGTGTAGATTACAATCAAAGGGTACTCTTTGATGTATCAAGCCTAATTTATGGAGTTGATTTAATTGTTGCTTGAGTAATTTAATATATTCATAGAGTTTGCATTCCATACCTCGGTGTGATAATTTGTGAATGCTTTGAGGTGATTTGCCATGGAATGGTGGATGTCCATACAGCATTTTGAATGGTGAAACGTGTGTAATGCTGTTGGGTTGGCATCTTAGATGGAATAGTGCCAATGGTAATGCATCAGGCCATTTCATGTGAGATTCTGCACATAATTTTGCTACTAGAGTCTTCAAAGATTTATTTATGCATTCAATTTGCCCGTTCTACTGTGGTCTAAATATTGAGTGAAGATGTCTCTTAATTCCTAAGGTTTCTGTTATTTTTAAAAATGATGAAGGCTGATATTATGAGGGAAATTACTATTTTAATTAAAGCCATGTTGATAGAATAAATCGACCACATGCCTGGCTAAGATCTATTCAAAATGCCCGCCAGTCCATACCCCCTATTCCCTTTGACTGCTTCCTATCAAAGCGTCCATTCAGGTAGCAAAAAGGAAGTTCAAAGCAACTTCCCAATATTTAAAGATGTCCTTTATCTTGAAGATGTCATCCAAAAGAGGAAACCTGTTGGACCACGAGAAATGTAGTTCCAAGGGCCCCCACATGTCCACAGGAAGTTTGTCAAACACTACATATCTTGAGGCTCAGTATTTCCAAATAGAACCCCAGTAATTTTAAATAACACATTTCATAAACTGTAGCTAAAATTTTATTTGCGAAATGGGACCCAGAATCTGATGTGATATGTAGCGGAATAGAGAATCTAGGTATCAATTCTCTCAGTAAGATTTTCACAACAAACGCTGAGGTGTTACATTTTGTTAGAAAAGCTTCTGGCCACTTAGTTAATCTATCCACTATCACTAAAGCATATCTATAACCTTGACTCCTTGGCATTGTGATGTAATCAATTTGTAAGCATTCAAATGATGTGTAGGCTAATGGTTTTCCTCCCAGACTGTGGACTTTTGTGATTGTCTTGTTGTAATGCATACAAATTTTGCACCTCTGTGAAACTCTCATAGCAACTTCATATATGCCCCTTGCATTCCAATACTTATTTATGGAATCTGCCATGCCCAGACTTCCATAATGCCCTTTCTGGTATAGTGCATTGCAAAAGGTGAAATATAGGGATTTAGGTAACATAGGTTTTCCATTTGCTCCCAGCCAAACTCTGTTAACAAAGTATGCACTGTGATGTTTCTTCCAATCCTTCACTTCCTTTGGGGAGTATGCATTTTTGAGATCATCTTCCTCCACCAAAGATAAGTTCAGAATTGTAAGTGGTCTGTACTTTGCTGCGTATTTGGCTGTGATGTCTGCACATTTGTTCCCTAATTCCACTGGCCCTTGGATTTGGGTATGAGCTTTGCAATGAATGACTGACACTTGGGCTGGTAATTGGATTGCATCCAACAACTGATTGATTAAATTCCCATATGCTATTTGTTTGCCATTGGATGTAATGAAGCCTCAATTTTTCCAGATTTCAGCAGAATGATGCACAACTGAAAAAGCATAACGCGAATCAGTAAAAATGTTTGCTTTGCAATTTTCGGCAAGTTTCAGAGCATGTATCAAACCGACTAATTCTGCTCCTTGACCACTCATGGTAGATGGTAATGATGAGTACCAAAGGGTCTTGGAGGCTGTCACTACAGCTGCTCCGGTATATCTCTGATTGTCTACTATATATGACGATCCATCTGTGAATAAGGTTATATCGGGGTTTTTCATGGGCTTATAGTCTAAATCAGATCTTGTTTTATGTACAATGTTAAGTGCATCTTCACAGATGTGTAGACTTTCTCCCTCCAGAAGTAAATCTGGAATCAGAGTTGCAGGATTTAAGTTTCTGCACCGGTGAAAAGTTATATTTTCATTAGCCAACAAGATTGCTTGGTATTGTGATAGTCTTTGGGAGGTGAATGCTTGTAAGGTGGTGTTTCTTAAAGTAGATTCCACTTGTTGTGGGGAAAATACTTTCAGTTCACTCCCTAATACCAAGGATGAAGACTTTCTAATCATGATGGCTACAGTAGCTATGGCTTTTAAACAACTAGGCATACCACAAATCACAGAATCTAATTTAGAGCTGTAGTAAGCAACTGGTTTTAATCTATTCCCAAATGTTTGTGTGAGAACACTAGAGGCTATCCCTTTATCTTCATGTACATAAAGTAGGAATGGCTTGTTGTGATCAGGGATACCTAGGGCTGGAGCTGATAAAGTAAGTAATTTTAATTTCTCTATTGCATGGATATGATCTTTAGTCAGCTTTAACGGTTCTGGAACTTCCTTCCTGGTTAGCTCTATCAGAGGTCTTGCAATGAGAGCATAACCTAGAATCCAGTTTCTACAGAAGCTTGTTATTCCTATGATTGCCCTGAGTTGCTTCTTAGTCTTAGGCAAACTCAAATTTTGTATATCCTGTGTTCTCTTTTGGGAAATTCTTCTGGAGCCTTTTTCTAGTATGAATCCTAAATAATTTACTTTTTCCATCATGAATTAAAGTTTCGATTTGGAAATTTTATGGCCCCTTTTGCCTAGCTCTTTGATTAAGTGTATGCTATCATTGTAACAGACTTCAGCAGATGATGACATTAGCAGGATGTCATCAACATAATGTACCATTTTGCTGTTTTGGAATGTTATCGACTCAAGGTCTCTCTGCAGGATTTGACAGAAGACCGAAGCTGAATCTGAGAAGCCCTGGGGCAGACAGGTCCATAGGATGGATTTGCCTTCCCATGAGAAAGCGAACAGCTTCTGGCTGTCTCTGTGCAGGGGAACAGAGAAATACACAGAGCTCAGATCCAGAACAGTTAACCAAGCAGCTTCAGGTGGAATGGCTGCTATGATTTGTGATGGACTTGGTACCATGGCATAGGTCTTTTGCACATGGTCATTTATTGCTCTGAGATCTTGTACTAAATGCCATTGAGTCTTCCCATCAGGAGATAATTTGGCTTTCTTTACAGGCATGATTGGTGTATTATATTGTGAAAAGCCATATTTTAATATACCCTGCTTTAATAAACTCTCTATGATGGGTTTCATTCCATCTATCGCCTCTTGGCTAAGTCTGAACTGAGGAATTCTTGGAGGTAAGCCTTCTTTTACCTCTATTTTTACTGGTTCTGCTGACAATATCCTGCCCCTCTCGTTTGAATTTTTAGCCCACACATAATCTGGAATATTGTCTGGAACCTCATAGATGTTATCAGTTGATTGGTATGATGGTTCCTCACTATATGGGTCTAAAAATAAAATGGGATGGTGTTTTAGAGATCTCTTGGGTAGGTGTAAATAAATTTGTCCATCTGGTTAACATTGGATGGTTGTAGCCAATTTGCATAGGAGATCTTGTCCCACGAGGTTTGAAGGACATGATGGCATCAATAGGAAGGTGTGTTCCAGAGTTAGAGGTCCAAATTTTACCATTTTAACTTTTAGCTTTGGGACTTGTTGTGATACCCCAGAAGCTCCTCTTACTCTCAAACTGCCTTGATATTGGCATCCTTCAGGTGCCTNCTACTAGCTTTTTAGTTGATTCTCTAGGATTTTTTAAGTAGACCATCATATCATATGCAAAAAGTGATAGCTTGGTCTCCTCATTGCCTATTTTGATACCTTCAATTTATTTTTCTTCTCTAATTGCTACTATTAGTGTTTCTAGTACAATGTTAAATAATAGAGGTGATAATGGGCATCCTTGTTTCACTCCTGATCTTATTGGGAATGCTTCTAATTTGTCCCCATTGCAGATGATGCTTGTTGATGATTTTAGATATATACTGTTTATTATTTTTAAGAAAGGCCCTTATATTCCTATACTTTCTAGTGTTTTCAATAGGAATGGGTGTTGTGTTTTGTCAAAGGCTTTTTCAGCATCTATTGAGATAATCATGTGATTTTTATGAGTTTTTTTGGTCAATTATGTGAATGGTTTTCCTAATATTGAACCATCCTTGCATTCCTAGTATAAATCTCACCTGATTATAATGAATAAACCTCATGATCACTTGCTGGAGTCATTTTGCTAGTATTCTTCTTAGGATTTTTGCATCTATGTTCATTAAGGAGATTGGTCTGTAGTTTTCTTTCTCTGTTTTTGATTAACTGGTTTTGGGATCAGTACCATATATGTGTCATAAAAGGAATTTGGTAGAAATCCTTCTTTGCTTATTATATCAAATAATTTGTATAGTATTGGGATTAAATGTTCTTTAAAAGTTTGATAGAATTCACTTCTGAATCCATCTGGTCCTGGGGATTTTTTCTTAGAGAGTTCTTTGATGGCTTGTTCAATTTCTTTTTCTGAGATGGGATTATTTAAGTACTGTATTTCTTCTACTGTCAATCTAGGCAACTTATATTTTTGTAAATATTTATCCATATCACCTAGATTGCTATATTTATTGCCATATAATTGGGCAAAAATAACTTTTAATGATTGCCTTAATTTCCTCTTCATTAGAGATGAGGTTTCCCTTTTCATCTTTGATACTATTAATTTGGTTTTCTTCTTTCCTTTTTTTTAGATTGATCAGTACTTTGTCAATTTTATTTGTTTTTTTTTCAAAGTAACAGCTTCTAGTTTTATTTATTAATTCAATAGTTCTTTTACTTTCAATTTTATTAATTTCTCTTTAATTTTTATGATCTCTAATTTAGTTTTCATCTAGGGATTTTTAATTATTTTGCTTTTTAGTTTTTTGATTTGCATGCCCGACTCCTTGATCTCTGTCCTCTCTAATTTGTTAACATATGCGCTCAAGGATAAAAATTTTCACCTGAGTACTACTTTGGCTGCATCCCACAGATTTTGGTAGGATGTTTCATCATTGTCATTCTCTTCAATAAAATTATTGTTTCTGTGGTTTGTTCTTTAACTAATTGATTTTGGAGAATCACATTATTTAATTTCCAAATGATTTTTGATTTGCCTATCCATGTGCCCTTACTAATTATTATTTATATTGCATTATAATCTGAAAAGGTTACATTTATTATGTCTGCTCTTTTGCATTTTTTGCCATGTTTCTATGCACTATTACATGGTCAATCTTTTTTTAATGTACCATGTGCTACTGAAATGAAGGTGTATTCCTTTTTGTCCCTATTAATTTTTCTCCACATATCTATTAACTCTAAATTTTCTAGGATTTCATTCACCTCTCTTACCTCTTTCTTATTTATTTTTTGGTTTGATTTATCTAAATCTGAAAGAGGGAGGTTTAGGTCTCCCACTAGTATGCTTTTACTATCTATTTCCTCCTTGAGCTCTGCCAGTTTCTCCTTTAGAAATCTGGATGGTATATCATTTGGTGGGTACCTGTTGAGTACTGATATTTCCTCATTGTCTATACTACCTTTTATCAGAATGTAATTACCTTCCCTATCTCTTTTAATCAGATCTATTTTTGCTTTGGCTTTCTCCGATATTATAATTGCAACTCCTGCCTTCTTTTTCTCAGTTTAAATCCAATAGATTTTGCTCCAGCCTTTGACCTCTACCCTGTGTATGTTCACGTGCCTCATGTGTGTTTCTTGCAGACAACATATGCTAGGATTTTGTTTTCTAATACACTCTGCTATTTGCTTCTGTTTTATGGGTGAGTTCATCCATTAAAATTCACAGTTATGATTGTCAGCTGTGTTTTCCCCATCATTTTGATATCCTCTCCTAGTTCTTCCCTTTCTACTTTCAATATTTCCTTTTAAAACAGTAGTTTGCTTTGAATCAGTCCCCCTCATTCCCTCCATTAGTTTACTTCCCCTTCTGCCCCCTCCCTTTTTGTTCCCCTCTTATTATTTTTAAGACAGATAAAATTCCCTCCCCACTC
>NC_058130.1:136730357-136759055 GCF_016433145.1 Gracilinanus agilis | reverse complement strand
AAATAGAACAGAGCTGAGTGATCCTCCTGCTAAACCCAACTTAAAAGGTACATGAAAAAAGCCTGAATTCTTGAACTGTGGGGCTTTAAGGGAAAGGAAAAAGGAAGATCCCAGGTCCCCTTCCCACCTAATGTGCTGAGTCTCCAGCAGGTTGTGGAATCTCTGGACAGGCAAGAGAGCTAGCCTTGCTAGCACAACTGTGCCAGACTCAAGGCTTTGATCACAACAAGGAGACAGGTGGAGGAGAAGAGCAGAAAGGGTGCCCAAACATTCCGTCTTGATTTGCCACCCTTTCTCAAGGTTTTGGCCTCAGGGCACATCAAACTCTGCAGATCAACTCTACCCTGGCTTAATCTTATCAATACAGCAGATAAGTGCTCTTCAGAGGGAAGGAAGCCCCAACACCCCTCCACCATAGAATGCAATGAAAGTAGCCTAAATCACATCTTTAGCTTTTCTTACCAGCCAGGGAAGATCTGTCATCAGGGCCCACTAATCTAGTGAGTCAACAGGGCAGAGAAGAAGCCCTTCCAGGACTGAATAGCCCAAACCCATAGATTCAGCAAATAATCAGGGGACCAAGATTACAGTCAATTACAGGGGGAAAAGAAGGAAAAAACATGATTAAACAACACAAAAAGAAAAAGGAAATTACAATTGACAGCTTCTATCCAGGTAATGAACAAAGAGCAAATGGATTAGAGGAAGTTCAAGGAACACCAAGCAAAATACAGAAACTCCTGCGAATTAGACAAAGGCTTTGGAAGAACTCAAAATTCAATTAATGCAAGAACTCAAAAAAAATTAAGAGAGGCTGAAGACAATTAGGAAAAGACAATAATACATGAACTAAAACAAGAAAATAGTGTATTGAAAGCCAAAACTGACCCGTTTGAAAACAAGGCAAAAAAGGTGAAAGATAACCTAGAAGGAAAATCAGACCAGAAGGAGAAGAATGAACAAAAAGTGAGAGGTGAAATTCAGTTTTTAAAAATGAGAATTCAACAACTAGAAGCAAATGACTTCACAAGGCAGCAAGAATCTATAAAACAACATCAAAAGAATGAAAAATATGAGAAAAATATGAAACACCTCATTACCAAAACCTCAGATCTGGAAAAGAGATCATGAAGAGACAATTTAAGAATTAAGGGACTACTGGAACATCATGACAAAAGAATAATCCTAGACATCATCCTACAGGAAATTATCCAACAAATTGTCCCAACATCCTCGAACAAGAGGGAAAAGTGGAAATTGAAAGAATCCACAGATAACCTGCTACATTTGATACACAACTGACAACTCCCAGGAATATTATAGTCAAATTCAAAAACTACCAGACCAAGGAAAAATATTAAAAGCTGCTAAGAAGTCATTCACTTACCAGGGAACCACAGTTAGGATAACACAGGATCTGGCTGCATCTACACTGAAGGACTAGAAGGCATGGAATATAATATTCCAGAAAGCAAGGAAACTGGGTCTACAACCAAGAATCAACCATCCAGCAAAATTGACTATATTCTTGCAGAGGAAAGAATTGTCATTTAATGAAATAGAAGACTTCTAAGCATTCATAAAGAAAAAAACTGGACTTAAAAAATTTGATGTCCAAACAGAAAACTCATGAAAATCACCAAAAGGTAATTAAAAGAGGAGAAAAAAATCAAACAACAACAACAAAAAAAACTTTTAAGTGACCCAATAAGTTCAAATGATTTGTATCCATATAAGAAAAGATGATATTGGAAACTCTTAAAAATTGTTATTATCATCAGGGTAGCTAGAAGAAGTATACTTGAGGGAACAGTGACAAACTGTATAGGATGAAATGTCAAGAAATATATATGTACATATAAATATATATAAAACTACAGTTTTAAAAAAGAGGATAATATTAAGAGAAATGGGAAAAGAGACAAAATGGAGTGAATTTATATTCCATGAAGAAGTGCATGGTGGGAGCAGAGGAGAAGACCAATACACTGGAAGGTTAAAGAGGTTGGAGACAGGAAATACTTTATACTTGTGTGCACTGAAATTAATTCAAGGAGGGAAGAACAATCAGATCCATTGAAGGAAAGAATTGATTCATTCTCTATAGAGAAGTAGAAGGGTAACAAATGGACTGGTGGGGAGGGAAGCAATACTAGGGAGGAAGAGCTTAAGAGGTAGCTTAAAAAGACCCTAAAGAAAAATAAGAGGGGAATAAAAAGGTAGGAGGGGAGAAAGGGAAGTAAAATAAGGGAAGGGAGTAGGGGACTAAAGTACTGATTAAAAACAAAACACTGGCATAGAAGGAAATAATGAAAGGAGAAAAGTCAGGACAAGGAGAGGGAATCAAAATGTTGGGGAATACACAGTTGATAATCATAACTCTGAATATGAATAGGATGAACTCACCCATAAAACAGAAGCAAATAGCATAGTGGATTAGAAACTAAAATCCTACCATATGTTGTCTACAAGAAACACACACAAGGCAGGTAGACATATGTAGGGTAAAAGTAAAAGGCTGGAGCAAAATATATTGCACTTCAACTGAGAAAAAGAAGGCAGGAGTTGCAACCATGATATCTGGCAAAGCCAAAGTAAAAATAGATCCAGTTAAAAGAGATAGGGAAGGTAATTATATCCTGATAAAAGGCAGTATAGACAATGAAGAAATATCAGTACTCAACATGTATGCATCAAATGGTATAGCATCCAGATTTCTAAAGGAGAAACTAGTGGAACTCAAGGACAAATAGATCATAAAACTATACTAGTGGGGAACCTCAACCTTCCCCTATCAGATCTAGATAAATCAAACCAAAAAATAAATAAGAAAGAGGTAAGGGAAGTGAATGAAATCCAAGAAATATTAGAGATAATAGATATCTGGAGAAAAAATAGGGACAAAAAGGAATACATCTTCTTTTCAGCAGCACATGATACATTCTCAAAGACTGACCATGCACTAGGGCATAGAAACATGGCAAACAAATGCAAAATAGTGGAAATAATAAATGCAAACTTTTCATATAATGGAATAAAAATAATAATTAGTAAGAGCATATGGACAGATAAATCAAAAATTAATTAGAAATTAAATAATATGATTCTCCAAAATCAGTTCGTTAAAGAACAAATCATAGAAACAATTAATAATTTCATAGAAGAGAATGGCAATGATGAAACATCCTACCAAACTGTGTGGGATGCAGCCAAAGCAGTACTCAGGGGTAAATTTATAACCTTGAGGGCATATATTAACATGTTAGGGAAGGCAAAGATCAATAAGTTGGGCATGCAAATCAAAAAACTAGAAAGCAAACAAATTAAAAATCCCCAGATGAAGACTAAATTAGAGATCATAAAAATTAAAGGAGAAATTAATAAAATCGAAAGTAAAAGAACTATTGAATTAATAAATAAGACTAAAAGCTGGTACTTTGAAAAAACAAATAAAATTGACAAAGTACTGATCAATCTAAAAAAAGGAAAGAAGAAAACCAAATTAATAGTATCACCTGAGTCTTGCCATCTAGCTAGATGTTGTAACACCTCCCTCCTTTATAACAGTGCCCATGCAGGATCCTTCAGGTCAGTAAATGGTATCCCTTATGGTCCCACCTGGGGTTGATTAATGATGGATATTAGCCTTGGACACGTTTATCTGACTGCGTTGCTCCCTTCCCAGAGAAGTGATGAAACAACCACTCCAGGAAGGTACTTGAATAGCTTTATCTATATTTAGCAAAGAAGGAGTATTAGGAAATGGGAAGAGGAATAGGGAAACTCTAAACTAATTTTGATAATAGTAATCCCTCAGAGCTGTAGGCAAGTGAGTGATTCTGGCTTGTTTAGCTCCTCTGGCTCAGCCTGGCCACAGCCAAACCAGAGCAAGCAAGCTATTGTTTGACATCTTTCAGCTTCTTCTTCTTGCCAGATGTTATGCCTTTACAGCCTTCAGGAAGCACCCCTATCCACCCTCTCCGTCTTCTCCTGCCCACTTCCCGGATCCCTCCCAGGCCCTGGGATATCTAGATATCTAAAGATGGTTTGAATTCCTAAATATCTAGGGGACAGAAGAATAGGAGGATTCATGGTCTGGATATAGGTTGGTATGTTAATGAGGTACAAGACAGGAGTTCTTGCAAGGTTGAGTCAAGCAAGCCTCAGATCCCAATAGTCCAGGGTCTACAGATCTCAGGTCCAAGGGAAATGAAAAGAACCAAAAGCCCTCTGTCTGGGGCTGCCTGGGTATTTTTACCCCCCTGGCCAACCGCCTTCTCCCCTGTCCTCATGGCCTCTGGGAACATTCTGATGTCCGACAGTCTTCACCTGTCAATCAACGGTGAGACTCTCAGTTCCCAGAGTTTCAATATAACACGTTGCCGACCCCTACTCTAAACGAACACTCCAGTACAACTATCAATTATATGGAAATAGATCTTGATCAATGACACATGTAAAACCCAGTGGAAATGCACATTGGCTATTGGGAGGAGGGTTGTGGAGAAAAGAAAGAACATGACTCATGTAACCATGAAAAGTTTTTCTAAAAAAATAAAAATTAAAAGATTAAAAATTAAAAAATTAAAAGCAGAATGGGCCAAATGGAAAAGGAGATACAAAAGCACCCTCAAGAAAATCATGTCTTAAAAATTAGAATTGAGCAAGTGGAAGGTACTGACTCTATGAAACATCAAGAAACAGTCAAACAAAATCAAAAGAATGAAAAGATAAAAGAAAATTTGAACTATCTCATTGGAAAAACAACTGGCCTGAAAAATAAATCCAGGACAGATATTCTAAGAATTATTGAACTACCTGAAAACTATGCTCAAAAAAAACCAAACTCTAGCATCATCTCAAGAACTTATCAGGAAAACTGCCCTGATATTCTACAACTAGAGACTAAAATAGAAATTGAAAGAATACACCAATTACCTCTTGAAAGAGATCTCAAAAGTATATATTCAATTTTAGCCTATATTACTTTATACCAAATTCTGTAGCTCCCATGTCAAGGAGGAAAATACTGCAAGCAGACAGAGAAACAATTCAATTATTGTAGAACCACAATCATAATAACACAAGATTTAGTAGTTTCTACCTTAAAGGATCAAAGCATCTGAATATAACATTCCAGAATAGAGCAAAGGAAGACAAAGGAGCTAGGATATCAACCAAGAATCACCTACTCAGCAAAACTGAGTATAATCTTTTAGGGGGAAATGAGTATTCTATAAAATAAAAGTCTTTCAAACATTCCTGGTCAAAAGACAGGAGCTGAATGGGAAATTTGAATCTCAAATATAATTCTCAAGAGAAACATAAGATTACAGTAAAGAGAAATCAAAAGATATTCAATAAGGTTAAATTAGTTTTATCCCTACATGGGAAGATGATTCTTATAACTTCTAAATATGTTATAATTATTAGAGCAGTTAGAAGGAGAATACATCTACAGAGGTCAAGGATAGAAGTTGAATTTTATGGGATGGTAGCTAAGGAAAATAATAAAATCAAGGGGTGAGAAAAGGAATGCATTAGGATAGAGGGAGAGGGAGAAATAGAATGGGGTAAATTATCTCATTTAAAAATTCATGAATGAACTTTTAGAGTAGAGAAGATGGGGAAAGTGGGGAAGAGAGCACCTTACTCATAAGAATTGCCTTAAGGAGGGAAGAACATAAACAATTAATTGGGCAAAGAAAGTCATCTATAGGGAAGTAGAAAGGGAAATGGAAAAGATAAGGGGGTGGGGCTGATATAAAAAAGGCTAATTGGGGGATGTGGTGGTCAGAACCTAAATATTTTGAGGGCAGACAAAATGAAGGGAGAGAGAAAAAAGATAAATAGGGGAGGAGGGTAGGAAAATAGAATAGAAAGTAATACACAGTAAACATAATGGTGAAAAATTTTTTGTCTCTCTAATAAAGGCCTCATTTCTCAAATACATAGAGAAATGAGTCAAATGTATAAGTACACAAGTCATTCCCCAATTGATAAATGGTCAAAGGAGATGAACAGACAGTTCTCAGATGAAGTAATTAAATCTCTCTATAGGTATGTGGAAAATGCTCTAAAACACTATTAATTAGAGAAATGCAAATTTAAAAAACTCTGATACACAAGACTCCTGGGCAAAATTGGAGAAAACTAAACAGCGTACCGATAAAACTCCCTCCCATTTTATGGACAGACTGATTCTCTAAACGTAGTAGGGGTATCAGGAACACCTCAAAAGGTCCCAAAACTTTCTCCTCGTATGGTAAGTCTCGGACTTTTATCAATCGAACACTCCTTTCTTTTAATGCCTGGATCCCCCACAAATTTACTGGGAAGGGATCTATTATGTAAATTTAAAGCCACAATAATTTGCAATCCAGATGGTTCTATGTCACTGGAATTGCTGGAGGACTCTTTAAACTTACTCCCTGTACTTCTTTCAGAAGAGCAGGAAGTAAAGGAGCCTCCCACTTTTAAAATCCCAGATGATATCCCAGAGTCTCTTTGGGCCACATCTTCTACTGATTTGGCCTACTTAAATCAGCTGTTCCTGTTCAGATTAAAACAAGAGAAGGGCCAGCTCCCTCCATTCCTCAGTAACACTTATCAAAAGAAGCCATTGAGGGAATTACCCCAGTGATAAATTCACTAATTGAGCAAGGAATAATAATCCCATGCAAGTCAGAATATAATGCACCTATTTTACCTGTTAAGAAGCCGAAATTAGGCCCAGATGGAAAACCCCAATATAGATTTGTTCAAGATTTAAGGGCCATAAACAATCATGTTATAAAGAGACACCAAGTGGTTTCAAACACTAAATCTCTAATAATTACCTTTGTTTTCCAGTTTTTTGCCACCACAAAAAGCACGGCTATAAGTATTTTTGGACGTCTTTTTATCTATGATCTCTTTGGGGTACAAACCCAACAATGCTATGGCTGGATCAAAGGGCAGGCAGTCTTTTAGAGCTCTTTGGGCATAATTCAAATTGCCATCCAGAATGGTTGAATCAGTTCACAACTCCACCAGCAATGATGCATTAATGTTCCAATTTTGCCACATCCCCTCCAACCTTTATTACTCTCCCCTGATATCATTTTAGCCAATCTGCTAGGTGTGAGGTGATACCTCAGAGTTGTTTTGATTTGCATTTCTCTAATTATTATGGATTTAGAACACTTTCTCATGTGCTTTTTGATTTGATTTCTTTATCTGAAAATTGCTTATTCATGTCCCTTGCCCATTTATCAATTGGGGAATGGCTTGGTTTTTTTGTACAATTGATTTAGCTCCTCGTATATTTGAGTAATTAGATCTCAGTCAGAGTTTTTTGTTATAAAGATTTTTCCCCAGTTGTTTCCCTTCTGATTTTGGTTGAATTGTTTTTATTTGTACAAAAACTTTTTAATTTAATATAATCAAAATTATTTATTTTACATTTTGTAATTTTTTCTAACTCTTGCTTGGTTTTAAAATCTTTCCTTTCCCAGAGATCTGACAACTATACTATTCTGTGTTTACTTAATTTACTTACAGTTTCCTTCTTTATATTCAAGGCATTCACCCATTCTGAATTTATCTTGGTGTAGGGTGTGAGATGTTGATCTAGACCCAATCTCTCCCATATTGTTTTCCAATTTTCCCAGTAGTTTTTGTGAAATAGTAGGTTTTTGTTCAAAAAGTTGGGCTCTTTGGGTTTGTCATAGACTGTCTTGCTGATGTCACTTACTTCAAGTCTATTCCACTGATCCTCCCTTCTGTCTCTTAGCCAGTACCATATTGTTTTGATGACCACTGCTTTATAGTATAGTTTAATATGTGGTACTTCTAGGCCACCTTCCCTCACATTTTTTTTCATTATTTCCCTTGATATTCTTGATCTTTTGTTCTTCCAAATGAACTTTGTTATAGTTTTTTTCTAATTCAGTAAAAAAAGTTTTTTGGTAGTTTGATAGGTATGGCACTAAATAAGTAAATAATTTGGATAGAATGGTCATTTTTATTATGTTGGCTTGTCCTACCCATGAGCAATCAATGTTTTTCCAATTCTTTAGATCTAGTTTTAATTGTGAGAAAGGGTTTTGCAGTTGTGTTTGTATAATTCCTGTGTTTGTCTTGGCAGATAGATTCCTAAGTATTTTATATTGTCTAGGGTGATTTTAAATGGTGTTTCTCTTTCTAACTCTTGCTGCTGTGATGTGTTAGAAATATATAGAAATGCTGATGATTTATGTGCATTTATTTTGTATCCTGCAACTTTGCTAATGTTGTTGATTATTTCTATGTCATTATCTCAATAGATGCTGAAAAAAGCCTTTCACAAAATACAACACCCATTCCTATTGAAAACACTAGAAAGTATAGGAATAGAAAGACCTTTCCTAAAAATAATAAACAGTATATATCTAAAGCCATCAACAAGCATCATATGCAATGGGGAAAAATTAGAAGCCTTCCCAATAAGATCAGGAGTGAAACAAGGATGCCCATTATCACTTCTATTATTTAACATTGTACTAGAAACACTAATAGTAGCAATTAGAGAAGAAAAATAAATTGAAGGTATCAAAATAAGCAATGAAGAGACTAAACTATTACTCTTTGCAGATGTTATGATGGTCTACTTAAAGAATCCTGGAGTGGTCCTTGGGTTGAATATATATGCCTGCACCATAGATGGCCAACTTATTTCACATCATTCTGAGGGCTACCTTTGTCCTGGGGGGTATACCTGGATGGGTTTTAAAGGTGCCTGTGACAGAAAGGTTATGGGTTCATAGGACCCCCTTGCCCCAAGGATAGGATCATTCCATGGTTCCCCATTCCCACTCCCAACAACAATAATATTCATTTAGATGTTTATAATGTTTTACATGATTTATAATTTATAATATAAAGTTTACAGAGTCCTCTCTTTCCATACAATTCTCCTGTGATAGTACAAGTACTAATACTCTATTTTGAAGAAATTACAGGAACAGGAATTTACTTGCCAAAAGTTGCACAATTAATATGTTGTAGTCAGACCTGAAATTTGAGCCTCTAGAGAGTAAGGTTTTATCCATTCTCCCTAGTTCTGTACCATGAGAATCCTTATCTACCACTCATCTACCATCTGAGAAAAGTTGGGGCTTAAGAGGGTCCTCAACTCCCTGAAATAAAGTCAAGGATCTCCCATGTAAGGTCATGGAATCATCAACAGCAGAAGATGAGAATTCTCTTGAATCTCATTTTGTGCAATCTCTTCATATTGCAGATGGTGCAACTGAAGTTCAGAATAAGAAAGATAACCCTCCCAGGGAAATACAGAGACTTAGGGAAACAAACCAACAAACAAACTGGCATGGTTTTGAAAAATCAACTCATCTAACTCCTAATTGAATCAATAATAATCCCTTATATAGGACTGTGACAAGTGGTGGTCAAACCTTAACTTAAATAGCTCTAGTGACAGGGAAATTCACCACCTAACAGGTATTAAGATAATATTTTGTGTTTTGTTCAAAAAGTTAAGTTTTGGAAACCTGTCTCTTGCTTTGGAATGTGCAGGCAGTCGGGGTTGCAAGGCAGAGTTCTGTGGAATCTTGAAAGGGGTTCTTTTTGAGCCAACTGTCTTTCCTGAGGGCTCTGTCCCACTGGAGCTTGTGAAGAAGGAGGTTTTCCTCTGGAGCTCTTGGCATTTCCTGTGCCAATTCAAGAATACCAATATCAGCATTTAGTGACTGTGTGGCTTTGATTGGAGATATATTATCAACTGAGAAAGAAACAAAGAAGATCTTTCTTTCCTGGTCTTTGTGAACCTGACCGTGTGGAGACAGACTCTTGGCCCAAGTTGGGCCAGAAGCCATTTTTGGCCCACTTCGGCCCACCTTAGAGGCAGTATACAACTTAATTGGTAAGGATATTTAGAAGTAGATTAGATCAAGTAGTTGGGGATTTTAAGATAGGATAAGGAGGATAGGAAGTTCTAAAGTTTACTCAAGGTTAGATGAAAGGCGGTGAGGCCTAGAGGGGAGTGGGGGAAAAGCTTAGTACCCCTAGTAGAATTAGGGAACCCTTATTTTGAAACCCTTATTACTATCCTTTTTTTCTTTTAAAACTTTACCATAATAAATAGGGTTTGTTTTTATAATCTGCTTCCAAGGAGTTTTTTGCCAGAGTTCAGCTGTTAAGCAACTCTCTCCAGTTCAAACGCAGTCAGATTGCTTGAGCAACAGTTTTAAGGTAAGGGAATTTGGATACAGTCTATCATCCACCTTTTCAGTTTCCCATACAGTTTATCATTTTCTTTTACAGTTTGGCAAGTTCACAAGGGATAAAAGAACCTAGAAACCTTGTTTTCGTAGTCTAAACTACCATTCATTCAGAGGCAGTCAGAACCTCCATTAGAGAATTCAAAGGCCAGTTTTTCCTTGTAGTACCAGTGAACAGAGCATCATGTGACGCCAAAAGCTAGCCTACTTGCAGCTTCCACAGCAACCTTATAGAAAGACAATGGGATTACTGTGTTTTGAGATGGGGGTTTTTTGCCTCAATTGTTTTTTACTACAATACCCTTACATATCTAGGGCCTTCTGTCTCTTGGCTTTCTAATGCCTATATTGACTATGACTATCTTGAAGAGATCTCCTACATACCAGTGGGTATATTAATGATACTATTAATGGGCATGGTGTTGAAAGTTCTAAGGGCTATCTGTATACTGGAATATAGTTCTCAGGAAGAAGATACAGAACAATGAATTGAAAATGAAAGTAGATTTTCTGGAAAACAAATTGCATAGAATGGAGACACACTATGAACAGAGGGCTAAGATACATGGGGTTACTAAATTAGAAAAAAAAATCTGAGGTACTACAAAACAACCCAGCATATATGTTCCCATTAAGAGAGGTCTCAGTAATCACTGCAGACAATGAGACCTTCAATGTCAAGTGCCACAAGAAGTTCACTCAAGTGGATCTCAACTCTTTCAAGGCAAATATATAATCAACTTATGACTGTCATAAAACAGTTCAAAAAGATTATCAAGCTCTATGATCTCACATACCTAGACTTCAAAATTCTTATGGATGAATTACTAACACAGAGGGAGAAGAAAAAAGTAATTGATGATACCAACAAGAACCCCAGATTACCCAACTGGCTCTTTGAGGATCCTGGTGGCAGAAAAACTCAGTTTCCAATTATAGTGACCTAGTTACAGCTACAGAAGCAATCGTGCAAACTATGAAGGACAATCCTAAGGGGCCAGGGACCTGGTCTAAATTTGAGAAACTCAGGCAAGAAGTGGGAAAGACCCCATCCACTTTCCTAGACAGGGTAATCTACAACACAGAAAAATGGGTTGGACTGGACATCTGTAGAGACATCACCTCTATAGGCAATTTGGGAAGAACTCATGCCCTGCAGTCAGGAATTTTTTAGGAGTAGCTGTCCAAATTGGGATGTGATAGAGCTCAATGAAATATGCTGTGTTGCTTTGTATATTTACCAAGATGAAAGAGATAGGAAATCTGAGGATAAAAATGATATAATTAACAACTTGACTAAAGAAATAAGAGATCTAAAGCAAAAGTTAAAATCAAATGAAGTTCAAGACAAAACTGTGACTGCATTAAGAGCTTATAGGCCACCCAGAAATAGTTACAACCCTAGACCATACAGGCAAACCCCAAGACATTATCTGTGTGACAAGCTTGGCCATCTAATGAGGGATTGTTAATTTAGGGGACAATTTTTTGGTCAAAACATCAGGGGAAACCAAGTTAATAACTATGATAAGTTCAGTGGATTCAGGCAGAATGGTTATGGGAATTATGGGTTTAACAGCAGATACAATAATGGGTTTAGTAATGCATTCCAGGATGGGAGACCAAATTGCCCCAATTATTTTGATACTGGATGCTGCCATAGTGCACAACAAGCCCCAGACGTAGCAAAAGTGCAGGATTACATCAAATCTGGTATTTGTCCCAAGTATTCCCAAGTGGCTGGTGAGAACCCCCAAAAGGGAGAAATGCAAAAGGGTGCAGCTACATTATTAAGGTGTACAGAGGATAGTGCAGTTAAAGATCTAGAAAATGGGAACAATGAAATAGGAAATACTGAAAATGGCAGAGAGATTTTAAAAACCTGGCAAACAAGTGTAACAGAAGTAAAGAATTAGTGAGTGGACAGGAACAAGAGCTAAGTTTTCCCAATCCAACAGTATTAGCACCAATACTACCAGTGCATTTCCCTGATAATAGCACAGAGCCCCATGTAACCCTGAAGGTAGGAACCCAATATTATGATAGTTTTCTTGACACTGGTCCAGTGAAATCTGTGTTGCAAAAGCCCCCAGAAGAGTGTGAAGCAGGGGGTACAATGGAAGTTGAGGTTCTGACAGGGAAATCACAAGTTGTGAAAAAACTGTAACCAAGAATGGTATCCCTAGGACCTCTAAGCATAGAACACTCTTTCTTCTTGATGCCTGACTCCCCAATGGACCTGTTGAGTAGGAACCTTTTGTGTAAACTCAGGGCAACAATAGTGTGTATCCCTACTGGAGATATTTCACTAGAACTTCCTGAAGAATCTCTAAATTTTTTCCCAGTGTTGTTTCTAGATGAGGTAGATTCAGAGGGGGAAGAAAATCATATCGATCAAACGCCAAAAGATATCCCTGAAGGTTTATCGGCTACCAGTTCCACTGATGTAGGCTTATTAAAATCAGCAACTCCTGTAAAGGTGGTAACAAAAGAAGGTCCACTACCATGCATTCCATAGTACCCACTAAATAAAGAAGCCATTGAAGGGATCACTCCAATAATTGAGTCATTACTGCAACAAGGTATAATAATACCCTGTATATCTGAATACCACACACCAATTCTACCTGTAAAAAAACCCAAGCTAGATGCAAATGGGAGAGTGGTCTACAGATTCGTGCAAGATCTAACAGCCATTAATGACCATGTTGTGAAGAAATACCTGGTTGTACCAAGCCCTGCTACTGTAATATCATCAATTCCAAGTCATGAAAAATATTTTACCATGGTTGATTAGTGGTCTGCTTTCTTTCTATACCAATACACAAGAACTCACAAAAGGTATCTGCATTCGTGTGGCAAGGAAATCAATATTCTTGGTCCTGTTTGCCCCAGGGTTACTGCAAAAATTCTTCTTTATTTTCCCAAATATTAAATATGGATTTAGGTAATATACATTTTAAGGACAGCAGGATCATACACTTTGTGGACAATCTGCTGCTAGCATCACGATCAGCAAAAGTGTGCCAGCGTGACAGTAAACATCTTTTATGTGAACTATACATGAGGGCACATAAGATATCAAAATCTAAAGTCCAGTGGTGTCTCATTCATGTAGAGTACCTTGGGTTTGTGCTGTCTGTGGGATCCAGAAGTAATTTGCAGAAAAGTGTAGCATACATATAGAAGCTAAGTTCCCCTAATACGAAAAGGCAACTCAGAGCCATCTTGGGGATCATGGGTTTTTGCAAACAATGGGTTCCTAATTATGGTGAAATTACCAAACCACTGATGCTTTTAATGTGAGATGCTGAGACAGAACCACTGAAATTAAAACCAGAGCATCTACAGACCATTGCAAAGTTAAAGGAGGCAATTTTTTTCAGCCCCTACTCTAGGTATCCCTGACTATTCCAAGCCATCCTCACTCTATGTCCATGAGCAAAATGGTGTGACTTTAATAGTCTTGATGCAGAGTTTAGGACCAAATCAACATCCTATAGCTTATTATTCTGGCCAGCTGGACCCAATAGCTGCAGGAACTACTCCATGCTTAAGGGGGGGTGGTAGCAATAGCATTGCTAGTTACCAAAGCTGCAGATTTAGTGTTAGGATGCCCATTAACCATTTTTGTTCACACAAAGTCAAGGCACTTCTATGCCTACAGAACACAGGCATTTTCAGATCAACACCTAGCTAGATATGAAATATTCTTATTGGGAAGTGAACATATAACACTGAAGAGATATACCACCTTGAACCTAGCTACATTGTTGCCCAATTTACTAAAACAGGGAGAGCCATTGCATGATTGTGTGGCTGTAGTGCAATTGGCAGGAAGACCTCAAGAAAATCTACTGGACACACCCCTGGACAACCCTGATCTGATCTTATTCACCAATGGTTCATCATTCATAAGGGATGTAATAAGATTCACAGGTGCTGTGGTAGTGAAAGAATTTGAAACTCTGGTTTACTTCACTACCTAAGAACCTAAATCCTCAGGGTGCATAATTGATTGCTCTCAAAAACACATGTGAGTTAGTAAAGGATAAACAAGCTAAAATTTTCACTGATTCCAAGTATGCTTTTGGAATTTGTCATGCAGTCAGTTCTCTATGGCTTCAGAGAGGATTTCTAATATCTAGTGGGAGAATGATTGCTCATGCAGATATTATCTGGGAATTCCCGTTAGCTCTCCAATTACCAAAAGAGTTGGCAGTGATTCACTGTAAGGTGCATTCTCAAACACAGGATTTAATTGCCAGAGGGAATCATAGGGCAAATGTGAAAGTATGATATGCAGCACAACACACTCCTGTTTGCATTATGAATCTCTCTGTTATTGACACCCTAGATGAGGAACAAGCTTACACAGGCAAAGAGATTCAGAAATGAAAGCAGAATTTTGGAGTTAGAAATGAGAATGGGAACTGGATAGCGTCAGTGGGAAAACCTATACTTCCTAGAGCATTTTACTGCCATATCTGTCAGGCTATACATACTAAGGGTCATTATGGGACACAAGCAATAATTGATAATGTCGAAAGAACTTGGATCACTCCTGGGATTACCATCATTGCCAATAGAGTGTGCTCAGCTTGCTCTATATGTCAACAATTCAACCAGAGTTTATTAAAACAATAAGCTTTTGGGGCTCATCCACTAGCATGCACACCATTCATACACCTGCAAATAAATATCAACATACCCAAAGTAAGGAATTATAAATTTTGCTTAGTGATAATGGACCAGTTAACTTGATGGCCTGAAGTTTTTCCATCTAGCAAGAACACAGCAAGCTTTGTAGCTAAGATCTTGTTGAAAGATTATTTCAAGATTTGGCATACCAGTGAGAGTGGACTCACACGAAGAAAGTCATTTCACAGATTCAATTCTAAAACAAGTTTATGGGAACTTAGGAATCATGCCTAAGTTTCATGTCCCATATCACCCACAAAGCTCTGATGAGTTTGAGAGAGACTAAACCATGAGATCAAAAGTATTGTTGGGAAGTTATATACAGAGACCCATTTGAAATGGCCAGAAATCTTGCCTCTAGTTCTGTTCTATCTGAGGACTAGACCAAGAGGAGATCTGCATGTCTCACCATATGAAATGCTCTTTGGACGCCCACCAATGAAGGCACAGACTTTTAAACTACCTTATGCATCTATGCTTGGGGGAGGAGAATCCAAAACTTGTTGGATACATAAAGGAACTTCAACACAGAGTGATAGAATTGCAAAAAATGGGGCTATTGACTCAGGGAGGTACTTTAGATTTTTTGCTTCACAATGTAAAGTTGGGGGATTTAGTTTAAATAAAAAATTTTAATAGAACCACTGCAATACAACCTGCATAGCTAGGGCCATATTACACTCTTATGACAACACATTCAACAATTAGGGTTCAAGAGAAAGACTCCTGTCTGCACTGCTCAAATGTTAAGAAAAAAAAGCAGCAGAAGGTCTCACTTCCAGGGGATTCTGGGAAGAAGTTAGCTTAGACACAGCAAAACTCCAGACCTCTGAAAATCCTTCCACACCAAACAAAAACAAAGTGCTTCAAGGGGACAGAAAACCAAATCTAAAAACAGGACAGAGCTAGGGGATCCTCCTGCTAGACTCAACTTAAAAGGCACACCAAAAAAAAAATACTGAATTCTTAAACTGCTGGTTCAAGGGAAAAGAAGAAGAAAGATACCAGGACCCCTCCCCCACCTACTTGCTGAGTCTCCAGTGGTTCCTGGAATCTCTGGGTAGGTAAGGGCACCAGTCCTGAGGGAGTATCTTGCTGTCACAGCTATGCCAAGCTCAGGGCATTGAACATAGATACAGTTGGAGGAGAATTACAGAGAGGGCAGCCTAGTCTCAGCCAAAACACTCTGTCTTGCTCAACCCCTCCTTTCTTGAGGTTTTGGCCTCAGGGCGCATCCAATGCCTGCAGATCAACTACCACCCCCTCCCACTTAATCTTATCAATAGAGCAGATAAGAAGTCTTCAGAGGGCAGAGAAGCTCCATATCACCCCTCCCCCAAAGATTGCACTGAAAGTAGCCATAAGTACCTACACCTTCAGCTTTTGCTGCCAGCTGTGGAAGATCTGACCTCAGGGTTCATTAAAACCATTAGCCTAACCTAGTCAATCAGCAGAGCAGAGAAAAAGCCCCTTCAGGACAGAATAGCCCAAACCCACAGCAAATAATCAGATGAGCAAGATTATATCCAATTACAGAGGGAAAAGAAGGAAAAAAATATGAGTAAACAACAGAAAAAGAAAAAAAGAAATTACAATCAACAGCTTCTATCCAGGTTATGAACAAAGAGCAAATGGATTAAAAGAAGTTCAAGGAACACAAAGCAAAAACACAGAAACTCTAATAAATTGGACACAGGCTTTGGAAGAACTCAAAATTCAATTAACTCAAGAACTCAAAAAACAATTAAGAGAGGCTGAAGACAATTGGGAAAGGATGATAATACATGAACTAAAACAAGAAAATAGTGTCTTAAAATTCAAAGTTGACCAGCTTGAAAACAAGGCAAAGAAGGCGAAAGATGACCTACAAAGAAAATCAGACCAGAAGGAGAAGGATGACCAAAAATCCAGGGATGAAATTCAGTCTTGAAAAATTAGAATCCAACAACTAGAAGCAAATGACTTCACAAGGCAGCAAGAATCTATAAAACAAAATCAAAGGAATGAAAATATTGAGGAAAATATGAAACAACTTATTGACAAAACCTCAGATCTTGAAAACAGATCAAGGAGGGACAATTTAAAAATTATTGGACTACCAGAAGATCATGACAAAAGGAAAATCCTGGGCATCATCTTACAGGAAATCATCCAAGAAAACTGCCCTGACATTCTCAAACAAGAGGGAAAAGTGGAAATTGAAAGAATCCACAGATCACCTCCTACATTTAATTCCCAATTGATGATGCCCAGGAATGTTATAGCCAAATTCATGAACTACAAGACCAAGGGGAAAATATTACAAGATACTAAGAAGTCATTCATATACCATGGAACCACAGTTAGGATAACACAGGATATGGCTGCATCTACATTGAAGGACTAGAAGGCAACAAATATGATATTCCAGAAAGCAAGAGAACTTGGTCTACAATCAAGAATCAACTACCCAGCAAAATTGACTATATTCTTACAGGGGAAAGAATGGTCATTTAATAAAAAAAGAAGACTTCCAAGCATTCATAAAGAAAAGACCAGACTTAAACAGAAAATTTGATGTCCAAACACAGAACTCAAGAGAATCATCAAAAGATAATTAAGAGAAGGGAAAAAAAAACTTTTTAAGGGATCCAATAAGTTCAAATGACTTGTATTCCTATAAGAAAAGAGGATATAAGTAACTCTTAAAAACTGTTATTTTTATCAGGGTAGCTAGAAGAAGTATACTTAAAAGGAACAGTGACAAACTGTATAGGATGAAATGTCAAAATATATATATAAATGTCAAAATATATATATAAACTAGAGGTAAAATAAGAGGATACTATTAAGAGAAATGGGAAAAGAGACAAAATGGAGTAAATTTATATTTCATAAAGAAGTGCATGATGGGAGCGGGGGAGAAGACCAATACACTGGAAGGGTAAAGAGGCTGGAGACAGGAAATGCTTAATTCTTACATGCATTGAAATTGACTCAAAGAGGGAAGAACAATCAGATCCATTGGAGCAGAAAATTGATTCATGCCCTATAGAGAAGTAGAAGGGTAACAAATGGACTGGTAGTGAAGGAAGCAATACTAGGAAGGGAGAGTGGGGGGGAGAGCTTTAAAAGCCCCCCAAAATAAGAGTGGAATAAGAAGGGAGAGGGCAGAAAGGGAAGTAAAATAAGGGAAAGGATTAGTGGGACTGATTAAAAACAAAAATGAGGAGTGCCAAGAAAGAATGCAGAATTTAGGAGTCATAAGAGCTCCTGCTGGAAAAGACTGTGTGTAAAAGAAGGGAGTAAAGACAGGGAAAGGTGGGAAAGGACTCCCCAGGCTTTCCAGAATGCCAGCATGCCCTTCTCATCTCACACTAGATTTGAGTCTTTCTTGACACCTAGGAGCCTAATGACAATCTGGCTCAGCACATTCTCATTAATGCCAAGGCTTTCTAGGAAAACAAGGTATGAGGACAGGTGGATATTAGTCTCAACAGTACAGTTACAAGTGGTATATTCATTATACCCACTTGCTCTTTCTTAGAAATGGAAACTTGCCCTTTCTGATCAGCCAAAGTATTCTGGAGTAAAGAGTGTCATGTGTGGGAGCAGAACAGAACCTGTAATATAGGGGAGGGCCACTTGCACCCAAGGGACCCCACTTCTACTCAATTTCTTATAGCCCTTACTGTATCCCACTTTACACAATCTTTCAGGGTCTGAGTCTTGTGTCCCTAAGGGAGAGTAGAGATGACAACTAAGAATCATGGAGTTTAGAGCTGTTTAGGGACCTCAGAAATCAGTTAAGCCACCCTCTTCATTTTGCAGATAGAAACTGAAGTCCCCAAAAGTTAATTAAATCATCACATAGATAGGAAGTAATAGAGCTGAGTTTCAAACCCAACTGACACCAAATCCAATACTTGTCCACTCCATCATGCCCACCTCCCATTTTACTTTTATCATCATGATAATCCTTTACACGTTTGTAGTTGTCAGCACAGTTTTTTCAAATTCATCACCTTACTGGATGCTCACAACAGTCCTAGCAGGGAGGTAGGAATAGTAGAGAGTGTCACTGAGGAGAAAGCCAATAGTCCTCTCTCTGAGCAATTAGCTCTGCTCCAAGGTAATCCACCCCAATCCCAAGAAAGAGATGAACCATTTTCCAGCGCCTTACATTAGCCACTGTCTCTGGAGCCCCTGCAGGGCTCAGCACCAGAATCAGGAACTTCATAGGACAAAGAGGGACCAAAACTCACTTTGAATCACAGGGACTGAGCTCCCCAGGAGGAGAAGGGTCAGGAGTAACAAGCAAAGCATCTGGAGGAAAAGAGAAGGAAGAGAAAGGGCTCAAGTCAGCAGCCTGGGACCTTGGGTCCTAAATATGAGATGAAGCAGGGACCTCCAGCCCAATATGTCTGCTCTACACAGCTGAGACCTGGGAACCTGGGACCTGATTGCCAATGTTTAGGAGAGGAAAAGGATCCTTACCATGACCAGGCTCTCCAGCTCAGTGTTCTCTCTTCAGTCCACACACTATTTATAAGCCCAGGGCTAGTAGTGGGGAAGGGAGGGGAGCACAAATGAGGGGTTAGCCCTCCTCTAATGGTTGAAAGGTGAGTGAGGTTGTCAGAGTAAGTAGAACAGGGACACATACTGAGTGGTCAAATTACTGCCCAAATTCTTATGTTCTCCTCCTCTCCTACTAGACTGCCATTCAGCTCCTCTGATCTTCTCGCCACTCCATGAGGACTTCAAAGTCTCAACATCTGTGATCAACCAGGACTGGGCCAAAGGTGTTTAGGGAGTCCCCTGTGTTCTGCTAGTACTTCACATTGTACTCTTTTTTTTCTATGTGTCTATTTAAGAAACTACATACGAACAAGGTCTCTATCTAAACCTAACCCTAACTCTATATGCTCTAGTACCCAGCACATGCACATGAAGATTAAGGAGTTATTTTCCTAACAATGATTGAACTTAGGAGATCACCAAGTGAAAGAATGTAGAGAATAATAGAATGGGCCCCAGGACAGAGTCTTGGGGTAAACCCCGTGTTAGGGGGCACAGTATTGCAGATGAGCCAGCAAAGGTGGCAGAGAAAACATAACTGATGTAAGGGTACTCAACTGTATCAAATGCATATATGCATGTATATGTATGTATAAAAATATAGAGAGTATATATTATTTTGCCACAGATACATATATGTATATATCTACATGTGTGTTTGCATAGATATAGAGGGTATAGGTATATAAATAGATAGAAGATCTATAACAGAGACTCCACGTTTCTTGTACCATGATGGCAATATGATGATGTTTAAGGATGCCTTCTCAGAATAATGTTTTTAATGCACAAAATAAAACATATAAGATTAAACCGAAAGCCAAAGTTTAGTGAAAATAAATATATAATTTTTCCCATTCAAGTTCCATGGAAACCATATCTATTCAATTGTATTCTAAAGTTCAGACAATAGGCCTCATCATCCACTTGGTTTTTCTTGTTTGGACGGTTAGATCAGACTCTTCAGGCTGAATACAGGTCTCATGCTTGAAGCAAACAGCACAATTTCATTCACCAATAAGAGTTGGACCTGTTGGACCTCACCATCTATTTGGATTTGCTCTATGACTTAGCCTCAGTCTTGAAAACATTTGGTGTGGTCCTTTATTCATGCCTCATTTGAAATGAATGATCATGGGGTTCTGTGTATCTTCTAAGGAGTCTTGATACTCTTGTCCTTTTCCCCCTATCAAAGAAAAACTGGAAAATGCCAGATAGGTAAATGCAGGGTTTCCATTATCTCAAGAATAGATCATTAACTCATCAAATACATCAAAAATAATCATTACAGATAATTCTCTGCACTTGTGTCTTAGCAAGACACTTACACACATTAATTATCTGATCTGATCCTTTAGTCACCCTATGAGGAAGGTGTTCTCTCCTGGGGTAGAGAGACCAGAGATATCTGTAAAGGATGGACCATATCATAAAAGACAGCCATTTGGTTACTGGCAGATACCCATAAAAATCTGGGATAAAGAGGAGTTTCATGTCTCCCTTCTTTTCCTATCCCAAGCTTCTTGGTGTAGCCAGTTGGAGAATATTATGGGAATTAGGGAGGGAGAAGCTCCTTTTTGCCTTAGCCACCACTGGGGTGGATAGGAGTCCTCAAAATGGATATGAGAATTCAGAAAGACAAATAGGACTTTGATAGGAATTCAAGGAGGATTTTATAATCCCAGAGGAGATAGTAGGCTGAAATCAGGGACTTCAAGGGGGCATAGGGAGAAGTTGGTCATAAGAATATTATGAATCTTAGCCAGGGGTTTCTGCTGACTTTTGGCTGGGAGGACTGAGAGGGGTAGATCACAGCCTGAGCCATTCACCTACCCTAAAGAGTTTTAGACCTATTCTACAGGAAAGGATTTTACCATTCACTGGGCCCCAGCAGATGGTGTCAGAAGGTAGCAAGTGGCCATGAAAAGACCGAATAGCTGCAAAGGAGTAGATAGTAGTAGGGGGCACTTCAGCAGACATAAAAGAGTGGAGGTGTATTTCCCAGAGAGATGATAACATACAGATACATGTTCCCCAGTCATACAGATTCTCTCTTTTTGTGCCTTCTACATGTGATCCTGGCATGAATATCCTTGTCACCTATTTTGACTACATATGCCTTCTGGGGATATTCAGTACTCAAATGTGCTGTCTACATGTGTGCTCTCTGTACCCATTTCTTGGTAATAATAGTTAACATTTTTCTGGCACTTACTTAATTTCCAAGCCCTGTGCTAAGCTCCTTACAGTTGTTATCCCATTTGATTCTAAAAACAACCCTGGAAGGTAAATTCTGTTATCCCCATTTCACAGATGAGGGAAATGAGGTTAAGCCCAGGTTCACATATATTCTCTATACATGTGGCTTCCCTACTGATAGAGAGGAAGAATATGTCCCTGGTGCTTCTAAAGACCCTTCCTGATTACTGATTTTGCAGCTAGACTATTTGATTAAATGCCTTGTACTTAGAACTAATGTGTCCTTTGCCCTTATAAAAGTTCAAGCATCAGGAGCATCCTAAAGATGTTGACAATCTTAACTTATTTTCCCCACAGGTTTGACTAAGGGATAATAGGAGAAGCTTGATCTCTTGTAGTTATCAGGGACAGATGAATCTGACTTGTATGGGCCAGACAGCTATAGGAAATTTAGCTGAAGATGGATGTGAGTATTCCCAAAATAATAAACCAACACTTCTCCCAAAAGATGAAGGTTTACTGATTAATGTGGAAGGGAAAGGGAAAGAGGTTTTATCAAGGATTAGGATAAGATCTGGGAAGCCCCGAACTGTTAGAAAGAAACAGCCCCTCCCCCAGGAGGGAGAGGCAGTCTTTATAACTAGCTTGTCCTCAAAGCCTATAATTAATCACTTCTAATATCTAAATAATTAAATGGTAACAATAATGCTATTGCTGGAAAGGTCTAGTTCAGCTAAACAGGCTAGGAGCAATGAAGAACCAAAATGGCTTTTGCCATAAGACCTCCCAAAGCAATCAAGAACTGGGATCAGCAAGCAGGGTGATCTACTCACCTCAACCCCCAGGAACAAACTTCCCCTAACAGCCCACAACTGCTCCCTCACCCAGAGTTCTCTGTGGGGGGGGGGGGGTTGGAATTCTAGGTTGAGGCTTGACCCTGTGTCTTGCAGGAATTCCACCCTGCACCATGTTACAGTATTCAGTATTCTATCCTAGAAGTGGAGGGGGCAGTGGATGAGAAGGAGGAGAAGAGAGGTGTGGGAGATAGGAGGGGAAAGGGAAAAGTAAAGGAACAGAGTAAAAGGATTATCAAGGACAAGAGGGCCAGTGAGAGAGATAGAGAGGTCAATGTAACCATGAGTCAGTGCTCCATTGGCCAACAGTAAGCCCTTGGACTTATTCTGGACAACTAGAAAGAATCCTTGAGAAAAGGTAGGGAGAAGTAAAAGAGGTTTAGTTTCCATTCAACCACAAGAGGGTAGTGTTGCCAAAATAACTAACTCTTTTTGATGAAGAGGACAAAGAACTGGAAATGAGAGGTGTCCCTTACCCAACACCAGAGGGGAGGACCAGGGCTAAGCCAGACTTTAAGATAGCAAGCTCTTTATGGTCTCATCTTGTATGGCTTTTATTTCCCCTACTTACCTGGAGAAAATTCCACTTTCTTCCCTTCACTGCTAGTTTTCAGTAGAACTCAATAGCCCAAGTATAATAAAACTTTATACAGTTCATTAGTGGCAATTACATAAGAAACCGGGGGAGGGGAGGGGAATGATAGGAATGATTACATTTAAACAACTGCCAGATGGGCAGTGTGTCTGGGACCCTTCCTAGAATCAGTCAACTCCAATTTTTTTTATGCTATTGAAGGATACAAAATAATTAAGTTAAAAAAGATAACATTTGGGCACTTAGATTCAAATTCCCTCCTCCTCCCCTGCTCCTTACCACAAAGACTCCATCCCTACTTCCTGCCAAGGTCCTCTTCCTCCTTTTCTCTCCTGTCTGGACTTTGACCCTACCATTCCCATATTGACTTCTCCATCCCACTCCCCACCAGCGGGAACCCAGAATTCCATACATGACTCTGACCCTTAGTCCTTAGATCCACTCCTCCTTTCCCAGTCATGGTGGATTGGTAACCTAATGTACCCTCAGGATATCTAGGCTTTGCCATTTGTCCCACCATGGAAACCCTCAATTCCCGAAGTGTCATCTTACCAGTTAGAGTGTGAGCTCTTTAAGAATAGGATCTCTCTTCGTGTTCTGTTTGTATTCCTGGACATTAGTGCTTAGAACATGGAAAGGACTTTGTTATTGTTGTTCATTCACTTCAGTCATGTCCAGCTCTTCATGACCCCATTGAGTTTTGTGGCAAGACACTAGAATGGTTTGTCATTTCCTTCTCCAAGTCATCTTACAGACAAAGAAAGAGGCAAACAGGATTAAGTGACTTGCCCACAGTCACCTAGCTAGTAAGTATCTAGGCCAGATTTGAACTCAGTAAGATGAGTTTTCTTGACTTCCAGGCCTGGTGCTCTATCTTCCACCTATCTGCCCTTTAGTAAATGTTTGATAAATTCTTTTAGAAAAATTTCCTTCAAACATCCCCTTCAGCTGCTTTCAAGAGGAGCTAGTAGGCATCCTCCCAGAGGATCAGCTATGGAGATCAAGGATTCTGAGCACCACAAAGCAGCTACTAGCCATCTAAACCAGAATCTGAATACTCCTCTGGGATCTCTTCTCTCCCTCTACCAGGTGCTCTGGTCTGGTTACACATCCAGCTTCTCCTGCTATGGACCTTGCTGTTAGGTTCATAAGCTTAAGGCTGGGGGACCAAGTCAGACCTAGTGAGCACTATCCTATCATGGAGAGTCTCAGCTACAGAGACCTAGGCAGGCTCTCAGCTAATCATGTCCTAAACCAGTGATGGGCAAACATTTTAAAGAGGGGGCCAAAGGAAAGGAAATGCTCACCTGTCAGTCTGTTTCTAAGACAACTCTTTTGAAGTTTCATTGTATTGTATCCTACTCATTGTATTTGTCAGATTAGGAATAATGTTGCACTGCCAGATAGAACATTTCAGGGGGCCGCATCTGGCCAGTGGCTGTAGTTTGCCCATTACTGTTCTAAACCATTTCTGTCCTAAGTCCATCCTTACTCCTTGACTTTGGGGGTCTTTCCATCACCTGTTAACAGGTGGGTGATGTAATAGATAAAACACTGAATAGACTCAAGTGCAAATTCTGCATCCATCACTTTTTACCATATGACTCTGGATAATAGGCTCAGATTTCTCATCTGTAAGATGGAAATAATAATAGCACCTTCTTCACAAGCTTCTGGTAAGCATTAAATGAAAAAATGTAACATTTCATAAACCTCAAATATTCTGTTATTTTGAATATTATATTTATAGAAGCTCTTTTTGTGATGACAAAGAATTGGAAATTGAGGGAATGTCCATCAATTGGGGAATGGCTAAACCAATTGTGGTGTCTGTTGGTGATGGAATACTATTGTACTCAAAGGAAAAATGAACCGGAGTAATTCCATGTGAACTGGAATGACCTCCAGGAATTGATGCAGAGTGAAAGGAGCAGAACCAGGAGAACATTATACACAGAATTGGATATACTGGTAAAATCGAATACAGTGGACTTCTCTACTAGGAACAATGCAATGATCCATGACAACTATGAGGGACTTATGAGAAAGAACACCATTCACATTAAGAGGAAGAATTGTGGGAGTAGAAGCACAGAAGAAAACTGCCTGATCACATGGGAGGATAGAGATAGAATTAAGAATATTGACTCAAAAAAATATGAGGGACCTATGAGAAAGAATGCTATTCACATTAAGAGGAAGAACTGTGGGAGTAGAAACACAAAAGAAAACTGCCTAATCACATGGGACAATCGGGATAGAATTAGGGATATTGACTCAAAAAAAAATTTTTTCAGTGAAATATGGGACAAGGTTCGTAGTTAAGAATGTGATATAAGGAGGAACCATGGGAGGTTAAAGAGGAAGAAGGAAGGAAAAGACCTCTGTGGTGAGTGGGATAGGGAGGTATCAAAGGATTGCATTAGTACAGCAAGTGCCTGCTTGAGATTACATAACATAAATTTCTAGTGGACTAGTCATAACTATACATCATAGTTTTAAGGGGTTTTTGAACTTCATTCAAATCCACGTGAATAGGAGAGAAGACAGTCAATGGTGGGGGTGTTAAAATCATTATCTGGGACAAGATAGATGCCACTTTGAATGACAGGACCGGCAGTTTAGAACCTCAGAATGTCCCCAGGTGCCATGAGCCAAGGACAAAAAGCAGTTAGCCCCAGCCCTATAAATACCTCCAAGTGACAAGAAAGGGGGCTCAGATTGGATCAGGGACTTGGGAAAGTGGGAGGTGAAGGGTGAAAGCATAGGCCTGAAACCTGTGACCTGTTATTCTACTGAGAGTGGCAGTGATCAATCAACATCATTGTTAGCAGAGCTGAGAGAGTTTACTGATTCATCTATCAACATCATCAAATAGCCTTCCTTAATCTCTGGCTTGGCTGTGGCCAAGTCAGGTCAGAGTTAGTGAGAGGGTGAAGAACCTCCAGTTTCTACAAACCTAGCAATCTCCAGACCTTAATCATCAACCTAGATTAATAGCCAAATAATTAGGAATAGGGTTCCTAAATCCTCAATCCTGTTACCTTTTTTCCTTACCCCATTAATAGATTCAATGAGGTGATTACCAACAAGTACCTCTCCTGAATGGTTATTATACCAAAGCCCTTGGGAAGGGGAGATCAATATGCAGTCAAATTATACTGTTTCCAATAGCTAATCAATAGCCCTTATCAACAACTAATCCAACCTCAGGTTGGGACCTAGAGAGGCTAACCATCTACACAACCTCTCAGGGTTTCCCTGCCTGGGCAAACTGTTAGAAAGGGGATAACTGACAAGCTTATCCAATCAAGCTTGTCAGGGAGAAGCATAGATTATACCAACAACAACTGTGAGAGGAGAGTGTGCTTTCTCTGTCACCAACTACAACCAGCTTAGGCCTGGGCATACAATCCCTCCTCCATACATACTATCTCTGAGATCTATATATACCATCAATTTCTCCAAGATCCAGATAGATACATCCACAATTTTTTAACACCTCTCAGGGGTTCCCTGCCTGGGCAAACTGTTAGAAAGGGTAGCTGACAAGTTTATTCAACCAAGCCTGTCAGGGAGGAGAGGCATAGATTATAACAACAATAACTGCATAAGGCCTGTGAGAGGAGAGTGTTCTTGCTCCCTCACCAGCTACTACCAACTTGGGCCTGGGCATACAATCCCTCCTCCATCCATAATATCTCAGAGATCCATCTATATACCATCTATTTCTCTGGGATCTCTATACCATTATAACAAGGGTAATCAAAGGTAATGAGATTCTTCCCCTATTGAAGGACTTCAGGCAAAAACTGACTGACCAATTGCTAAGAGTATTGTTGGGAAGTTTCTATGATCCTATTTCTATGGTCCTTTAAGCAAGGATCTGGGATTTTATCCATGGAAGTTCTCCATCTATTCCTTGGCTTTTCATGAGTTGCTCTAACCAGAAAACCATCACCTGGGGGAAGTCATCCATCTGGTGATAAGTCTCTCTGACCTTAGCTAGGCCTATACTTGAAACCTTTTGAAATAGAACCTGTCAGAGTTCTCATCCACCACAATAGATTTCAAGAATCCAAGGCCTTTTCCATAACACAGTAAGATACCCAAATGCACAACAAAGCACATACACAATCAGTAAGGCATTTACATAATAATGTAATACAATAACTAAATTTTACAAAATCTAGTATTGAATGAATTATTGTTTCACCTCAGATAGAAATATGAATAAATTATAAATTAAGACCATGCTTCCACTAAAATGTTAGTAAAATATTTATGTCATTTTTCATCCATCTTGATAACATAAGCTTTCTAGAAAAGGATCAAAATTTATGTGCAACAATGGTCTTCTTTGTAATAAAGCTCTAAGACAAAAATATAATATATATTTTATTATGTTGTAATATGGTATTTAATTATAATTTATTGTATAACTTATTGTACTTATAATTTATTATTGTAATTTCTTGTACTTAAAATTTATTCTATATTAGATATCTATCACCATGTGTCAGGCCTTGTATCCCATTGATGATACTAATACAAGCAAAGAGAAAGATACTTCCTGATCTCAAAGAGCCTATATCTAATGGGGGAAAACCACACAGGGAATAGGATCAGTGGGGAGAATTTACCAGTGTAAGAGCATAGTGGAAAAAGCCAGAAGGGGGAGGGGGGAGTCATATCAAGAAAGGGATGAAGCATGGCTAGCCTGGACCCATCCCCAAAATGAAAGCCCCAGTTTGAATTCATCATTGGGAGAAGGGGTCTAGCATAGTGAAATGATGTTTCAAGAGCATGGTAGCATAGTCCAGGGAAGGCAGAAGCACAGCCTAGAGACGAATGGGTAGGATGTTAGTGAAGGAAAACAATATATTAATATGGTAATCCACGAATCCAAAGTTTCATGAGGTGCATTGTGAAAAGCATTTGAGAAAGGAAGATGAAATTTATCTGACACAGTGGAAATGTACTGTCTGGCCAGATGGAAGAAATGGATAATGAGTTTCTGATGCAGATAACAAACTGGAACAGAAGCAAGATAGAGTTTTGATACAGGATTTTAAAAGTTGAGAAACTTGTTTTGTATCCCTCTTTGACACTATCAGAGCATCTGAGAAAGCTTTGACTTGCCTTGCTGATACCTTTATCTTCCACAAGATGGAAGATGTGGTAAGGGGCGCTGCTCTTCTGGACCTGAGCCAACTCACTAAGGAAGAACTAGTTGATAAAGTAAAAAATGACAAAACTCTTGGGACCCATTAACTATGATATTTTATAGTTCGTGATAATGAGAATGCTAGGCTTAGTGTGACATGTATGTTAGCCTCTAGGAGAATAGAATTTTATCTCATAACTATTAAAAGGAAAACTGACTCAAGAGAGATGAGAAGGGGGCAGCTGGGTGGCTCAGTGGATTGAGAGACAGTTCTAGAGACAGGAGGTCCTGGGTTCAAAACTGGCCTCAGATACTTCCTAGCTGTATGAGCCTGGGCAAGTTTCTTACACCCCCCCTCCCCCCATT
>NC_058130.1:136679398-136700844 GCF_016433145.1 Gracilinanus agilis | reverse complement strand
ATTTTATTAATTTCTCCCTTAATTTTTAGTATTTCTAATTTAGTTTTCATCTGGGGGTTTTTTATTTGTTCGCTTTCTAATTTTTTGAGTTGCATGCTCAATTCGTTAATCTCTGCCCTCCTTAATTTGTTAATATATGCACTCAAGGATATAAATTTCCCCCTGAGTACTGCCTTGGCTGCATCCCACATAGTTTGGTAGGATGTCTCATCATTCTCATTCTCTTAAATGAAATTGTTGATTGTTTCTATGATTTCTTCTTTGACAATTTGGTTTTGAAGAATCATATTGTTTAATTTCCAATTGGTTTTTGACTTGCCTGTCCAGGTGCCCTTACTGATTATTATTTTTATCGCATTATGATCTGAGAACCCCCTGGATAATTTTTATGGAGAAAAAATCCAGAGCACAGAGCAAACAGTACATCCAAACCTTCCCAAAAAAATAAAAATTGGTCACAAGCTCTTGAAGAGTTGAAATCTAAGATCATGAGAAAGATGGAAGAGATTTGGCAAGAAAAGTGGGAAATAGTCCAAAATGAAAATAACAGTTTGAAAGGCAGAATTTTGCAATTGGAAATCAAGTGAAATGATAAGCAAATTGAAGACCAGAAATGACCAGCTGGAACCCATGAAGAGCCAGATATACCAGACCAAAAAGGAAAATCAAAAGATTATGCCTGAAAACCAGTCTTTAAAGAATAGAATTGGGCAAGTAGAAACCAATGATCTCACAAGACAGAAAGAATTAATAAAGCAAAGTCAAAAGATTGAGAAAATAGAAGGAAATATGAAATATCTCACTGACAAGATGACATACCAAGAAAACAGGTCTAGAAGGGACAATTTGAGAATCATTGGTCTTCCTGAAAAATCAGAGACAAATAGGAATCTTGACATCATACTACAAGAAATTATCCAAGAAAACTGCCCTGATATCCTTGAACAAGAGGGCAAAATAGACATTGAAAGAGACCATAGAACACCCTCTAAACTAAATCCTCAAAAGACAGCCCCCAGGAATGTAATAGCCAAATTCAAAAGCTTCCAATTTACGGAGAAAATATATCAAGGAAGACCAATCAGGATTACACAGGATCTGGCAGCCTCGACACTACAAGACCACAAAGCTTAGGAATATGATATTCAGAAAGGCAAGAGAATTTGGTCTACAACCAAGGATCACCTTCCCATCAAAACTGACTATTGTAAGAATAAAGAGAACCTCTGCTAAAACTGTAATAATAATGAGGGCCAAGTAACCAATGTTATGACAGAGGGGAGAGAGAGAGAGAGAGAGAGAGTCTATGAGGTGAGACTCTCTTCTAGCTCTCCCCTTGCACCAAATATACACTGAGAGGCTTCAAGGGGGTGTCACCCCAAAACTGGGTGACCTGGATGGTTGTGCCGCTCCACAGGAGTTGGGGCAAGGCTTCCCTATAAGAGGAGATATGGGGTACCCCAATCTGATTCTGAATGAGGGCGGGGCTCACATAAGCCTTCCCTGAGGTCAGGCAACTTCACAGCAGGTGGTCTGGCTCCAATAAAGTCCAGGGAAAAGTATGGGCATTCAACAAAATAGAAGATTTACAAGTATTTGTAAAGAAAAGACCAGAACTAAGTAGAAAAATTGATATCCAAACACAAAAATGAAGAGAAACATGAAAAGATAAATAAGAGAGGGGAATAGGAAAAAAAATTTAAGCTTCTTCTTTAAGGGCTTCAATAAGATCAAATTATTAATATTCCTATTTAGAAAAATGTTATTTGTAACTCTCAAAAATTGTATTCGCTATTATAGTAATTGGAAGGACTATACAAAGGAAAATGTTGGGGTACTAAGTGGTCTAAGATGATACACAAACAAAAGAAAAGAAAAGGGGTGGGGGAATAGAAGATAGCACCAAGAGAATCTTGAAAGAAAAAGACAAAGAGGATAATCTCTACCACACAAAGAGGCATATGGAAAGGGGAGGAGAAGAATACTATTATAAGAAGGAGAGGAAGACAGTGTTAATAGGTAATACATAAACCTTACTCTCAGTGGAATGAGTTCTAAGAGAGAAGACCAGCTAGATCCATTGGAGTACCTAATTCTATCTTACCCTACAGGGAAAGTCAGAAGGAAAAAAACAAGGAGGGGAGTGGGGCAGGGAGTACATAAAGGAAGGGAAAGAGAGTAGGGAGGGAATTTAATAGACCCTAAAAAAATAACAAGAGGGGGAAAAAAGGGAGGGAGTGGAAAGGGAAGTAAAATGAGGGTGGGAATTAGGAGGACTGATTAAAAACCAACCACTGGTTAGTAAAGGAAATATCAAAAGAAGAAAAGGCAGAATTAGGAGAGGATTTCAAAATGTTGGGGAATACACAGATGACAATCATAACTCTGAATGTGAATGGGATGAACTCACCCATAAAACAGAAGCAAATAGAGTAGATTAGAAACCAAAATCCTACTATATGTTGTCTATAAGAAACACACATGAGGTAGGTAGACACACACAAGGTAAAGGTGAAAGGATGGAATGAAATTTATTGGGCTTCAACTGAGAAAAAGAATGCAGAAGTCTCAATCATGATATCTGTCAGAGCCAAAGTAAAAATAGATCTGATTAAAAGAGATAAGGAAGGTAATTACATCCTGATAAAAGGTAGTATAGACAATGAGGAAATATCAGTATTTAACATGTATGCACCAAATGGTATAGCATCCAAATTTCTAAAGGAGAAACTTCCAGAGCTTGAGAAGTAAATAGATAGTAAAACTATACTAGTGGGAGACCTTAACCTTCCTCTATCAGATCTAGATAAATCAAACAAAAAATAAATAAATAAGAAAGAGGCAAGAGAGGTGAATGAATTCCTAGGAAAATTAGAGTTAATAGATATATGGAGAAAAATAAATAGGGATAAAAAGGAATGCACCTTCTTTTCAGCAGCACATGGTACATTCTCAAAAATTGACCATGCACTAGACCATAGAAACATGGCAAGCAAATGCAAAAGAGCAGAAATAATAAATGTAACCTTTTCAGATCATAATTCAATAAAAATAATAATTAGTAAGGGCATGTGGACAAATAAAAAATTAATTGGAAATTAAATAATATGATTCTCCAAAATCAGTTAAAGAACAAATTATAGAAACAATTAATAATTTCATTGAGGATAATGAAAATGATGAGACATCCTACCAAAATCTGTGGGATACAGCCAAAGCACTACTAAGGGGAAATTTTATATCATTGAGTTGATATATTAACAAGTTAGGGAGGGCAGAGGTTAATGAATTGGGCATTCAAATGAAAAACTAGAAAGCAAACAAATTAAAAATCCCCAGATGAAAACTAAATTAGAGATCCTAAAAATCAAAGGAGAAATTAATCAAATTGAAAGTGAAAGAACTATTGAATTAATAAATAAGACTAGAAGCTAGTACTTTGAAAAAAGAAATAAAATTGACAAACTACTGGTCAATCTAATAAAAAAAAAAGGAAAGAAGACCAAAAGGGAATGGCTAAACAAATTGTGGTATCTGTTGGTGATGGAATACTATTGTGCTGAAAGGAATAATGAACTGGAGGAATTCCATGCGAACTGGAATGACCTCTAGGAATTGATGCAAAGTGAAAGGAACAGAACCAGGAGAACATTCTACACAGAGACTAATACACTGTGGCACAATCAAACATAATAGACATTTCTACTTGCAGCAATGCAAGGATCCAGAACAATGCTGAGGGACTTATGAGAAAGAAAGCTATCCACATTCAGAGGAAGAACTATGGGAGTAGAAACACAGAAGAAAAACAACTGCTTGAACACATGGGTTAATGGGGATATTATTGGGGTTGTAGACACTAAATGATCACCCTAGTGCAACTATCAATAATATGGGAATAGGTCTTGATCAATGATACATGTAAAACTCAATGGGATTTCACATCTGCTATGGGGGAGGGGGGTTGGGGGAAAGGGAAAGAACATGACTCATGTAACAATGGGAAAATATTCTATATTTTTTTTATCTTTTTTTTTTAAACACTTGTACTTCGGTGTATTGTCTCATAGGTGGAAGATTGGTAAGGGTGGGCAATAGGGGTCAAGTGACTTGCCCAGGGTCACACAGCTGGGAAGTGGCTGAGGCCGGGTTTGAACCTAGGACCTCCTGTCTCTAGGCCTGACTCTCACTCCACTGAGCTACCCAGCTACCCCCAATATTCTATATTTTTAAAAATTTTCTAAAAATAAAGAAATATAAGCAGTATGTTAAAAAAAAAACAATGACCCAAGACAATTCCAAAGGAGACCCAATGAAAAATGCTATCCACTCCCAGAGAAAGAAATAATGAACTCTAAGTGAAAATTGAAGTAACGTTTTAGTCCTAATATAATATGATCCCAAATACAGTGTGATCCCAAGTATTTTGAAAGGTAACTCAGAAAGAGGAAGCACCCATTTTATTTTCTCATTTTAAATGACAACTTTCTCTTAACTCATCAATAATGCAGGCACTTTATATTCAAAGCTTTTTCAAGGTCCTGAAAACAAGTTATAGAAGTTTTAATGCCAACACTTTTATTCAACATGTATTACTTTTATAGCTACTTGTGAGAAACTACCTTCCAACATTTAATCATGTTCTCCTTCCTCTATTTCCTCATCTCCTAAAGTGGAAACATCAGTTGAGTCATTGACATCACCCTCTTTTTTTTAAACTCTTACCTTCCATCTTGTAATCACTACTGTATATTGGTTCCAAGGCAGAAGAGTGGTAAGGGTTAGGCAATGGGAGTTAAATGACTTGCTCAGGGTCACACAGCTGGGAACTATCTGAGGCCAGATTTGAACCTAGGACCTCCTGTCTCTAGGCCTGACTTTCAATTCTCTGAGCTACCCAGCTGCCCTCATGAAAATGAGTCTTCCTGATTCCAAGCCCAGTGCTCTAACTCTTGTGTCACATAGCTGTCCCACCCTCTTTTTCCCACAAAACACCATCTTCACTACCATCCATACTGTTTGATATACAACATTTTTAAAATCCATTCACTCAATGGAGATTTTGTCCCAAACAGTTTTAATCCAGTTCCCTAATACAGTGACCAATGGTTTCTTTACTTTTCCCAATGAAGTAAATTCATGGTTTCTGGCCAACAACTCATTATATTCTTTCCTCAAACGATCTTTGAATGGCTTATTAATTACTACATCTAACACTTGTAATTGTGATGTCATTCCTCCCAGAATAACAATTAGGTCCATGAGCATTTCAGCAATTCTCTTCACTTTTTCAGTCAGGTGGGCCTTGAACCAGTCGAGTACAACCATTCCTCTCTGATGCAGTAATGCATCTGGACACCTACCCCAAGCCACATTCAGCCAATCTAACACAAGTTCTTCATTCATCCATCCCTTTTCCTACACAAAAAAAGATCATTTCTGATGGCAACTTTTCCTTAGGTAATGTTTTACACCATAAAATTACATTAGGAGTTGGTTTTCGCCCATCAGCTGTGACTACAAGCATCCCAGTCATTCTAGTTTTCATTTCCAGTCATTTTAATCAACACTGATTTGGTGCCTTTAGTATTAACGGTGACATTTGATGGAATATCCAAACAAACAGGCATTTGGTCAGCATTTCCCATCTGCCCCAGAAGATAACCATGCTTTTTACATATGCTGAGGCACACGATACACAATTTATGGTTTCAAAGCTGGAAATGCTCAAATATAGTGTGAATGCAACTTTCAAAGGTACATACTGGGAGAAAAAAAAATGTTGCACTATATTTGGGTTAATATGGTATAATTCTTTTTCACTTTTCTTGGTTTTTTGCAACATGACTGATATGGAAATATGTTCTGCACAATTTTGCATGTATAATTGTTTTCACATTGCTTGCCATGTCAGATGAAGGGAAAGAATTTGGAATTGAAAAAAATTTAAGAATGACATAAATAATATGACATTTATATGTTTATAAATAAAATATTTGCAAATTACAAATACAAAACTTCAAGGAATAACAAACAGACATCGAATGATAGAATTCAAAAAAATTCTTGGCAGCCTGGAATACTGGGCTAAATCTAATACTGTAAAATTAACAGAGATAAAATCAAAGACTTACTTTGGGCTCAAAATTACTTTTTTAGAAGATTAAAAAAAATGTGACTAGACAAGAGTTTATCTCCAGATGATAAGGGAGTTTCAGTAGACTACAAGCTCAATATAAGTCCACAGAATGATATGACAGCCAAATAAGCTAATGAGATTGAAAGATGAAGAGAGATATCCCAATTAGGACAAGGAGGCGAATGGTCCTGCTGTTCCCAATCATTCTCAGCCCACACCTAGAATATAGTATTAAGTTCTGATTGTGCCATTTTAGGAAAGCCTTTTATAACATGGAGAGAACTCAAGGAGGTTGACAGTTGTAGGGGGAGTAGAATAAATGCCTTCAAGTACTTGAAAGGATGTCAAGTGGAAGTAATATTAGATTTGTTCAGTTGGGCCCCAAAAGGCAGTTCTAGAGGCATTGGGTAAAAGTTGGAAAGAAACCAGCTTAGGCTTAATGGAAGGAAATTTCCAATTTGAGCTATCAGGTAACCAGAAAACTTTGCACTTCCTGTCTGTCTATTGCCTACTCATTTCCTATTTGGATTGAAAGCAGCAAAACTTTTCTAACTAGGTGTTGCATGAAAACACTGATATAACCTACATCAGACTATTGACCACCTCAGGAAGGGAAGGGAGGAAGGGAGGGAGGGAAAGAATCAGAATTGCAAAAAGTCAGAAAATAATTGTCCAAAGTTGTTAATACATGTAATTGAAAAAATAAAATTCAATTAAAAACATTTCTAACCATTAGAGCTAGGTACTAGGGTAATGGATGGTTCCAAGATATTCTCAGTACAACTACATATGTTAAAAGTAGAGATTCTTTTCAAGAATGGGCAAGCTACAACCTGAGTTTGAAGGATTTGCAAGCTATATCTTTATGCAACAAAACTTGATTGTAAAAATGACTCTTTGCACAAAAAACAGATTTCTGGCTGGATTTCACCCAAGGCCTGTAGTTTAAAGACTCCTAGACTATCTGATTTCTGAGGTCTCTTCCAGCTCTAAAATTCCCTGATTCTATTTGTCTATGATTCTGTCTCTCTTATCTGTCTGTCTGCCTGTCTAAATGACTATATGCCTATCTTCCTAGCTTTCTTTGTTCCCCATGGAGCATGGCATAGTGGATAAAGAGCTGGACTTGGAATATGAGAGAGCCAATTGTGCTTGAATCCCACCTCAGATAATTTTTAGCTGTGTGACCACAGTAGAAGCCCCTTCTCTGAGCCTCAGTTTCCTGATCTAAAAAGTATAGGTGGTAGCAATTACCCTAGAGCCATAGTGGCAAACTTATGGCACGTGTGCCAGAGGAGGCACTCAAAGCCCTCTCCATGAGCACGAGTGCTGTTGCCACAGCACAGAGTTCATCACATTTTGTTACTAGAAAGCCAGAGGGATGCGGGCTGGGCTGCTCCCCTCCCCCTCACCTGAGGACATTTCTCACATCACCCCCCCCCCTAAAATGTTCCCCATAACTGCCCTGGAGGGTTGTTGTAAGAACCCAGTGGAAATGCCTTGAAAATCTTGAAATGCAGTTGTAAATGTTAGCTGTTAATGACTCTCTCTCTTGGTCTCTTGTCTCTCTCCCTGGCTATGTCATGTTCTGTTTCAACCTTTGTCCACAGTGCTAATATCATTCACTCATAACCTAGTCTGAGTTTGTTTCTGTCTTAGGGATAAGCACTAGCCCTTGTAATAGGGAAATAGACTTTAAAAGTAGGAGAGCATATTTAGCAAGCAGGCTAAGAGTAAAACTTTGGCTGCCAGGCATGGACATTCTGAATGGAATGCAGAGGAAGAGAGAGGAGAGAGGAGAGAGAAACTGTCAATTGCTGGTTTTAGAGGGGTTTGGAGCAGAAGTACAGCCAGCAGTGTCTCCATAGACTTGGGATCTGTGAGATTGGAGAAGCTTGAAGACTACATCTTTCAAGACAATCCTGAGTAATGGAAAGGGTCTGTTTTATTAGTGGACGGTTGCAGACATCTTTCCCTATCTGGTAGCTCTTGGAATATTGGCTGTGCAAGGAGTTGGTTCCTGGTATCCTGAAGTCATCACCTGGTTCATTTGTGAGAATCTCCAATCTCCAACACACTCCCTCTAGTCCTTAGCCAAAGCTGTCAGCCTGACTGAAGTTAGGTTGGCAGAGAAACTTCCTCTTAGGACTCCAGTTCTTGTTATTTGGATATTTCCCTAGTTATAGATATACCTTTCCCACTTGCCTGTCCCTTATAATACAATTAAACTGTTTTATTTTTCCTTTTCCTGTTTGTGTACCCATAGTGTGTGTATATTTAACTTTGGTTTTTTTCCCTGGCTAGGTGGATCTGTGGTGGCAGTTGGGTTTCAGCTGTCATTCCCCAAACTGCCAAACCCGATTTTGAATTGTATTTCCCTAACTTGTTAGGTCCCAGTCTATCTGTCTATCCTGCCTCCTATTCACCCTTCCTCTGAGCCCAATTATAATACAAGTTAAACCCCATGTTTTCCCCATAAGACCCCGGAGCTGAGAGAGGAGAGGAGACCACACAGGAAGAAGAGAAAACCAAATAATAATCTTTTACCAAGTCCATCCATAAGGTGGGCCCAGTAAGGAAATTGTGACTCAAGTCCATTCCAGCTTTAGCAAATGTCTCAAAACATAGATCTTTTATCTGTTTCTTTTCAAACTCTACTGTTGAGATAAATGGCTTAGGGTGATGAGATAAAGATAGTATCTGGCATTTCCTGGGTTTAGGAGGCCCAGACCAGACACAGAGGAAAATGAACCAGAAAGGCTGATGCTTTTCCATCCCTAAAAACAATAGCCACTGGGAATATCTGCTTCTCTTCCTGCCTGCTTTTCTCTTTCTGTCTGTCCATCTACAGAAGATCCCACCCAATAAACTTGTCTTCTTACCCATCCCTTTATGTGTCTTCTTGTATCTTCTTCTTTCTGTGCCTATCTGTTCCCCTTGCTGGGAGCCCCTCAGAGAAATAAGGGTCTCCATCAGAGTCCATCAAGTCAATGTAGATGGCAAAGCTTTACATTGATCCCTATTGTCTGAAAATCAGGCCACAGGATGGATGGATACCCAATCAGACCACTCTGTATGACTCTCTTCTGATTAATACTTTTTATTATTAAAATTACTACAATCTGTATTTTTAGGATTGCCTCAAGTTTTATAGTATAGATATAAAATTTCTTTACAGAGATCCATTTATACAATTCTCCTTGATACTCTATAATCAACCAGTATTAATGAGTTAATAATTACACTTGAAATAGCAGGAGTTGCTTTTTTCGCTGTCTCAAAGAACTTGAAGGACACATCATGGCAAAATGAAAACGTAATACACTCTCACTTCATTTTCTCACTCTGAATTTAACCCTATGAAACCAAAATATTCTTACACTTTACTACTTTCTCATGTTAGGCTTGTCTCCCTGAATTTGGGGGTTCTCACACTCTAATCCACATTTGAAATATGTTTAACTTCTTTTATAAAAATAAAACTTAGACTACATAAAGTCTTGGTAGCCTTGAGGACTGTTTAGCCTAGGTATAGGTAGAAATACATTTTGTGTGCCAAAATTTTATGTAACCAAGTATAATCTTGATTTTCTTTTCTCTGTTTTGAATTTGAAATGTAAATTTTCCCAGCATTTGTGTGTCTGTGAGAGAAGAATATAAAAAATAAACATTTCACAGGAAGTTCCCAGAACAGCATCCAGAAAATCCACTGTGTCTCTGACTCTCTTCTTTCTCACCTAAACCATACACCTTTCCAGACCCCTGGAGCTGCTGGCTGGCTTCTAGCACCCTGAACCTAATTTTCTGTCTACTTATGTCTGCCTATTTCTCTGCCTGTCTTCATGTCTGATTTCCTGCACTAGCTCACTATATGGCCTAGGTTGGTGTTGGGAAGACTTGAGTTCAAATCAAGCCTCAGAAACTTACTAACTCAGGGACTCTGGGCAAGTCATTTTACCTCTATCGGCCTCAGTTTCATCAACTGTGAAATGAGGATAATAATACCTCTTAGGGCTGTCAAATGAGAAAAAAAAATTGCAATAATCAACATGGGGTCCAATGCACAGTAGATGAATAATAAATGCTTATTCCCTTCCTTCCTTCCTTCTGAGACCATCAAACCCATCCCAAAGATGCTGCTACAGCATCCCTCCAGGTGGTCTGATAGTTATTGTTTAAAGATCTTCTGTAACAATAACCAGTCCTAAACTCATGTAATTGTATCCTTGCCTATCCTACATCTCTCTATAAGTCCACAAGAGTAATATAAAAGATTTTGTCAATACTTATGTGAAACTATGTGTTGCTCTCAGTGGTCACCCCCTTTTCTTTCTAAATGCACACAAACATGGTCTAAGATTTGGCCACTTTGGGTTGAAGATTTTATTCTTTTTTTTTAATCTGTCTCCTTTATTTTGAATTTTACTAATCTTTAACCATTTTTATTTTAGCCTTCACAATACAAAATCTATTCTCCCTGGGAAAGAAAAAAGGAAGAAAACCCCAATACCAAAGTATGTCTTCACAAAAAGCTTACAATTTGTTTCTTGTGCCCTTTATCTAATTCTTCCCCCTGGCCTGCTGGTTGATAGACTACACTTTTATTTCTTCCTCTGATGATTTTCATCTTAATGCTCGCTGTTGAGTTTTTGTCCTTTTACTTTCTGGATTTCATCTGATGGCTATATCTCTCTCTTTTTTAATCTTTACCTTTTGTCTTAGAATCAATACTATGTATTGATATTGACTCTAAGGCAACAGTAAGGGCTAGGCAGTGAGAGGATTGAGTGACTTGCCAAGGGTCACACAACTAGGATGAATATATCTTCTTAATATTCTACAATCTTTTTCATACATTCTGTTCCTTCTTCGTTATAAAATAAACTCTTTTAGAGCCATAGACCAATAACAAATGGAATTTCATCAAATCTCATGATACACTTGTGGTCAAATTTCCCTCCCTGATGGAGGAAGTCAGAGTCATTTATTTATTACCAACACTTCATGATTTATGAATTGACATCCAACACCATGATCTCTTGTGTGAATTATTTGTTCTCTTTGCTACTCTATGTAGTACCGGGCTTGCCAAATTTTCCTAGGAAATTTTTTCCCTGTTCTCTTTTCATTTTAAAGCCATCTTGATCAGATTCACCCTCTGGCAAATATATTTATATTGTCCCTTATTTGCTGTTCTTCATCCATGTCCAAAGACAAATCTAGAAAACTTCCTGTCTTCAAAAAAAATAAGCCAGCAAAAAGCATCTTGTTTTGCCTTAATGATACTGTCCTCCTTATCTAGCCACTGGGCAATTAAGTGGTGCAGTGGATAAAGTATAGGACCTGGAGTCCGGAAGACTCATCTTCTTGATCATCATCATGTCTCATTAAATCTTGCCTCAGACATTTACTATATGATCTCAGGCAAGTCACTTACCCTATTTGTATCAGTTTCCTCATCTGTAAAATGAGAAGGAAATGGAAAACCACTCTAATATCTTTCCCAAGAAATTCCCAAATGGGTTTGGGAAGAGTTGAACATGCCTGAAAAGACTGAACAACACTAAAATATCTAGCCACTAGGGAGAGAGTGCAATTTATAGGTAGCTCACTAAGGACTTTGTACAACTCACAAGCTCATGTATGAGTGATTAAAATCCTCTAATTCCAAATACAACAAACAGTGTTAAGAAGAGATGAGAGGTTGATGATAGAATATATAGCTCTATATTTATCTCTCTATCTCTGTCTCCTGGATGTTCTTGATAATTGATTGTATATATTGATCTCAGAGATAATCTGAATGGAGGAAGGATTATGTGCCCAGGCCTAGCCTGGCAATAGTTTATGAGGGAGAAACACACACTCCTCTTACAATTGCTGCTGATATAATTTATGCCTCTCCTCCCTGATAGGCTTGATTGACTAAGCCTGTCAGTTGTTCCCTTCTAACAGTTTGCCCAGGCTGGTAACCCCTGAGAGGTTGGGTGGATGGTTAACCTCTCTAGGTCCCAACCTGAGTTTGGATTAGTTGTTCCTAAGGCTATTGATTGGCTATTGGAAACATTCTTTATCTGACTGTGTATTGATCTCCCTTTCCCAAGGGCCTTGGTATAATAAGCACTCAGGAAAGGTACTTGTTGGTAAACCACTATATTGTATCTATTGATGGGGTAAGGAAAACAAGGTAACAGAATTGAGGATTTAGGAACCCTTTTGCTAATTTGATTGACTATTAATCTAAATGTTGATCAAGTCTGGAGATTACTTGGCTTGTAGAAACTGGAAGTTCTTCACCCTCTCACTAACTCTAACCTGACTTGGCCACAGCCAAGCCAGAGATTAGAGAAGGCTATTGATGATGTTGATAGATGAATCAGTATACTCTCTCAGCTCTAATATCAATGGTGTTGATTGATCACTAGCTTTCTCAGTTGGATAACAGGTCATAGGTTTCAGGCCTTCCCTTTTCCCCTTCACCTCCTTCTTCCCAAGTCCTTGCTCCAAAATGAGCCCACTTACCTTGTCACTTGGGGGTATTTATAGGGCTGGGGCCAATTGAATTTTGCCCTTGGCTCACAAGCACCTGGGGACATTCTGAGTTTCTCAACTGCCAGTACTGTCATTCAAAGTGGCATCCATCTTGTCCCAGATAATGATTTTAACACAGCTATGAACTGAAAAAAAGTTCTAAATCAGGCCAGTCACTTCACAGGGATATTAGATGATACAACCCACCTAGGAATTCCCAATGGCCAGTTAAGCACAAAACCTTGGCTTATGGAAAACAAAATTTATTTCATAAAGGGAATAAGTGAAACTGGTAGGTAGGACCCTAGCATTCTTGAAACTAACTCCACCCAACTTCTAAGTATCCTAAGAAAAAAAGAGTCTTGGGTTTCCTCTATAGACCCTGCTTACCACTCCCTGTTTTACCTAAGAATGCTCTCCCCACACCTCAAGGGTATCTGATTCTGTCCTAATATTCCCGCTAGTGATTAACAAATGAAAGGGGAAAAGCCTTGGTTTGGCTGTACTAAGTAAACCAAAGTCCAGATGAAAAATCTTTGAATTATCTTAGCCCAAGAGGATTTCTGGTGGATGGACCACTGGCAGATGATATTTGGACTCAGGGAAATTGGTTTCCTCCAAATAAATTCTCTACCTAGAAGTCTAAGATTTCTCCATTAAATCTTGATTATTTAGGTAAAATCTCTCAGAGCAAAACCCCTCCTTCAGCTTGATGGAAATTCAGACAGAGATTCAAACCCTACTTGCAGCTTGATGAAAATCCAAGAAGCAAGTAAGTTCAGTTATTTTCAGTTCAACCTCCAACAGTTCCTTTTCCTTCCCAGAAACCTCTCCCAGGGCTTATTTCAAAATTCCCTTCCTTTAACTAATCCTAGAAATCAATCTGTCCCTAACATATTCCTAAAGAACCATTTAAGTGACTGCATTTGACTTTCAACATTCAGGATTTTCTTGGTTTTTCCCTTTTCTATTCATACTGAGTTCATTGTTTCCCTAATAATCATTATCCCAGAGTCCCTTGTATGTTAGAAAAGAAGAGATGAAATATCAATAATTTATCACAGGGGTTTCTGGGTTAAGATGGCGGCAGAGTAAGAAGCAGCTCTTAACCTCTCCTGACAAAAACACACAAAACTCCTCAAGGGGACATAAAAACAAGTCCAGACGAACGGAGGAACCCCACAACAGGGCACAGCGTGGAAGGTACATGGAATCAAGGCATTTCATGCTATAAAGGGGTGAAACAGCTCTCACTAAACCGCAGGCTGAGTAACCACCGCACCCCCACCCCCTCCACACACAACACCTACAACTCCGAAGCCAGCTAAAAAGAAATAGAGCAGGTTTGAGGCACCCATCGAGTCATTGGCAGCTCCGGGGCCTGTTCCTGAGAGCAGCAAGATTTAGGACCCCAAAAAGCTAAAGAAAACACACAAACTCTGAGCTCGGGAACATGGCACAGAGAACGGACGCAGGGCGCAGAAAGCAGGCTCAGAGCACAGGCGCGGGCGGAGGCATGGGTGGAGGCAGACAGAGCCACTAGCTAAAGCTCTGAAACCCTGAGTGGGGAACCAGTGCAGTCGGGCATACGACTGTGGAAGCAACAACCTGAGACTTGTAAAGAAACCTCTGGCAGAGGATCAAGCAAGGGGGTCCACCAGGGGGTTTGACCTTTGAAAAAAACAGAACTCAGACCTCAGGAGCCAAAAGACCGCGGACAGACCTTGAGCGCAAGGATAAACCTGAGAAGCTGCTGGGCTAAAGACGGCTACCCAGTCTCAGGAAGTTCAGAAGAGAAAGATTAACAACAAAAAAAAAAGTCATTAATACTCAACAACTTTTACACAGAGAAAATCCAGACAACCGAACAAACAGAGGAGGAGAACAAACAAGCATCCGAACCCTCCTCAAATAAGGAAAACTCCTCACAAGCTATGGAAGAGTTCAAAACTGAGATTTTGAGGAAAATGGAAGAGATCTGGCAAGAAAATAACTGTTTAAAAGGTAGAATCTTGCAAATGGAAAGTGAGGCTGAGAAACCAAATGAACTGATAACCAAATTGAACACCAGAAATGACCAGATTAAAAAGGAATACGCGAAGATTATGGCCGAAAACCAGAAGATTATGGCAAAAAACCAGAAGATTACAGCCGAAAACCAGAAGATTACAGCCGAAAACCAAAAGATCATAGCCGAAAACCGAAAGATTATAGCCGAAAACCAATCCCTAAAGGCTAGAATTGAGCAATTAAAAGCTAATGATCTCTCAAGACAACAAGAACAAATAAAACAAAGTCAAAAGACTGAAAAAATAGAAGGAAACATGAAATATCTCAATGAGAGAGTGACAGACCAAGAAAACAGGTCTAGAAGAGACAATTTGAGAATAATTGGTCTTCCAGAAAAACCAGAAATTAATAGAAACCTGGACTCCATACTAACAGAAATTATTCAGCAAAATTGCCCTGAAGTCCTAAAACAAGAGGGCAATATAGACATTGAAAGGATTCATAGAACACCTGCGACATTAAATCCAGATAAGAAAATGCCAAGGAATATAATTGCCAAATTCAAGAGTTTCCAAGTAAAAGAAAAAATCTTACAAGAAGCCAGAAAGAGACAATTCAAATATCAAGGAGCTCCAATCAGGATCACACAGGATCTGGCAGCCTCCACGCTAAAAGATAGATTTAATTGATATGTGGAGAAAAATAAATAGGGACAAAAAGGAATACATCTTCTTTTCAGCTGCACATGGCACATTCACAAAGATTGACCATGTTATAGGGCATAGAATCATTGCAAACAAATGCAGAAGAGCAGAAATAATAAATGTAACCTTCTCAGATCATAATGCAATAAAAATAATCATTAGTAAGGGCACCTGGACAGGAAAATCAATAACTAATTGGAAATTAATAATAAGATTCTCCAAAACCAATTTGTCAAAGAAAGAATCATAGAAACAATCAACAATTTCATTGAAGAAAATGACAATGATGAGACATCCTACCAAAATCTGTGGGATGCGGCCAAGGCAGTACTCAGGGGGAAATTTATATCATTGAGTGCATATATTAACAAATTAAGGAGGGCAGAGATCAATGAGTTGGGTATACAACTCAAAAAATTAGAAAGCGAACAAATTAAAAATCCCCAGATGAAAACTAAATTAGAAATACTAAAAATTACAGGAGTAATTAATAAAATTGAAAGTAAAAGAACTATTGAATTAATAAATAAGACTAGAAGCTGGTACTTTGAAAAAACAGATAAAATAGAAAAACTACTGGTCAATCTAATAAAAAAAAGGAAAGAAGAAAACCAAATTGATAGTATCAAAGATGAAAAGGGAGACCTCACCTCTAATGAAAAGGAAATTAAGGCAATCAGTAAAAACTATTTTGCCCAATTATATGGCAATAAATATAACAATTTAGGAGATATGGACGAATATTTACAAAAATATAAACTGCCTAGATTAACAGCAGAAGAAATAGAATACCTAAATAATCCCATATCAGGAAAAGAAATTGAACAAGCCATCAAAGAACTCCCTAAGAAAAAACCGCCAGGGCCTGATGGATTCACAAGTGGATTCTATCAGACATTCAAAGAGCAACTAATCCCAATACTATACAAATTATTTGATATGATAAGCAAAGAAGGAGTCCTACCAAATTCCTTTTATGACACATATATGGTACTGATTCCAAAGCCAGGGAGATCAAAAACAGAGAAAGAAAACTACAGACCAATCTCCCTAATGAACATAGATGCAAAAATCTTAAATAGAATATTAGCAAAGAGACTCCAGCAAGTGATCAAGAGGATCATCCACCATGATCAGGTGGGATTTATACCAGGAATGCAAGGTTGGTTCAACATTAGGAAAACCATCCACATAATTGACCATATCAACAGTCTAACAAACAAAAATCACATGATCATCTCAATAGATGCTGAAAAAGCCTTTGACAAAATACAGCATCCATTCCCATTGAAAACACTGGAAAGTATAGGAATAGAAGGACGTTTCCTAAAAATAATAAACAGTATATACCTAAAACCATGAACAAGCATTATATGGGGATAATGGGGATAAATTAGAAGCCTTCCCAATAAGATCAGGAGTAAAACAAGGATGCCCATTATCACCTCTATTATTCAACATAGTACTAGAAACACTAGCAGTTGCAATTAGAGAAGAAAAAGAAATTAAAGGTATCAAAATAGGCAATGAGGAGACTAAGCTATCACTCTTTGCAGATGATATGATTGTCTACTTAAAAAATCCTAGAGAATCAACTAAGAAGCTTGTAGAAATAATCAACAACTTTAGCAAAGTTGCAGGATACAAAATAAATGCACATAAATCATCGGCATTTCTATACATTTCCAACACACTAGAGCAGCAAGAAGTAGAAAGAGAAACACCATTTAAAATCACCCTAGACAATATAAAATACTTAGGAATCTATCTACCAAAACAAACACAGCAATTATATGAAAACATCTACAAAACACTTTCCAAACAAATAAAACTGGATCTAAACAATTGGAAAGCCATTGATTGCTCATCGGTAGGACGAGCTAACATAATAAAAATGACAATTCTACCCAAATTAATTTACCTATTTAGGGCCATACCTATCAAGCTACCAAAAAACTTCTTTACTGAATTAGAAAAAACTATAACAAATTTCATTTGGAATAACAAAAGATCAAGAATATCAAGGGAAATAATGAAAAAAAATGTGAAGGAAGGGGGCCTAGCAGTACCAGATATTAAACTATACTATAAAGCAGCAGTCATCAAAACAATATGGTACTGGCTAAGAGGAGGATCAATGGAATAGACTTGGGGTAAGTGACATCAGCAAGACAGTGTATGATAAACCCAAAGAGCCCAACTTTGGGGACATGAATCCACTATTTGACAAAAACTGCTGGGAAATTTGGAAAACAATATGGGAGAGATTAGGTCTAGATCAACATCTCACACCCTACACCAAGATAAATTCAGAATGGGTGAACGACTTGAATATAAAGAGGGAAACTATAAACATGTTAAGTGAACACAGAATAGTTTACTTGTCAGATCTGTGGGAAAGGAAAGGCTTTAAAACCAAGCAAGAGTTAGAGAAAATTACAAAATGTAAATTAAATGGTTTTGATTATATTCAACTAAAAAGCTTTTGTACAAACAAAAACAATGTAGTCAAAATCAGAAGGGAAACAACAAATTGGGAAAAAATCTTTTTAACGAAAAACTCTGACGGGTCTAATTACTCAAATATACAAGGAGTTAAAGCAATTGTATAAAAAATCAAGCCATTCCCCAATTGATAAATGGGCAAGAGACATAAATAGGCAATTTTCAGGTAAAGAAATCGAAAGTATCAATAAGCACATGAGAAAGTGTTCCAAATCTCTAATAATTAGAGAAATGCAAATCAAAACAACTCTGAGGTATCACCTCACACCTAGCAGAGTGGCTAAAATGAAAGAAGGGGAGAGTAATGAATGTTGGAGGGGATGTGGCAAAATTGGGACATTAATGTATTGCTGGTGGAGTTTGAACTGATCCAGCCATTCTGGCTGGCAATTTGGAATCATGCTCAAAGGGCTATAAAAGAATGGCTGCCCTTTGATCCAGCCATACCATTGCTGGGTTAGTACCCCAAAGAGATCATAGATAAACAGACTTGTACGAAAATATTTATAGCTGTGCTTTTGTGGTGGCAACAAATTGGAAAAGGAGGGTATGTCCTTGAATTGGGGAATGGCTGAACAAACTGTGGTATATGCTGGTGATGGAATACTATTGTGCTAAAAGGAATAATAAACTAGAGGAGTTCCAGGCGAACTGGAAGGACCTCCGGGAACTGATGCAGAGTGAAAGGAGCAGAGCCAGAAGAACATTGTACACAGAGACTGATATACTGTGGTAAAATTGAATGTAATGGACCTCTGTACCAGCAGCAATACAATGACCCAGGACAATTCTGAGGGATTCATGGTAAAGAACGCTACCCACATTCAGAGGAAGGACTGCAAGAGAGGAAACATATAAGAAAAACAACTGCTTGAACGCATGGGTCGGGGTGGACATGATTGAGGGTGTGGTCTTGAAACTACCACACCAATGCAACTACCAACAATTTGTAAATTGGTCTTGGCGAAGGGGAAAGTAGGAGCATGAATCATGTAATCATGTTAAAAATGAATATTAATAAATGTTTTAAAAAATGTATCACAGGGGTCGGCAACGTATGGCTCTCGAGCCATATCTGGCTCTTTTGAGTGCCAGATATGGCTTTTTCTGCAGGAGCCATAAAATCAATTTTTTTCAGGTGCTGTTACAGGAGCATGTGCTGTTACAGGAGAGCACACTGTGAGCACTGTATGGCTCTCACGAAATTGCATTTTTAAAAATGTGGCATTTATGGCTCTCATGGCCAAAAAGGTTGCCAACCCCTGACTTATCCATAATAATAATAATTAACATTTATATAAGGCCTTAAGATTTATAAAACATTTTTAAAATATCTCATTTTATCCTTACAAAACCCTTAGGAGGTAGGTGTTAAAAATATCCCTATTTAGAGTTCCGGGTTAAGATGGCGGCAAAGTAAGAAGCAGCTCTTAACCTCTCCTGACCGAAACACACAAAACTCCTCAAGGGGACATAAAAACAAGTCCAGACGAATGGAGGAACCCCACAACAGGGCACAGCGTGGAAGGTACGTGGAATCGAGACATTTCCAGGCTATAAAGGGCTCTCACTTAATCGCGGGCTGAGCAACCGCCCCACCCCCAACCCCTCCACACTCATCTATAGCTCCGAACCCAGCTAAAAAGAAATAGAGCAAGTTTGGGGCACCCATCGAGTCATCGGCAGCTCCGGGACCTGTTCCTGAGAGCAGCAAGACTTAGGACCCCATTAAGTCAAAAACGCACGCGAAATCTGAGCGCGCGCGGGAGCAGGATGCTGGGCGCAGAGTGCCCGCTGAGCAGAGGCATGGGTGGAGGCAGACACAACCAGGAACTAAAGCCTAAGTGGGGAACCAGTGCAGACAGGTATACGACTGTGGAAGCAGCGCCCTGAGACTTGTAAAGAAACCTCCAGCAGAGGATCAAGCAAGAGGGCCCACCAGGGGGCTTGACCTTGGAAAAAACCAGAACTCAGACCTCAGGAGCCAATAGATCGCGAACAGACACTGAGGGCGAGGATAAATCTGAGAAGCTGCTGGGCTAATGATGGCTAATCAGCCTCAGGAAGTTCAGAAGAGAGAGAGAAAGAATAATAACAAGAAAAAGAAGTCTTTAACACTCGACAGCTTTTACACAGAGAAAATCCAGACAACCGAGCAAACAGAGGAGGAGAACAAACAAGCATCCGGACCCTCCTCAAATAAGGAAAACTCCTCACAAGCTATGGAAGAGTTCAAAACTGAGATTTTGAGGAAAATGGAAGAGATCTGGCAAGAAAATAACAGTTTAAAAGGTAGAATCTTGCAATTGGAAAGTGAGGCTCCGAAATCAAATGAACTGATAAGCAAATTGAACACTACAAATGACCAGATTGAAAAGGAAAACCAGTCCCTAAAGGCTAGAATCGAGCAATTAGAAGCTAATGATCTCTCAAGACAACAAGAACAAATAAAACAAAGTCAAAAGACTGAAAAAATAGAAGGAAATATAAAATATCTCAATGAGAGAGTGACAGACCAAGAAAACCGGTATAGAAGAGACAATTTGAGAATAATTGGTCTTCCAGAACAACAAGAAATTAATAGAAACCTGGACTCCGTACTAAAAGAAATTATTCAGCAAAATTGCCCTGAAGTCCTACAACAAGAGGGCAATATAGACATTGAAAGGATTCATAGAACACCTGCAGCATTCGATCAAGAAAGGAAAACACCAAGAAATATCATTGCAAAATTCAAGAGTTTCCAAGCAAAAGAAAAAATCTTACAAGAAGCCAGAAAGAAACAATTCAAATATCAAGGAGCACCAATCAGGATCACACAGGATCTGGCAGCCTCAACACTAAAAGACCGCAAGGCGTTGAATACAATATTCAGAAAGGCAAGAGAGCTGGGCCTGCAACCACGGATCAACTACCCATCAAAATTGACTATATATTTCCAGGGGAAAGTATGGGCATTCAACAAAATTGAAGAATTCCAGGTATTTGCACAGAAAAGACCAGGGCTAAATGGAAAGTCTGATACCCAACCACAAAAATCGAGAGAAACCTGAAAAGGTAAATAAGATGCAGAGGGGAAAGAAAGAAAACTTATAATTTTTTAAATTTGCCTTTTTAAGGGCCTCAGTGAGATTTAATTATCTGTAATCCTATGTAGAGAAATGTTATGTATAATTCTCTGTAGTGAACTCTACTCACTATTATAGTAATCAGAAAAATAATTTACAGGGTGAGGGTGGAACACTAAATAATCTAAGATGGCGTGGGGGATGGGAAAGAGGGGGTAAATAGCAGGGGACACCAAGAGAAACTTGAATGAATAAGAAAATAGAATATTCTATTACACACAAAGAGGGCATGGGAAGGAGAGGGAACAAATACTATTATAAGAAGGAGAAGAAGAGAGCATTAAGAGGTAATAATCAAACCTTACTCTTAGTGTAATCAACCCGGAGAGGGAAGAGTAGCTAAACTATCCATTGGGAAATAAAACTCTTATCTAACCCTTCTGAGAAAGTTAGAAGGGATAAACCAAGGGGAGCAGGGGAGTGGGGAGG
>NC_058130.1:136629650-136664408 GCF_016433145.1 Gracilinanus agilis | reverse complement strand
ATATATATATATATATATATATATATATTTCACAAATGAACCCAAGAAGGACCTATGTGCCATCATTGGGCTTGCTTATAAATGAGGCTTTCCCCCAAAGCAGCACTTGCTTCCTCCTTGAATAATATCAACACTCTTTTCTGTTTCCTTTGGCGTCCTAGGGAACTACAAGGTCATTTTCTTTCCCCACTCCTGCCTTTCCTCTCTCCCTCAGCCCCATCCTCCAAATCCTGTCTGGAAACACAGACCAGGAAAACAGAATAGTAAACCCTTCTAGGAACAACAGAAAAGAGGAAGGCAGGAACAAATATTCAGTAAATACCTACTATGTGCCAAGCACTGTGCTCTACAAATATTATCTCATTGTTGATTCTCACAACAACCCTATGAAATAGATGTGGGTAATGCTGCCATTTTACATTTGAGGAAATTGAGGCAGACAGAGGTTAAGTGACTTGCCCATGCTCACACAGTTGAACTCAGTTCTTCCTAACTCCAGGCCCAGCATTCTGTCCACCATTACCACTTAGCTGACTCTCCTGCTAAAGAAGGAGATCTGTCTTTAAAAGTCCAGGTGAACTTCGAAAAACCTTCTGAAAATATTTAGAAATCAGAAGGATAAAGGAAGAGGAGGCAGCTGGGGAGAATCACCCCAACAGTAAGGGAGAGAGGAGAGGAACCCAGGAAACTAGGGGGTAAGCCAGGTGTATAAATTTCTCCATTTGGCATTTTAATCACCTTTCATCAGGGCTCCACCTATCTTACCAACCTTATACATGTGTCTCCCCTTCATACTTTACAGTCCAACCAAAATGATTTTGTTTCTCCAATCCATTTGCCACCTCCCTACATTTGTATCACTGTCTGTCATTACTGAAACACATCTCCCTCTTCACTCTAGCATATTACAATCCTTTCTTTCTCCAAAGCTCAGATCCAGTCATCAGTCTATTTACTGATGCTCCCAGCTATTGATATCTTCCATTTCACAATTTCTTTTTGTTTTAACTTTATTTTGAATATTCTTATATATGTGCATCTTTTCTCCTTAGAGGGTAAGGCATAAAGTCAAAAAGACTCATATTCCTGAGTTCAAATTTGACCTCAGAAACCTATTAGCTCTGTTACCTTGGGCAAGTCACTTAGCTTTTTGCCTCTGATACCTGTTTTTTGCCTTGTTGACTGTTGGCCTCAGTTTCCTCATCTATAAAATGAGCTGGAGAAGGAAATGGCAAACCCCTCCAGTATCTTTGCCAATAAAACTCCAAATGGGGTCTTGAAAAATCAGACATGACTGAAATGACTGAACAACAAACTCCTGGAAGGCAGGGATCCTTTCTTTTCAGGTTTTACATTCATAACTCCTAGAACAGAGCCCAGCACAACGCAGATGCTTAACAGATCTTTGGTGAGTGAAGAATCCAGTCCCCATTTGTATACTCCAAGAGAGTACAGCCAATTCCCCATCTTACTACACGAGCATGGAGCCCGAAGCTGCCAGGCTGGCACTGAAGATGATGATGGAAGTCTTCTAGTCCAATTTCCTTTTTTTTAGATCCTTAGCTTCCTCTGAAATTTATCTCAGGTGCCACCTCCTAAGGGAAAGTTTACCTGATCTCCCTAATTTTTAATATTCCCCCCCTCCTTGAATTATCTTATATTTACTTCTTAGAGTATATGTTTTACCTACACTGTTAACTACTAGTAGGGGAAGCACTGGAATAAAAGCTTTGCCTGGTAGCATTAGAGAAAGATACCTTCAAACCCTCAGATGTGCCCCTAGCACCCTAGGTGGGTAGACAAGAGGCACAAGGGAATATAGTTGGCTTCACTCTAGGAGACACAGTCTAAAACACTGCTATAATACCATTTGAAGAAGCCTTAGAGGTCATATAGTCTAACTTCATTTTTATTAGCCATTCTGCCTCTCCCATAATTGAGGTCTTATATTTTCCTAAAACAAAATTCTCTTCCAAAAATCATATTTCCTCCCGGTAGCCTTCCATGAGTATTGTGACCTAGACAGTTATCTTTTTTTTTCAAGTTTCTATAGCAGAGAGATGGGGATTGAGGGCTGGACTATGTGATTCTGCAATGGGTAATTGTTGTATTTGTGAATTTTCAATGGCTTGTTATATCCTTGGTTCTAGATAACAAGGTAGACATTCATTGCATGTGATAGTTAGACCCTTCTTTAGGGGACCACATGGTAAGCTCCAGGACTTCAGAGAGTTAAAAGCTAAGATAGGCCTGAGAAACAGAAAATGAGTACCTTAGAAAGTTCAGGTGATGTAGACGCTAAAAGATAACTCTAGTCCAACTATCAATAATATGGAATTAGGTCTTAGTCATTGATACATGTAAAACCTAGTGGAATTGTGCATCAGCTACAGGGTTTTGGGGAGGGGGTTGGGGGAGAGGCAAAGAACATGAAACATGTAACTATGGGAAAATATTCAAAACTAATTAATTTTTTAAAAAAGAAAGTTCAGGTGCTTTTTTTAAGTAGCAATGAAACATGTGGAAGACTACATAGAGATGTGTGTGTCTGTGTTTCAAGGCTGAAACTCTGCAAAGAGCACTTTTTTCATTTTCATCCTTAAGTTAAAATCATATAACCAATTATCAGATTTTATCTTTATATATTTTTAGAAAGTTAATGGATTTCAGAAACTATTAGACTTCTAAATTGGTTTTTATAGACTCATGTGGACATTAATGCAGCTTGTTTGAAATGGGGGGGGTGGCGGTTTAGCATAAATTATATTTCTACATATAAATGGTTCAAAACAAATTTGTAAATTGTAATGAAAACGTTTGTAAGTATTAAATAGTTTATTGTAATTTTTAAAGAGAATTTGGGCACCAGAGAGTCTGGAACTGGTTGAACAGCTTTTTTTATACTCCCTACTAAAAGCCATATGGTAGGCATATTATTGGGGAACTGAGGTATTCTCTTTTCCCTTATAAATCTGTTTCATTAGTTGGCATGGCCCAGAGTAGTGCGTCACTTGACAGTTAACATTCTGGGACAGAGCCTCCCCACATTTAGCCAAGCTAATCCTCAGTCACAGAGGTGTGAAAGGAAAAAGTCCTGGGACCAAGAATAGTTTCTTCTCAGGAGGAGCTGTATTCCCAGAAGGCTGTCTCAGGCCATCAAGGCTTATGGCCCAGCATCAACACTTTCGCAAGCACAGACTTTTTCTACCTTGTTCTCCAATGATCTCTCCCGAATTGTGTAAATTCTTCATAAGTATTGCCTGTCCACCCGCCCAAGGGAAGGGACCAGGACTTCTCCACTATCATACCCCAGATCATGAGTTTTCCAAATATTGGGAATTATCTCGGGGATCAATGACTAGCATCTAGGTGACTTAGTGAATAGAGTTCTTGTTTTGAGTCCGGGAGACTGAATTTGAATTCTACCTCAAAAAAGTAACTCTGAGTTTGCCTCCATTTCCTCAAGTGAAAAATTAAAGGATTAGACTTGAAGGCTTCGAAGGCTCTTTCTAGCTCTTTCCCCTGTTGGGGCATAGAAGATAGTAGAATTTGCAGAGAGGTCCACAGGATGATAGGATTGTTCATCTAAAGCTGGAAAGACCTGAGCTCAGGTAGTCCAACCCCATTGTTTTGCAGAGGAGACTGAGGACCAGCAAATTTAGAGACTGTCCAAGGAGACAGAAATTGTCTATTTATGCCTAGAGAATGGAGACTCAGCAAGTTTGAACCCACTATTGAGGCAGCTGAGTCTGATACATGGTAGTGGCTGCAATCAGTACACTGTGAATTCTTTTGGCTAAGCTCTGTTTTTTCAGAGGCTCCCAAGTGATTTTTCCTGAGATACTTTGGGTTATCTGGGACAGACTTTTGTGATGGAATGATTTCTCCTCATTAACTTCCATGGTGGGGGAGGGAGGGGTATTTTATTTTTTTAGGTGAAGGGACTCATTTTAATTGTAGGACATCTTTCTTGATATCCCTTAATCCCCTTTGATCAGAGGGAGGAGTAGAAATAGCTGATTCCCTGACAGATCCCATGACAGTGTATGAACAGGCTCAATTGTTTGAGCCAGCCCAAAGAAAGCACTGTTTCTAGAGCCAGATGGGGTTGAAGACAGTTTAATGAGATACAAGCAATTCCATACATATGAGTCCATTTCCCCTCTCCCTTTCTTGTTCCATGCAACAACCTCTGCAAGATAATTCACAGAACAGACTCACAGGAGTATAGAACACCAGAGCCAGAAAGAGGCTATGCCCTTGACCCATTTTTTTCAGAGGAGGAAACTAAAAGATCCCAGAAGGGGCTTGTCCAGAGGGAGTCAGTGAAAGAGCAGGAAACTAGAAGCCAAGCATCTAGATTTAAGCCCAAGTCTATGCATCCAGTCTCTGAACTAGCCAAAGAGAAAGGGATGGTTCAGAGGAGGATGTGTTGAGAAGAAAAAAGCTGACCTCAGAGAAACTGAGGTCAGAGAGATGGAAAAGGATAAGAATTAGAACAGATTGAGGTGGCTGGGATGGGGGGCAGTTAGGGTCTAATTGGGTTTGTAGAGGAATTGGAGAAAACATGCTCATTGATCCAATCCACATAGCTTGAGACACGTGTGTAGATACCAGGCTTATTGCGCATGCCACAGCCTATTCCCCAACTCACCACCCCAGCTTGCTTCCAGGAATCCCCAACTTTGCAGGCCAGGGGCCCCCCAGAGTCACCCTAAAAGGCAAGAAAGAGACTGTTAGCATGATCCAAAGGACAGTTTCCAGGAGAAGGAGATAACAGGATGTAATGGAGAGAAGGTGGGAAGAGAAGGCAGGGAAGGAAGGGAGAGACTTTGGGGAAGAAGAGACATCCAGAATTTCTCACCTGACAGGAGTCTACATGAAGTTTGCCAGCACATAGCATATCATCAGTAATTATCTTTACAGATGAACCAGTGTAGGCTTTCTTGTGGTACTTTTCATCACAGACTTTTGGATCCAACAAAGGAACTCGGACCTTCCTCAGGGTGTAGGGTGGGGGCAAGGAAACTACAGAAGAAAGAGAAAGTGGTATATTACTGGTGGCCTAGAGAGGGAGAGGACGTGTCCTGGGACCCTCACAGAGGCTTAGGAGGCATCAAAAGGTCCATCTCACTTTGGGTGCTAGACACCAGGCAACATGGGATGAACTCGAAACCCAAGACCCACCTTCGCTGTGCTGTGGGATTAGAGATCTACATAGCAGGGTTTTGGATAGAGCCAGGATTTGTGGAACAATGTTTCTGCTCCAGAAGAACTGGTACCTAGATACCATGGTCTACATATACTGCCCTAGCTGCTGGGAAAAAAATGGAGAGGAGAATGAGAAATTGGGGGAAGATATCTCCAGGTGTGCTCAATGAAACAGTCCATATAGAAGACTGTGGAGTAGTCAATTGATTATCCTATTGTTCAATTCACCATTAGGTGACATCAATTAGAACCATTAGAGACATCTAGGGAGAACAGTGAATAGAACACAGTGGATAAGACCTGAAATCAGGAAGGCCTGAGTCCAAATCTAGCCTCAGACACTTACTAGCTACTTGACCCTAGGCAAGTCACTTAACCTCTGTCTGCCTCAGTTCCTTCATCTGTATAATAAGAATAATGATAGCCCTTATGTCCTAGAGTTGTCATATCAAATGAAATATTTCTAAAGCACTTTGTAGAGCTTAAAGTGCAATATAAATGGGAAGATGGTGGTGGTAATGATAATGTGTTGTCTCCCTCTATTAAAATGGAATCTCCTTGAAGATAGAGACTGCTTCATTTTTCTATTTTTATTCCCAAAGCTTAGCACCTAGTAAGTGCTTAGTAAAAGCTTTCTCATTCATGTACCCACTCATTCAATACTCTCACTTTACTAAGAAAGATTCTGAGTTCCAGAGAAGGGAAGAAAATTTTCTGAGTACATCTAGCTAATAAATAGCAGAGTTAGGATTTGAACTCGGGTTCCAAAATCTGGATCCAAATCCAATATCCTTTAAGTTCGGCCTGCTATAGAGACCAATGACACAGCCACCTAGGGATCTGGGAAGGAAGCAAAGACCTAAGATATTTCAGCCCATGGAGCTAAGGATCCAGTATTCTTTTTAAATATTTCAAATTGCTAATAGAAAAAAGAAAACATGGGTTTCCTAACTTTTTCTCACTCCCTCCCCCTAGACTTTGGCATACCTAGTCCCGACCCCAGTCCTGGCACCAGAACTGGGAAATGGGAAAAGACCCATGAGGCCCCATTTCCTTCCCAATGCTCACCTCCAGAATCAAGATTCCCCCAGCCAGTCACCCAGCACTCTGAATCCAATGGGAAAGTCTCAGTGGCATTAGGAAGGCTGATAAGCTTAACATGACTGGACAGCTCCACAGGGGTCTTCAATTTTAGCAGAGCAATATCCCAGCCCTTATTAGCAAAGGTGTATCTGGGAGGGACAATAATCTCAGCCAGGGGCAGTAGCTTGTCTTTATAATACAGGTGCTGTTCCCTCAGTTGGATCTTGATTTCTGAAGGCTCCTTCGGAATTCTGGGTGAAGAAGGAAAGAAATGTTTCTTCAAAGCACCTGGGTCTGGGCTGGAGGGCCACAACAGAGAGCAACAGTCCCAGGACTCTATCCTCTCCCTACATGCCATGTAGCTCACCTTTTGGGACCTGAGGATTGAGCCTCTCTGGGCCTTCCACTATATTCCTACACTTGAAGTTTTTCCAACTCATTGATGACCACCTTTCCATCTCCCTCCTGGGTTCCCAATTAAATAATAGTAATGGTACCACACATGCTTAGGATACTTTTTAGTTTAGAAAGTACATCGCCTCTAGCTTTCATCTTTGAGTAAGTCAGAGCAAGGACTGTCATCCCTGTAAATAACTAGTCCAAAGTTACACAGGGAGGCTATGACAAAGTATAGACCCAAATCCAAGTTTCCTGACTCCAAGCCCTAAGTCCGTCTCCACTCTTCTCTCCGCATGCCAGGGTCATTCATGCCCATACAGCTGAATGAGGAGGGGGTGACTCACGTGTCAATGCAGTGGGCAGCAGTCAATACCCACTGGGGGTGGATAAGGGAGCCACCACAGAAATGCATCCAGTATGGACCTATATCCTGTCTGAGGCTGACTTGCCAAGGCCACTCATCCTCCGAAGCTTCCTGGCCTCCAACAATGCCAACTTGCTCCCTGTCTAAGCAGAGAGAAAAGAGACTGTGCAAGGATGAATTCAGAAATGCAGCCCTCTTCCACAGGCTTCACACATCTGCAGTTCCCATTCTCCACTCCCAAGATTATGTGCCAAGGGCTGGGTCTCAGCTTATCCCATTCTTTCCCATAACAATAATTATAACAACAATAATCATGATAACGATGATATCAATGGACATTCTACAACTCCCTGAGCTTTGCAATACCTTTGCAATTATTATCTCATTTAATCCAATTCACAACCCTTTGAGATAGGTACTAAAGGAATTTTAACTTGACAAATATGAAAATTACTGCTCTAAAGAGGAAGGTAAGAACCATACAGCTAATAAGTATCAGCGGTAGGAGTTGAACCTCACTCTGTCCTGATTGTATATCTAGTACTCTTCCTACTATAAAATGTCATTTCTCAAGAGAAACTCAAGAATGTCATTTCCCAGAAGTCACCGCTACCTCTCTTCCCATCCCAGAGGCAGAGTTGAAGCATTCCCCTTGTGCCTTCCAGGTATCACTCCTCATGAGATCAGCAAAATCTAGATTCTAGAGAAAGGGACTTCAAGATCAGACTATTCCTAATTCACCTTGAATCAGAGGAACTGAGCTCCCCAAGAGGGGAAGGGTCAGGAACAATAGGCTGAACATCTGGAAGAAATAAAAAAAATATTAAAAGTAGCAGAGTGCAGACCCAAATGCCAAAATCTTGGATGAAGCATCTCTGCATGGTGGGGCTAGGAGCTGAAATTTTGGAAATTAGTTTGTCATAGGGGATTATGATTCTTACCATGTCCAAGTTCCAGTGTTGTGTCCTCCCCATTAATTAGCCCCCTACTTATCCTCCAAGAACAGGAAGTAGAGGAGGGAGGGTGAACAGGGCAAGCCCAGCCCTCTTCTACATGTGGAGGGGGTGAAGGAGGTGGAGGATGTAAAGCTAGACACATGCTGAGAAATCGTGCTGATGACTTTTCAGATATATGCACCTATTTACTAGTTCTCCATCTCCATCTTATTTTTAATCCTCTTAACCCTTCCTTATTTCTAAGTGGCCTGGAAGTCAGAGGCCTATAAAACTAATTCCAATTAAGCCAAAGAAAGTTAGAGAATCATATTTTTCTCCTCAGAACTTTTATAGTACTTTCCTTATGCCTTCTAAAAACCCTCACTTATCATATACCTTTGTGTAGTGTTAGTTATCAGTGTTTCTGTCTTTTTGTCCTCCTCTAGTGTAAGAATCCAAGTGTCTAAATAATCCACAGGATCCCATTCAGTGCTACTCCCACAATGAATAATTAATCTATATTGAATGTATTAATAAATGAATGGATGAATAAGATCACAGGATCATAATAGTATTAGAGTTGGAAGAGACCTTGGAGATTTTCTAGTCCAATTGCATTTTGGGATCAGCAAACTGAAGCCCAGAGATTATGCCCAAGTCCTGTTAAATGACTTGCTTAAGGCCACATAGGTAGAAAGTAGCTCTTAAATTTTCTGGCCAAATCTATATAACTCTTCCAAGACTGTCTTACCCCACCATGATTCGCATGTGCTCCTTCTTGTTCCCCAAAAGAATGGCATCTGCCTAATTTCACACCAATTTCTCAATTTGCCCAGTAGGGAACACTGGGACAGACCCATTCCTAGGGTCTACCATGTATACTTACTCTCTGTCTGTCAGGAGCTATTCTCATTTCCATAATGGGTTAAGGGGCATTATACCCATTGCACTACTTATTGGTATGTGTCTTGACCTATGTGGATAGGTAAGCCAAACTCTTTGTAGATTATAACAAAAGCTACAGAGTTTATCTAGGTGGCAGCATGTGCTCTTCTTTTAAGCTACAGAATAACCCCAACCCTGTCAATCGTAGGAAGAATCTTATTCTCTAAAACTTATGGTTCTCTGTAGTCATAGGATTTTCCTATCCACATAGGTCAAGACACATACCAAAAAGTAGTGCAATGGGTATAATGCCCCTTTTTGGTATGTGTCTTGGTACTACTTTTTGGTATGTGTCTTGACCTATGTGGATAGGTAAGCCAAACTCTTTGTAGTGAGTATGAATCATTTTAGGTGGTTCTGCAATGGTCTTGGACTAGAAGCAATCAGCATAATGCCCTCAGCACCTGGAGCATCTAAAAGACCTCACCATCTGTAGATGACTTGGTCTCTATGTGAGATCTCCTCCATGATATGCTGAAGACCTTTGTTGAGCACACATCTCCTTGTTTTATGTTCCAGCTGGTATAATCAAAGAAGTATTAATCAAAGTTGTCTTTGCTTAAATGTTTTAAGCAATCTTATAGAAATATGTGCCAGAGAAAGCTTAATATTTTTATATAGTAAAGTAATGTTTATTTAAAACAGAAACCAACATAACTTTGACATTTTGATTTGTCTTTTTTTCATTCTTCCACAAAACTGAAGCGACATTTTATTAGGGCACTAATATTAATACCCTGGTTTATACTTGGCATCCTTTATTTTTAACAACTGACTCTTTAAAAGTCCAGATGAATATATGCATTGTTCCATTACTAGTGAAAATCCTATGACTGCAGAGAACCATAAGTTTTAGAGAATAAGATTCTTCCTACGATTGACGGGGTTGGGATTATTCTGTAGCTTAAAAGAAGAGCACATGCTGCCACCTAGATAAACTCTGTAGCTTTTGTTATAATCTGATGTTAGGCTGTGAGGGATGGACTTTTTGGAAATGACCAAAGAAACTGACTTGGTATAAATAAAATATAGATAAAGATAAAGGAATGTTTAACATCACTACGATTTTTAAAAAGAAAACAAGGATATTCAGGTTTTGAAAGATGACAGTGACTATTATTCTTTTAAAAATTGCTTTTTATTAGAAAAACTACAGTAGACAAATTCCTCTCTGGAATAACCAAAGAAAAACTCTACAAATCCATCCCCTGGAAAAATAAGCTTTTAGAGAAGAGCCAATAAGTTGCCATGCTGTTCTACTAAGTAAATTGGGTTTTGTTAATAACTAACAAACAACAAGCAGAGTGGGATTTTGTATTCTCCATACCTTTCAATAAGCTGGGTGATTGTAAATATATGAACTGCCACAGAATATTATTTGCAAAAGCCTGCTTCTTCCCTTCCACATGTTGACTCCCCTATTAGAATGGGAGTTTCTTGAATACACGGGCTGTTTTATTTTTCTGCTTATATCCCTAGCACTTAGAGCAGCTTTTTTTGCACATTTTAAGGATTTAATAAATGCATTTTCTTTCATTCATTCACTAACCTCATCAAGGATGGACCTGGACTTCCGGGTTAAGCTGGCTACAGAGTAGAAGCAGGGTGCTCTAACTCTCTTCACTAACAACCACCAGCATACCTCCAAAGTACAAAAAACCAAATCCAGATGAAAGAAGGGACCCCACAATAGGGCACAGTATCAAAGGTACATGGGATTTGGGCACTTCCATGCTATCAGGGGGGAAATAGCTCCCATCAAAATGTGAGCTGATCAACCTTCCCCCACCCACTCAAAGTACCAGAGTCAGAGGCTAAGCACCAGAGTTAGAGCAAGCAAGGACACAAAATCTAGCTCTTTGGCAGCTACCTGACACCACTATGAGCTTCCCCCTGAGAGCAGCAAGACTTGAGACTCTAGGATGCTAGAGAGCTCAGACCTTGGGCACGGAAGTGGGGCTGAGAGGGGCAGCAGACAGTGGAAGCAGCCTAGCATGCTGAGAATCAGGGGGAAACTTCAGGTGGAGTAGCAAGTGTGAGCCAATTTATGGGCTCTGGCCAGCCAACTAGGACCACGGGGACTTGACCCTTACAACAGCTAGACCAGAGACCCCAGGAGGCTGGGGAGCACAGACCTTGGGCTCAGGAGTGAGGCTGAGAGGGGTCACAGACAGCAAAGGCCTAGCAGACAGTGGAAGCCAAGAGACTCGCAAAGTAGCCTCAGGCAAAAAACTGCTCCTTAGCTCCATAAAAGGAGAATTAGTTTGCCTTACTCAGACTTCTGGCTGAGAAAGCATAATGATGCCAAGAAAGGCCCAAGAAATAAACAACAAGAAGACCAAGGAAAAAGCTCTTACACTTGATAACTTTTGCACAGAAAAAAAACAGAAAAAAGAGGAGGGAAAACAATTAAAGACATCCAAACCTTCCCAAAAAAAATGAAAATTGTCACAAGCTCTTGAAGAATTCAAATCTGAGATTGTCAGAAAGATGGAAGAGATCTGGCAAGAAAATAACCATTTAAAAGGCAGAATTTTGCAATTGGAAAATGAGGCTCAGAAATCAAAATAAATGATAAGCAAATTGAAGACCAGAAATGACCAACTGGAAGCCTTTAAGAGCCAGATAGACCAGATTGAAAGGTAAATCCAAAAGATTATCTCCGAAAACCAATCTTTAAAAGCTACAATTGGGCAAGTAGAAGCCAATGATCTCACAAGACAGCAAGAATTAATAATCAAAGTCAAAAGACTGACAAAATAGAAGGAAACATGAAATACCTCAATGAGAAGATAATAGATCAAGAAAACAGGTCTAGAAGAGAATTTGAGAACTTGAGAATTATTGCTCTTCCGAAAAAATCAGAGACAAATAGAAATCTAGATATTATACTACAAGAAATTAGCCAACAAAACTGCCCTGATATCCTCAAACAAGAGGGCAAAATAGACATTGAAAAAGCCCATAGAACACCCTCTACACTAAATCCTCAGAAGACAACTCCAAAGAATGTAATAGCCAAATTCAAAAGCTTCCAAGTTAAGGAGAAAATATTACAAGGAGACAGAAAGAAACAATTCAGATATCAAGGAACATCAATCAGGATCACACAGCATCTGGCAGGCTCCACACTACAAGACTGCAAGGCTTGGAACATGATATTCAGAAAGGCAAGAGAATTGGTTCTACCACCAAAGATCACCTACCCATCAAAACTGATTATATACTTCCAGGGGAAAGTATGGGCATTAAAGAAGATAGAAGATTTCCAAGCATTTGCACAGAAAAAAAACAAAACTAAATGGAAATTTTGATATCCAACCACAAAAACCAATAGAAACATGAAAAGGTAAATAAGAAAGAGGAGAAAGAAAGAAAACTCTTATCTTTAAATTGCCTTCTTCAAGTGCTTCAGTAAGATCAAATTATTTTTATTTCTAAATGGAGAAATATTATGTGTAATTCTAAAAATTTGTACTCACTATTATAGTAATTAGAAGAATTAGTCATAAGGAGAGGTTGGAATACTAAATGGGCTAAGATGATATGGGGGGGGGGAAGTGGGGAGGGAGAATAGAAGATGGCACCAAGAGAAACTTGAAGAAATAAGAAAAAAAAGGATAATCTATGCCATACAAAGAAGGCATAGAAAGGGGGAGGGGATGAATATTATTATAAGAAGGAGAGGAAGAGAGTGTCAATAGGAAATACTTAAACCTTACTCTCAGTGGAATTAATCCTGAGAGGGAAGAGTAGCTAGATCCATTGGGATATCAAATCCTATTTAACCCTACAGAAAAATTCAGAAGAGATAAACGAAGTGGGGAGTGGGGTGGGGAGTTCATAAAGGGAGGGGAAGAGAGGGGGGAGGGAATACATTAGGCCTTAAAAAATAATAAGAGGGGAATAAAAAGGGAGGGGATGGAAAGGTAAGTAAACCAAGAGAGGGGACAAGAGGGACTTATTTTAAAACAAACTACTGGTTTAAAAGGAAATAGCATATTTAGAAGGGGTAGAACTAGGAGAGGATACCAAAATGTTGGGAATACACAACTAATGATTATAACTCTGAATGTGAATGGGATGAACTCACTCATAAAACAGAAGCAAATAGAAGAGTGCATTAGAAAACAAAATCCTACCATATGTTGTCTACAAGAAACACAAATGAGGCAGGTGGACATACATAGGGTTAAGGTCAAGGGTTACAGCAAAATCTATTGGGCTTCAACTGAGAAAAAGTAGGCAGGAGGGGCAATCATGATTTCTGACAAAGCCAAAGTAAAAATAGATCTGACTAAAAGAGATAGGGAAGGTAATTGTATCCTAATAAAAGGCAATATAAATAATGAGGAAATAACAGTACTCAACATGTATGCACCAAATGGTATAGCTTCCAAATTTCTAAAGGAGAAACTGGCAGAGCTCAAGGAGGAAATAGATAGTAAACTATACTAGTGGGAAATCTAAATATTCCTCTTTCAGATCTAGATAAATCAAACCAAAAAAATAAATAAGAAAGAGGTAAGAGAGGTGAATGAAACCCTAAAAATTTAGAGTTAATAGATATGTAGAGAAAAATAAATAGGGACAAAAAGGAATACACCTTCTTTTCAGCTATACATGCTATATTTACAAAGATTGACCATGTACTAGGGCATAGAAACATGGCAAACAAATGCAAAAAAGCAGAAATGATGAATGTAACCTTTTTAGATCATAATGCAATAAAAATAATAATCAGTGAGGGCACATGGACAGGCAAATGAAAAACTAATTGGAAATTAAATAACATGATTCTCCAAAATCAGTTAGTTAAAGAACAAATGATAGAAACAATTAATAATTTCAATGAAGAGAATGACAATGATGAGGCATCCTACCAAATCTGTGGGATGTAGCAGAAATAGTACTCAGGGGGAAATTTGTATCTTTGAGTGCATATATTAACAAATTAGGGAGGGCAAAGATCAATGAACTGGGCATGCAAATCAAAAAACTAGAAGGGGAACAAATTAAAAATCCACAGTCAAAAACTAAATTAGAGATTATAAATATTAAAGGAGAAAACAATTAAATTGAAAGTAAAACAACTATTGAACTAATAAATAACACTAGAAGCTGGTAATTTGAAAAAACAAACAAAATTGACAGAGTACTGGTCAATGTAATTAAAAAAAAAGGAAAGAAGAAAACTAAATTATCAGTATCAAAGATGAAAAGGGAAACCTCACCTCTAATGAAGAGGAAATCAAGGCAATCATTAAAATCTATTTTTCCCAATTATATGGCAATAAATATAGCAATCTAGTTGATATGGATGAATATTTACAAAAATATAACTTGCCTAGATAAACAGAAGAAGAAATAGAATACTTAAATAATCCCATCTCAGAGAAAGAAATTGAACAAGCCATCAAAGAACTCCCTAAGAAAAAATCCCCAGGACCAGATGGATTCACAAGTGAATTCTATCAAAACTTCAAAGAACAACTAATTCTAATGCTATACAAACTATTTGACAGAATAAGTAAAGAAGGAGTTCTACCAAACTCCTTTTATGACACAAATATTGTACTGATCCCAAAGCCAAGTAGATCAAAAACAGAGAAAGAAAACTACAGACCAATCTCCCTAGTGAACATAGATGCAAAAATCTTAAACAGAATACTAGCAAAAAGACTCCAGCAAGTGATCATGAGGGTTATTCATTATGATCAGGTGGGATTTATACCAGGAATGCAAGGATGGTTCAACATTAGGAAAACCATCCACATAATTGACCATATCAACAAGCAAACCAATAAAAAAACCACATGATTATCTCAATAGATGCTGGAAAAGCCTTTCAGAAAATACAACAGCCATTCCTACTGAAAACACTAGAAAGTTTAGGAATAGAAGGGCCTTTCCTAAAAATAATAAATGGTATATATCTAAAACCATCAACAAACATCATCTGCAATGGGGATATATTAGAAGCCTTCCCAATAAGATCAGGAATGAAACAAGGATGCCCATTGTCACCTCTATTATTTAACATTATACTGGAAACACTAGCGGTAGCAATTAGAGAAGAAAAAGAAATTGAAGGTATTAAAATGGGCAATGAGGACACCAAGTTATCACTCTTCGCAGATGATATGATGGTATACTTAAAAAATCTTAGAGAAAGAACTAAAAAGTTAGTGGAAATAATCAACAACTTTAGCAAAGTTGCAGGATACAAAATAAATGCACATATTCATCAGCATTTCTATATATTTCCAACACATCATAGCAGGAAGAGTTAGAAAGAGTAATTCCATCTAAAATCACCCTAGACAATATAAAATACTTAGGAATCTACCTGCCAAGACAAACACAGCAATTATATGAACATGACTACGAAACCCTTTCCACACAACTAAAATTAGATCTTAACAATTGGGAAAACATTGAGTGCTCATGGGTAGGATGAGCTAACAAAATAAAAACCACCATCCTACCCAAATTAATTTACCTATTTAGTGCTATACCTATCAAACTACCAAAAAAACTTTTTTTATAGTTTAGAAAAAAACTATACCAAAGTTCATTTGGAAGAATGAAAGACCAAGGATCTTGAGGGAGAGGGAAAGAACATAAAATATGTAATTAGGGGAAAATATTCAAAATAAAAAAAAATTTTAAAGGATGGTCCTGATTTCAAAGAAATGGGAAAGTACTCAAAATAAAAATTAAAAAAATAAAGTAAAATGAGTGAAGAAGGGAAAAAAAAGAAAATGGGAGAGAATGAACAGGAATGGAGGTAGTTCAATGGACAGAATGAATGCCCTGCAGTCAGCAAGGCCTCAGTTGAAATGCCATTTCAGATACTTTCATGATGTCTGTAAAATACTAGGCAAATCAGTTAATCTTGATAGGCTTTGGATAATTATAGCAACCACTTCACAAGGTTATTGTGAGATTCAGATGAAAAAGGATATCAAGGGGTCTTGGAAAATTTAAAATGAGAAGCAGTGGCCAGACAGGTAGAAGAAGAAACAGGAGAAGTCAGTGTCATGAAAACCCAAGGAAGAAGGAATACCCAGAGGGAGAGGCTGATCAACAGTGTTCAAAAACTGGAGCAGTAAAAGAGGATTTAAATCGAACAAAGATATCTGGATTTAATTATGAGTACACTGGTAACTTTGGCGAGAATAGTTTCTATTGAATGGCAGGGTCAGAAGCCAACTTGCAAGAAGTTGATAAGAGTATGAGGTTTGGGATGAGTCAAGGAGGGTAGGATTCCCCCTCCCCCCTTTTTTCTATGAGGGTAACTGGAAGGAAAAAAATGGTCTAAGATGATAATTTTAGTAGATAACCTCAAGTAATGGATTTTTAAGGCTTAGAGAGATTTGGAGACATTCATAAGTAGCCTAAAGGAGAGATTGGAAACATTCATTTATTCACTAACCTCATCAAGGGACAACTTGATTTTATACAAATAGGAAAGTAGGCATGTGAATTGTTAGCTTAAAATATTTTCTCATGGCCATTTTGGGGGGAGAATCATAGAAGGGGAAAGGGGGAAGGGAAGAATAAGAGTAGAAGTAGGAGTTGTCCTTTGCAACCATTAGAAGCTGGAGCAAAAAAAAGAGAAATTAGGGGTTAACATAATATAAAATGAGAGTTTTGAGGTTTAAATATTGGAGAAGATGGAGTTACTAAGTATCTTCTTAGTAAAGGAGGTATGATCCTTTGCTGATAGCAGTGTATGGAATTTTGTTTTTGATAATTTGTTTGTTTCAGTACTGTCCAACTCTTACTGACTCTATTTTGGGTTTGTCTTGGCAAAGACATTAGAATTGTTTGCCATTTCCTTCTCTAGCTCATTTTTACAGATGAGGAAACAGAGGTCACAGGGTCAAATGACTTACCCAGGACCACATGGCTAGGAAGTGTCTGAGTCCACATTTGAACTTAAGATGAGCTTTTCAGACTCAGGCCCATCCACTGCTCATAGAAAATCTCATAGAAGGCTCTTAGAGAGGAAAGAAAATTTGAATCTCTCTAGAATTGTAGCCCAGTCATGAGCTGTACACATAGGTAGTGTGGCCAATGGGTGTGGTGCCTGATGTTGTAGCTGCATATTTTTTTCTCTCCCTGGGCTGGCAGGAGCTCCCTTACATGATATCAACTAGCAATTCAAGAATTTTTTTCTGGGAACAGGGAGGTCAAGGAGGGAGGGCTATCACTATAGTCTTGTGCCTACAATTAAAACTTTCCATCGAGATCCTAATGCTAGCCATGATATAGGGGAATATGCCCTACTACTTGAATTGTTTAATCTCCTGAGCTCATCAGGAGTGTGCATCACTCTTATACAAATTCAGTTACCATGACGTTCCTGATTTATATTAAATACTTATTAAATGATAAGGCAAAGACAAGACTATTCATAAAGTTTCTGAGGCATAAACTCCACAGAACTTAGGTCTCTCTTTCCCCCAAGGGGGAGCAAACATCTCGGGGGGATGAGACTCCCTAGAGACCTTCTTCCCATTTTCCTAGAACAGAAATATAACTGAGATGCCTTAAGATCAAGATAACCTATATTAAGCAAAGACATAGATGTGCATGGGAGCAAATTGGTCTAGTACCAAAAAGCACTCAAAGTATAGTTGATCAGCTACTTTTATAATTCTTAGTGAAGGGAGGTAGGAAAGGGGCAGGAAGGGGCTATTGAGGATACACATCTGGGGTGGTATGTGAGAGTTCCCATGTATGGTGTGACAGATTCCGAGGTACAAGGGGGAACAAAGACATCTCTGGTATATATTTTTAACATAAGACAGCAAGATAAAAATATGAAGTAACTCAGTCTCTAGGTTTCAGCAATACAATAACCCTTTGAGTTTTTGGGTCAAATGTCCCATGGTTGAGGCCAAGTGAGAAACTCAATCAGAGATAAAGAGTCTGAGACCACAAATCAGAGAAACTAAGTCTGGGTCTAAACAGAGCACAATGACTTTGGTTCATGGAGAGCCATCGTGAGAGCTGGCTGGTGGAATGAGCCAGTGGTTGTCCAGCCAGACTGTAATTTTCAAAGACAAATCTGTTTCTTCGAGTTACTCAAGGTCCTGAGGACAATAAGTTTTTTCAAATCACTGAGTCCCATGTAAATAGAATCAGGCTTACACAATCTCATCACCCACCCAGTAGGCATGCTAGCACATCAAGATAGTTATTATGGGAATTTATAATTGTTTATTAGAAGGCAAAGCAGAAATGATCACAACATTTACCCAACAGAAGACAAAAGAAGGAATAATCAAAGTATAATAGCTCACCCATCAACTTGGGTAACACTCTCCTTTCAATGCACTCAGTGCATGTGAGGCACACATTTACAGAAACACAAAAGAGCACATGAATTGGGAAACTCATGTGCCCAGGGCCTCTCTCGACTCTGGAGGACAGGCCTCAATGTCCTTGGTCTTTTGTGCCATATATCACATGTTATAGTTTGGGCCAGACTATTTCTCTGCTATCTGCACCCTTCTGGACCCGATAACTCCCTTTCTGGACAAAGCTGCTTCTTTCCTACTCTTGTACTGATGAAGCAATGACAACCCTCTCCACCTAGCTTCCCTCTCCTTCCTCTCCCCCCAACTTATTACTTTTTTTTGAAGCACACAGCTACCTCTAGTTGGTACTGAGAGAGTTTTGTACTTTCCAAGCATTGCTTCTAAGTCAGAGATCTATCATGCTCCTCAGATATTCTCTGGGACTCTGAGGAGTTTCTCCCTCTGAAAATGGAGTTAGTGATAGGGCCACGTAATCTTTCCCCAGCCAGATTTTCAAACAGCAGGGGATTTTTAGTATAATCAGCTCTCATATAATTTTTTTTCTCTTGGTCTGTTCATTTCACCTTGTATTAATTCCTGCAAGACTTAAGAGTCTTTGAATTTGTCCCTTTTTTGTTTCTTGTGGTATTGTAATGTTCCTTTATATCCGTATGCCATAATTTATCCAGCATTTCTCCATTAACATGTATCCACTTTGATTATGTCAGTGATTTCAAATGAAAAAAAAACCCAAACATGACTTGTTAGCTTACATTCTTTCTTTTGACAACTGTCTGTTAATATCATGTGATCATTTACTTCTTCACTAAATTGGTTTGATGTGATCACTGCTTATGGTTTAAATATTCTATTAGTTTAGAAATTTTTTTAAATCATAACTAAGGGTGACCTTTTAAAATTATATGTACAAATTAACATAGTATGAACAAGATCAGTCTTAAGATGGCTTAAATAGTCGTCCAGAGTCCAGTAAAATGGTCACTGCTGATGGTCAGGGAAATAATTGAAGCAAGAGCCATAAATATAATTTAGTACAACTTAATGAAGCCAATGTATTTTGCATATTTTTGGAAGCAATGGTGGCAGGCACATGTCCAGACTGTACTTGTGGATCACGCCATGCCAGTTAGAACATCCATGGCAAGACTGAGACCCCATCTGAATTTGCGAGGATGGCTCCAGTAGAGCTGCTGGTGACCCATGGCACCAGTAGGAAAGCCATGAAACAAAAAGCTCTATTAGTAGTTTTTTTTAAAGGACCCTAGTTTTATTTATCAATCAATGGGATTAAAAAAAAACTCTCAATTTTATGAATCTCTTCTTTGGTTTTCAGAATTTCTATTTTTATGTTTATTGGCTTTTTTCTTTTGTGACTTTTCTAGTGCTTTGAGTTGTATGCCCAGTTCACTGACCCATTCTGTCTCTATTTGTTGATATGTGTTCAGAGATATAAAATTTCCCTTAATGACCTCTCTGGCTGCCTCCCAAGTGTTTTGCCATGTTGTTATGTCATTTTAATTTTCTTTGATTAATCCATCTATGATTTCTATAATTTGCTCTTTGTAGTTAGTCAAATTGTTAGGGTTAAATAATTGGGTCTTCATTTAAGTTAAATATGAGTCCTGCCCTTTCAGGGTCTTTTATTGATAATAATTGTTATTGTATTGTGGTAAGAAAAGAATGTCCTTAATATTTCTGTTTTTCTGTACTTGATTATGAAAGTTTTATCTATTATATTGCATTGGCAATCTGTATAGAGTAGGCACCACATTAGTTCCATAACATTGCAGTTATAGATGCCTTTCTTGAAAAAGTGGAAATGGTGCTGGAGAAAATACAGATGGGAAAAATAGTAAGACTATAAGTATATAATGGAGGTATGCGATCAAAGAAACACAATTTTGAGATCAAAGAGAACTGATTCTTAAGGTATATGAAGAAGATAAATATAGCACAAATATGGGAAAGACAGATCTTATTTTGAATCTCCAAATGACACTGAGAAAATGTGCTCAATTAGGATGAAGTATGAGTACTTTCCCATTTCTTTGAAATCAGGACCATCCTTTAAAAATTTTTTTTTATTTTGAATATTTTCCCCTAATTACATATTTTATGTTCTTTCCCTCTCCCTCAAGATCCTTGGTCTTTCATTCTTCCAAATGAACTTTGGTATAGTTTTTTTCTAAACTATAAAAAAAGTTTTTTTGGTAGTTTGATAGGTATAGCACTAAATAGGTAAATTAATTTGGGTAGGATGGTGGTTTTTATTTTGTTAGCTCATCCTACCCATGAGCACTCAATGTTTTCCCAATTGTTAAGATCTAATTTTAGTTGTGTGGAAAGGGTTTCGTAGTCATGTTCATATAATTGCTGTGTTTGTCTTGGCAGATAGATTCCTAAGTATTTTATAGGGTGATTTTAGATGGAATTACTCTTTCTAACTCTAATTTTAGTTGTGTGGAAAGGGTTTCGTAGTCATGTTCATATAATTGCTGTGTTTGTCTTGGCAGGTAGATTCCTAAGTATTTTATATTGTCTAGGGTGATTTTAGATGGAATTACTCTTTCTAACTCTTCCTGCTATGATGTGTTGGAAATATATAGAAATGCTGATGAATATGTGCATTTATTTTGTATCCTGCAACTTTGCTAAAGTTGTTGATTATTTCCACTAACTTTTTAGTTCTTTCTCTAAGATTTTTTAAGTATACCATCATATCATCTGCGAAGAGTGATAACTTGGTGTCCTCATTGCCCATTTTAATACCTTCAATTTCTTTTTCTTCTCTAATTGCTACCGCTAGTGTTTCCAGTATAATGTTAAATAATAGAGGTGACAATGGGCATCCTTGTTTCATTCCTGATCTTATTGGGAAGGCTTCTAATATATCCCCATTGCAGATGATGTTTGTTGATGGTTTTAGATATATACCATTTATTATTTTTAGGAAAGGCCCTTCTATTCCTAAACTTTCTAGTGTTTTCAGTAGGAATGGCTGTTGTATTTTCTGAAAGGCTTTTCCAGCATCTATTGAGATAATCATGTGGTTTTTTTATTGGTTTGCTTGTTGATATGGTCAATTATGTGGATGGTTTTCCTAATGTTGAACCATCCTTGCATTCCTGGTATAAATCCCACCTGATCATAATGAATAACCCTCATGATCACTTGCTGGAGTCTTTTTGCTAGTATTCTGTTTAAGATTTTTGCATCTATGTTCACTAGGGAGATTGGTCTGTAGTTTTCTTTCTCTGTTTTTGATCTACTTGGCTTTGGGATCAGTACAATATTTGTGTCATAAAAGGAGTTTGGTAGAACTCCTTCTTTACTTATTCTGTCAAATAGTTTGTATAGCATTAGAATTAGTTGTTCTTTGAAGTTTTGATAGAATTCACTTGTGAATCCATCTGGTCCTGGGGATTTTTTCTTAGGGAGTTCTTTGATGGCTTGTTCAATTTCTTTCTCTGAGATGGGATTATTTAAGTATTCTATTTCTTCTTCTGTTTATCTAGGCAAGTTATATTTTTGTAAATATTCATCCATATCAACTAGATTGCTATATTTATTGCCATATAATTGGGAAAAATAGATTTTAATGATTGCCTTGATTTCCTCTTCATTAGAGGTGAGGTTTCCCTTTTCATCTTTGATACTGATAATTTAGTTTTCTTCTTTCCTTTTTTTTTTAATTACATTGACCAGTACTCTGTCAATTTTGTTTGTTTTTTCAAATTACCAGCTTCTAGTGTTATTTATTAGTTCAATAGTTGTTTTACTTTCAATTTAATTGTTTTCTCCTTTAATATTTATAATCTCTAATTTAGTTTTTGACTGTGGATTTTTAATTTGTTCCCCTTCTAGTTTTTTGATTTGCATGCCCAGTTCATTGATCTTTGCCCTCCCTAATTTGTTAATATATGCACTCAAGGATACAAATTTCCCCCTGAGTACTATTTCTGCTACATCCCACAGATTTGGTAGGATGCCTCATCATTGTCATTCTCTTCATTGAAATTATTAATTGTTTCTATCATTTGTTCTTTAACTAACTGATTTTGGAGAATCATGTTATTTAATTTCCAATTAGTTTTTCATTTGCCTGTCCATGTGCCCTCACTGATTATTATTTTTATTGCATTATGATCTAAAAAGGTTACATTCATCATTTCTGCTTTTTTGCATTTGTTTGCCATGTTTCTATGCCCTAGTACATGGTCAATCTTTGTAAATATAGCATGTATAGCTGAAAAGAAGGTGTATTCCTTTTTGTCCCTATTTATTTTTCTCTACATATCTATTAACTCTAAATTTTTAGGGTTTCATTCACCTCTCTTACCTCTTTCTTATTTATTTTTTTGGTTTGATTTATCTAGATCTGAAAGAGGAATATTTAGATTTCCCACTAGTATAGTTTACTATCTATTTCCTCCTTGAGCTCTGCCAGTTTCTCCTTTAGAAATTTGGAAGCTATACCATTTGGTGCATACATGTTGAGTACTGTTATTTCCTCATTATTTATATTGCCTTTTATTAGGATACAATTACCTTCCCTATCTCTTTTAGTCAGATCTATTTTTACTTTGGCTTTGTCAGAAATCATGATTGCCCCTCCTGCCTACTTTTTCTCAGTTGAAGCCCAATAGATTTTGCTGTAACCCTTGACCTTAACCCTATGTATGTCCACCTGCCTCATTTGTGTTTCTTGTAGACAACATATGGTAGGATTTTGTTTTCTAATGCACTCTTCTATTTGCTTCTGTTTTATGAGTGAGTTCATCCCATTCACATTCAGAGTTATAATCATTAGTTGTGTATTCCCAACATTTTGGTATCCTCTCCTAGTTCTACCCCTTCTAAATATGCTATTTCCTTTTAAACCAGTAGTTTGTTTTAAAATAAGTCCCTCTTGTCCCCTCTCTTGGTTTACTTACCTTTCCATCCCCTCCCTTTTTATTCCCCTCTTATTATTTTTTAAGGCCTAATGTATTCCCTCCCCCCTCTCTTCCCCTCCCTTTATGAACTCCCCACCCCACTCCCCACTTCGTTTATCTCTTCTGAATTTTTCTGTAGGGTTAAATAGGATTTGATATCCCAATGGATCTAGCTACTCTTCCCTCTCAGGATTAATTCCACTGAGAGTAAGGTTTAAGTATTTCCTATTGACACTCTCTTCCTCTCCTTCTTATAATAATATTCATCCCCTCCCCCTTTCTATGCCTTCTTTGTATGGCATAGATTATCCTTTTTTTTCTTATTTCTTCAAGTTTCTCTTGGTGCCATCTTCTATTCTCCCTCCCCACTTCCCCCCCCCCCATATCATCTTAGCCCATTTAGTATTCCAACCTCTCCTTATGACTAATTCTTCTAATTACTATAATAGTGAGTACAAATTTTTAGAATTACACATAATATTTCTCCATTTAGAAATAAAAATAATTTGATCTTACTGAAGCACTTGAAGAAGGCAATTTAAAGATAAGAGTTTTCTTTCTTTCTCCTCTTTCTTATTTACCTTTTCATGTTTCTATTGGTTTTTGTGGTTGGATATCAAAATTTCCATTTAGTTTTGTTTTTTTCTGTGCAAATGCTTGGAAATCTTCTATCTTCTTTAATGCCCATACTTTCCCCTGGAAGTATATAATCAGTTTTGATGGGTAGGTGATCTTTGGTGGTAGAACCAATTCTCTTGCCTTTCTGAATATCATGTTCCAAGCCTTGCAGTCTTGTAGTGTGGAGCCTGCCAGATGCTGTGTGATCCTGATTGATGTTCCTTGATATCTGAATTGTTTCTTTTATGACTTCTCATAATATTTTCTCCTTAACTTGGAAGCTCTTAAATTTGGAAATTATATTCCTGGGAGTTGTCTTTTGAGGGTTTAGTGTAGAGGGTGATCTATGGATCCTTTCAATGCCTATTTTCCCTCTTATTGAAGAACATCGGGCAGTTTTCTTGGATAATTTCTTATAATATGGTGTCCAAATTTCTATTAATTTCTGCTTTTTCAGGAAGAACAATGATTCTCAAATTGACTCTTCTAGACCTGTTTTCTTGATCTGTTATCCTCTCAGTGAGATATTTCATGTCTCCTTCTATTTTGTCATTCTTTTGACTTTCCTTTATTAGTTCTTGCTGTCTTGTGAGATCATTGGCATCTACTTGCCCAATTCTGGTCTTTAGAAACTTGTTTTCTGCCATATTCCTTTGATTTTCCTTTTCAGTTTGGTCTATCCTATTTTCCAGCTGTTTAACTTTGGTCTCCAATTTGCTCATCAATTCTTTTGATTTGGGAGCATCTTTCTCCAATTGAGAGTTTCTGTCTTTTAAAATTGTTCATTTCCTTTTGAGCTATTTCCCACTTTTATTGCCAAATCTCTTCCATCTTTCTCATGACCTCAGATTTGAACTCTTGAAGAGCTTGTGACCAATTTTCATATTCTTTGGAAGGTTTGGATGTGATTTCTTATTTGTTCTCCTGTGCTGTCTCCTCTGTTGTCTGGATTTTTTCTGTGTAAAAGTCATCAAGTGTCAAAGCTTTCTTCTTGATCTTTCTCTTTGGAGGTTCTTGGGCCTGGCTTGCCATTATTATTATGCTGTTTATCTTTCTCAGTCAGAAGTCTGAGTGAGGCAGGCAGGCTCTCTGGCTATGGAGCTGTGGAGCAGTTTTTGCTTGAGTCACAGTGCAGTGCTGCCCCTCTCAGCTTTATCCTCATGCCCACAGTCTGCTCTCTTTAGGCTCCTGGGGTCTCAAGTCTAGCTGTTCTCAGGGTCAGACCTCCTGGTGGTGCCCCTGCTTGCTCCACTAGGTCTCCACCCAAGGTCCACGCCCAGTGTTTGCACTCAAGGTCTGCATTCAAAGTCCATGTTCTTTAGCCTCTTGGGGTCTTAAGTCTTGCTGCTCTCAGGAGCAGGCCCTGGTGATCCCAGGTAGCTTCCCAGAACCTAATGAATGCCCCAAGGTTGCTCTAACTCTTGTGCTCTGGCTTTGGCACTATAGGTGATGTTCGTGTGGGGGTGATCAGCTCACGTTTTAGTGAGAGCTATTTCACCCCCTTATCACATAGAAATGCCCAAATCCCATGTACCTTCAATGCTGCACCATATTGTGGGGTGTCCTTTTGAGGAGTCGTGTATGTGGGTTAGGAGAGATTAAGCATGCTCCTTCTACTCTGCAGCTATCTTAACCTGGAAAGAATCATTCTCTCCCATTTTCTTAAGTGTGGGTTAAGTTCTATGTGCTGAGCACTCTTTAATTCTTTCTTTGCCTTTTTTCTTGGTGATCTTCTTAGTTCCCATGGGCTCAATGATCACCTCTAGGCAGATCACCCACCAATACATATAGCCAATCCATTATCTCTCCCAAGCTCACATCTCTAGCTGGATGTCCTGTAGACGTCTCATATTTAACATGTCCACAGTTGAATTTGTTGTCCTCTCTGCCATAACCCAAATTCTCTATACTTGTTGATGGAGTCACCATTATTCCAGTTCAAAGAAATGAATTTGCCCTTGACTCTTCCTTCTCCTTCATCCTTCAAGTTCTGTTTCATCAATTTCCACATCTTCTAAGTTCTACTTACTCAACATCTTCCACACCTGTTCCCTTCTCTGCATTTGTACAAACCCTAATTCTCAAACTTAAAAATAATACAATTCATTATTTACAAATGACAAAAACTACTTAGAATATACAAAATCCTATCTAAGATGAATATTTTAAAATAGTTTGGAGACATGATTTGGCTAACACAGAATAGTATGAAAAATATAATTGCATATGTATACACAGATATATGTGTATATTTGTGTATATTTAAAAACATGATGATTGGTTACCAATGTGAGGGACTAAATTAAAGTTGTTCAGTGTAGAAATTGCCATGAGGGCTCTTTGGGTTTGAGGAAGTTAAAAACAGAGAAGGAAATATAATTGGTTCCTCCTATCCATTTCAGCTCCTTAATTAGAGAGCAAATATGTCTCCAAATGAATATTTATGTGGTAACACAAACATTCACATAGGGAAGTAAAAAGAAACCCCGTGCACAGATATACATATCCCAAGGAGATTTATTAAAGAAATTGTTATACCTGGCTAAAGATGGGCATCATATGTTGATCTCCTCCACCAAACCTGTGGATAGATTGGGGTAATGGTATGACAGGTCCCTAAGTTAGCATGGGAGAGAAACTCCAAAGATAGCTTTCTAAACCTGCCTTTTTGTTTTGAAAAAGCCTTATCTCTTATGGGTGTTATAAAGGAACTGATTCCAGGATTGTGATTGCTAGGGAGCAAGGTATCATCTGTTATCTCTATTCCCAGGATCATTCTTTGGCATCTTTGAATACAATAATTGATTACAAGGAATGATAGTATGATCTTCGAATATTCCCTTATTACCTCAAATTTAACTAACAAAAGAGGCATGAAACCTCTTATCTAAGAGGCCATGTACTATCTGGAACAGACAGAAATTTATCTATGAAATGATTGAGAAAAGATGGGGGACCTCAACTGCTTTTAGAGATAAAATCAAGAAGCAACAGAAAACTTATGAGATATATGCCTACTAGATGGAAAATGCCAGAGAGGAGCCTTGAGTTATTATTTCAAGTGAGGAATCAAAGATTTAATAAAGATGCCTGCCTATGGTCTTTTCCTATGAGAGTCTATCTGTGAAGTGTTCATTTAAATTTGATAGCAAAAGGGAGAATAAATTTCAACAAACACAAAGATTCTAAGAAAATATGACTTATTAATTTAACTGTGTATAATAAATTTGTGTATCCAGGTAGCAAACAATATCACATTCACCTGTGTTTCTCAAAGGGAAGAAGGATAGTATTTGCAAATATAAAATTCCAAGAAAGAAAACAATATTCTTATATACATAAAAACTGTCACAGAACTGAAATTATGAGAAAAAATTATTTCAGCAGATAAAGTTTTAGGAGGTTTTTTTGGAAGGGGCCTGTCAGAGAGAAATTTCTAAATTACCTATCTATGTACAATCAGTCAATAAGCATTCATTAAGTGTCTATAATATGCCAAATACTTTCTTAAGCTTGGACTACTTGAGATAAAAATCAAAATCCCCACCAAATAAGAAGGTATAGAATGCAATTAGAATGACTAAAATCTGACTAACTCAAAAAAGTTGTCAATAAAATATTCAAACAAATATTATATTGAGGAAAGACATTTAACATGGACTCTAATTTCCCATAGGATTCTAAACAAGTTAAAGCAATTGCCAAAACAAGTAGACCAAGAGAGTCCAGAAACCATATTGGTCCAGAATCCAAACACTATCACCTTGGCAGAGGTAAAAAGAGATATGACAGGCCAGGGCAATGCTACTTTAGATAATAAACTCATTTATAAAATATTATATATAAGGATGATATAAGATTGTTTTGTTTTTAAAACCCTTACCTTCTCCCTTAGAACTGAAACTAAGTATTCATTCAAAAGCAGAATGGTAAAGGCTAGACAATTGGATTTGAGTGATTTGCCCAGCACCTCACAACTTGAAGTCTAGCACTGCTTCCACTGTGCTACTTAGCTGCCCAGATGGAAGATTGTTCATGCTTTCACCCCACAATCAGCAGAAAGAAAAATAAAGAAAAACTGTAGCAATCCAGGTATACATTAATTGTGATATTATTTTAAGAAGTATTCAAAAACTTAACTCTTATACTGCTAATGATTGATCCCTGCAATCTTGAGTCAAATTGAATGTTGACCTTGCCAAATCCCTAGCCCTTCCCTAAGGCTACACCCCAGAAGAGAGTCAGTTATCTCAGTCTCCTTACTTTTCCTTCAATGATCAATTAACATAGGTATCAAACATCAGTAGATGCCTTAGGCCCTATCCACCCTGGATCCTGATCTTAGCTCTACCTATTGTTTCAGATTTTGGCAGTTTGCATTTTATGATGATTACCTCATAATGTTAATGTATCAGGCCACCAGCCTCTCCCCTTCCCCCCATACTGTTGTATGTAACCCCAATAAAAGTGACAAGACATCAGTTGGCAAGAGAGCTCTCAACCATCAGAGCTCCTAACCATGAAGCTCTTGACCATCAGAGCTTACTTGCTGTCTGTCTACCTTATGCCAAAACTTTCTGTGTCTGTGTATCTTTATTCTCGCCTTATGTTCTCTTTCCATTAATCCTTAACCCGTAGCCCATTTTCACTCAGTCCTTGGTTCCCCTTTCTGAGTGTCCAACCCACTAGGAATCTTCGTGGAGTCGGTGGACGGCTTCAAAAACAAATCTAAAGAAAACTAACCTTGACACTCAAATAAGTTAGACCATCCCAAATGCATTTGTAAAGGATATTAGAAAGGCAACAAACAAAAATGATACAGATCTGTCAATATTGCTAAGTCAAAGATTTTTTGTTGTCTGTGACATCTGGAAGTATGTGTGAGTATCTGGAAGATCTCATCTTTTTTCCTTTTGTTGTACCCAAATTTTAATACCTAACCCAGGTTCGATCATGGCCGGAGGAAGAACCACACTGACAATGCAATATGCAAGAAGAGGCTCATTCTTTACTAGCAATAATAGCTAGGGTCGCTAGGCAGAGAGGCATGCCTGAACGACCCCTTGGAATTCTCAGCCAAGAGTTTATATAGAAATGTTTGGGGAAGGGGGTTGGTACATACATAATTATCAAGGTAGTGTCAGGGACAGGTGGTCAGGAAGCATCTGGGGAGGGGGGTTTCAGGGTCAGGGGGCTGGAAGCATTTGGCAAACATACATTAAATAGGCAAATATTGTAAAGCAGGCAAACATAGACAAACATTCCTCAAGACATCAGATAAGATAGCTTCAGTTTTAGGTTTATGATAGGGGGAGATAAGGAAGACTGTGCTGGGAAACCTTGGGGGCTGGGGGTAGCTAGCCCAGGCCAGAAATAGTTCAGTAGACTGCCAGACTGATTTTTAAATCCAACACTTTGAGATCTGTAGGAATATCCTTCGTGATGGTAGAACCATCCACATGTAGAACCATATATAGGTTCTACTACTAGAGATCTCCGCATGCTGTATAAGGGAGTAGCAAAAGCACCAACAACATGATGACAGGAAGAGCATCTGGACCAGACCAAATATACACAGAAGAGATCTCTGCTCAAGGTAATATAATTTACAAAGTATAGAAAGAATAATTCTCAAGGTATCTCAAAGTCAGAAAGCTGCTGAATAATTTGGAAATCCACAAACTTTTTAGTATTCCTCCTCACCCCAAACAATTGAGAAGACACCATTAATTACCAACCACTGATACTTTCATTTCTATACAATCTTAACAATAGTGATCAACTATACTATAGAGATAAAGAGATAATTTTGTTCAATGATCATCTGATTACCAATATCAAAAAAGACATGAAACCTTAAGAGAGGTCAAAGAGAAAAGGATAAAATCCTCCAGGTGCTGATTGCACTTAGCCCCAAAATACAGCAACTCTCTTCATATGATTCACAACTATTTATAGATCAGACTAACAACATACAGGAAAAAGCAAAAGTATGAAAAATGTCTTTCTTTCCACATATAATCGGGCAAACAGTAGCTTGAATGTTTAATCAACCTATACTGCCCATATATCTTAACATAGGCACTGCAGATGAATAATCAACTGGGTCCAGATATAAATAAACAGAACAAAGAAGGCTGGATTGCATTTGGGAAGGTATACAGAACATTCACAGATCCCAAGCCACTTGGTGGCACAAGAACCCATATTCTTCATGCCATGATTTTTCTGGTAATACTAAATGACTGCAAATCCCAGAATAGCAACATCGCAATGATCAGAACTGGGGGACCCAAAAGGCAATGGAGAGGCACATGAGCTGTACTAAGTAAAGACTGCAGCAGATTACTAGTAAAGACTTGTCTGAAAAAGTAGTCTAAGAGATATCATCCAGGAAACAGATCTTTTGGAAAGGACATAGTCACTCAGTAAGAAAAGAGATTAACAGATGGACAGCAGGAGTATAGAACCTAAGTTGTTACATAAACTAGAGGAAGATACAGAGGACCCTGAAGGTTTATAGGAGAACATGAAAACAAATTGCACAAGATGAGAAATGGCTTGTGATTTGCACCTTTGGAGAGAATATCCTCATTAATGAGGACACATGAAGCCACTGAAGAACAAATTGTGGCTGATAATTGTGTTTGTAATCCTTACAGCTTCAAAACACTTCCATAAATGATCTCTTTTGACTCTCCTAAGAGCTCTATAAGGGAGATAGTACAGATATTACCATGCCCATTTTACAGATGAAGAAATTAGGCATGCTCAAATTTTACAAAATATAAACCTCCCTCAGGTTCTGACTCCGCCCAGTACCCTCTTTGAGGATAGGTAGCCTCCATCCAGCTCTCTCCAGACCCACTGACATTTTCAAAGCTTCCCCAGAGGTGGTGGGGTGTTTCTTCAGAGAAAATTTTACAAGTAAAAAACACCACTTCCCATGAGTGATGTTTCCAGCAATAGGAAAAAACTACAATGCCCATTTCCCATCCAAAACAAAATGACACAGTTCTTGAATTTGCACCATTGATCTCTACAGGGTTCTTTAGCCTGGTACTAGATTGAAGGATTTGATGAATGGTCAAGTGGAGAGAGGAATTCCCCATCTTACCATTGTTCCTCTCCCCATATTCAATAACTAGAGAAACCACTGAGAAAAAGTTTGGGGGTGATATCTAGATTGCTTCAAGAAGATTTCAGGACAACAATGAGATAGTTCTTCCTCTATTCTAACAGTCATACCATTTAAAAAAATTTATCACTGACTTGGATGAAATTACAGTTAACTTAATTGTCTGATTTGCAGTCTACAGGAAGCTGAAAGAGATTTTATGAGATGGGGAAGAGGTGGCAAGATAATAGTTCAGTTGTAAAGGCCTTGGAGGAAGAGGGAAAGAGATAGTAGAAAACCAGTTCAGAAGGGGCCCACCTTGTGACCTCAGGCTAAAAAGAAAAAGATTCCCTTTGGCAAACTTTGAGGATAACCTGTATGTCAAGCTAAATAACCATACTTTGGAGATGCCAAAAACATTGTTTTTACCATTATTTCATTTCCTTATGGGGAAAAGTCCACAGAAGAAAGTTAAACAACCAATAAACGATTAGGTAGGGATATGAGCAGGACAAACTCAAATTTGACATATAAATGGCAACCTCCCTGATCAGTTAAGAAAGAGATTGCTATTGTTAAAATAAGAAAATTCACTTGTTCCAATACATCCAAGATAGTTAATTCAAAATGACATTACAGGCAACAGGTGTGAGGTATGTTCCCCCAAGACTGTGTTCAAAGGACAAGCAAATTGTCAAAAGAATTTCAAATTATCAGCAATCACATGAAATATTTCCCCAAACTGGTAATTATTACAAGAGAAATGCAAATTAAAATAATTGAGTTTGTACCTCATGTCAAGCAAATTGGAAAAAACAAAAATGAAATGAAAAATGAAAAGAATACCAAAATGAAGCCCAATGGTTTTAATGAAAGTTAACATATATATAGTGCTTACTATGTGCCAGACATTAGGAGGCAGGTGCTATTGTTATCTCCATTTTATAGATGAGCAAACTAGATAAACAGAGATTAAGTGACTTGCCCAAGGTTACTGTGCCCAGGCCAAGATTTGTGGTGGGTGAAAGATGAAATGCCTAAAGAAACAAAAGTTCAAGCTACCAAGCATATTAATTTATTAAGCTATGCAGGCCAATTGCTTCACAGACCAAGACCGGACCCACTCAGCTTTGACACTAAACCCCAAACAAAAGTCAACTAATCAGATAAGAACAATTAATTAAAAGAAAACAATTAACCAGTAGACCATATTAGGTAATCTGATTTCTAATTGGAGGAAAGATTAGAGACTTTCCAAACTGGAGTAGAGAGGTACAATTCCTGAAATCAAGAAAAGAGTTGTCCCACTCCACCCCAAGAGTCTACAAATAATCAAAGGAAAATGGAAACAAGCACCGATCTGTCAGTATGAGAAGAGATTTTAGATAAGATATATGGGTTCCTTGAAATGTATAATTGCATCATGCTTTGGGTCTGACTGAGTTTCTGATCAGCATAGCCTAGGTCCTTGGTTAAGGATCTCTAAGCAGCAGGTAGAAGAAGTCTTGTTTCTCAGCCATCCAGAGTTAAGAGTCAAACAGTACAATAAGGTTTACACCCAATTCCCACAATTGAATGAAATTTTCTCACAAGACATAAATTGGACTAGACACATATTTGAATAGAAAGGGAACTGAGCTAGGTCCAGAATTGAGTCACAAGTAGGTTTCACTCAATTCACACAATTAACCATTTGTTGCTCTAATCCTCTCAGTTCCCTCAGATTTGAACCCAAACTCCAAAGCCAAAAGCTAGCTACCTAAAGCTATCCTTAAAAGGGCAGTGGGAGGATAGACAAGAATGTACTATTGATGGAGTTGTGAAATAGAATCACTATTCTAGGAAGCGATGTGAAACTATGCCCTCTGAATTATTGAACTGTGCATATGGACCCAGCCTCTGTCCTCACAAGGTTATTATGGCAAAAGGACTTTGTAAACCTTGACATGATGTAGAGATATTTGCTGGTGTTAAGAAGCTAGTCCAAACTGCTTCTTAGCCTTTTGACTAAGATCAAGTACAGTAAGAGATTAGTCTTATGTTTTAATTTTATGCCTCCAGATAAGCATAGGAGGCCCTGGCTCACTTAGAAATGGGATGAATGTATTAAGGAGCTGAAAGGATGCTTCCCTGGGAAGAGAGGCATAGCCAAGTCTCCATCCACTGCATTCTGGGAGAATGGAAATCCAAAATGAGAGAAGAGAGAGTGATGGGGTGTTTCTCTTACTCAAAGGTGGCAAAATCACTTTACAGTGCCAGGACTGATTCTGGATAAAGTACAGAAAGAAATTACTGAAGCTCCAGCTTGAGAGTTTAGTGAATAACCACTACTAGTAGGCAATTAACGTCAGAGCTGTGGTTATAGTGTATAATCCTGCTACATTTTACATAGTTATATAAAAACTTCCCTTGTAGTTACAGCCTTGAAAGGAATGATTACCCTCCTTACAGGTCTTCAAGAACAACTTGAATAAGTACTCATTGAGGCTGAACTATGGTTAGAGACAGGAGGTCCTAGATTCAAATTGGGCCTCAGACACTTCCTAGCTATATGACCCTGGGCAAATCACTTAACCCCAATTGCCTAGCCCTTTTCACTCTTCTGTCTTAGAACCAATACACAGAATTAATTCTAAGATGGAAGGGAAAGGTTTAAATTTTAAAATGGCAAGCAGAAGATGATCCTGAAGGTACTAGGGAGTTAGCAGAATTCATTGAATTGGGAGAGGGAGGTACATGGTTAGACTTTTGCTTTAGGAAAAATAGTCTTGGAAGTCAAGTAGAGGATAAGAGAAGAGAAGGGAGAGACTTGAAGCAGGGAAGATAATTAGATCTTCTAATTGCAATAGTTCTTTTGGGAGCAGAGGGATGAAAGCCTGAACTAGGGTGGTAAATGTGTGAGTAAAGAAAAGGAGGAATAGCAGGGGGTGGGGGGAAAGGTTGTGAAGAAAGAAATGACATGATGTGGCAAGGGATCAGACATATGGGGTGATTGAGATTAAAAAGTTCAGATTAATTAAAAAAATGAGAACCTGGTTGACTTGAAGGATGGCAGAAACCCCAACACTAATAGGGAAGTTCAAAAGAGGTAAGGACTTGGAAAAAATAAAATTAATTCTGTCTTCAATATATTAAGTTCCAGGGCAGAGTAAGGAGCAGCTGCTCGATCTCTCCTGACCAAACCACACAGGACCCCTCAAGGGGAAATAAAAACGAGTCCAGAGGAACGAAGGAACCCCACAACAGGGCGCAGCATTGAAGGTACACAGAATCGGGGCATTTCCACACTTTAAAGGGGTGAAACAGCTCTCACTAAAACACGAGAGGAAGAAGCCCGTCCCCCACACCCCACACCGCACAAGCCGGTAAACAGGACTGGGGCAACCAGATAATCACTGGCAGCCCCGGAGCCTGTACCTGTGCGCTGCAAGACGAGGGACCCCAGGTGGCTGGGACTTTCCCTGAGCGCCCACGTGGGTGAAGGCACCGCCTCTGGCCGGGGACAAAGGCCCCTAAAACGCGGCCTTTCCCAGCACTGAAGGCATCGCCTCAGGGGCGAATAAAGATCTCCAGCCCACGGACTTTCACTACCTTCTGCGGGGGTGAAAGCAGGGCCCTAAGAGCATCAGCACAGGCAAAGGCAGTGCCCTAGGCTTGAATAACGATCTCCAGCCCAGGCTTGGACCTCCAGTGAGGACCCAGTGTAGACCTGAGCGTGGCTGTGGAAGCAGCCCCAAAGACTGCTGAAGGAACCTCGGGCAGAGGGGCAGACCGGGAACTACCAGGAGGCCTGACCCCGAGGACAAGGAGACCGGAGCCC
>NC_058130.1:136618045-136619702 GCF_016433145.1 Gracilinanus agilis | reverse complement strand
AGAAGAGGAAGAGGAAGAGGAAGAGGAAGAGGAAGAGGAAGAGGAAGAGGAAGAGGAAGAGGAAGAGGAAGAGGAAGAGGAAGAGGAGGAGGAGGAGGAGGAGGAAGAGGAAGAAGAGGAAGAGGAAGAAGAGGAAGAGGAGGAAGAGGAAGAACAAGAAGAGGAAGAGGAAGAACAAGAACAAGAACAAGAACAAGAACAAGAACAAGAAGAACAAGAACAAGAACAAGAAGAAGAAGGAGAACAAGAAGAAGAAAGAAGAAAGAACAAGAAAGAAGAACAAGAAGATGATGATGATGACTATTTGGTCAAAATTATTGGTAAAACTGATCAAGATCTCACACTATTGTGTGATGGATGGGGTAAAAATAGTTTCTTTTATAGAGGTCCCATATCTAAAACAGAGAGCTCTGTCAGGTTTATAAGAATATGAGTCATTCCCCAATTGATAAATGGTCAAAAGATATGAAGTTTTTATATAAACAAATCAAAGCTATGTGTATGTGTGTGTGTGTGTGTGTGTGTGGAAAATGCTCTAGATCAGTGATGGGCAACCTTTTTAAAGAGCAGGCCAAAGGAAAGGAAATGCTCATCCATTAGTCTGTTTCTATGGCAACTCTTTCAAAGTTTCATTGTATTGTATCCTACCCGTTGTATTTGTCAGATTAGGAATAATGTCCCACACAGCCAGATTGAACATTTCGGGGAGCCGCATCTGGCCCGCCAGCTGTAGTTTGCCCATCACTGCTCTAGATCATTATTGATTTGATAAATGCAAATCAAAACAATTCTGAGATATCATCTCACATCTATCTAAATGATACAAGATGACGTTATATAGCCAGAGCTAAAATGATGGAGAAGGTTCATAGACCAAAATGATGTAACAAATTACTCTCCAAACAACTATGATATGATGCCTCAAAATGAATTCTAGAGTAGTTCAATCCAGAAAAAGGTGGTGTAAAATAGTATTTCAGCCCAAAATAACTTAGAAAGCCAACACAAAATTAATATTGCACCAGGATAGAAGCAGAGTGCAAAGAAGCACACCAAGGCAAGACCAGCCTCAGCAAATAGGCCTTGAGGGTGACTGAATCAGCAGCACAGGCTTACTGAGCTTTCAGCCATAGTCAGTAGAAGGAGGTCAGACAATTGCTCAGAAGGAGATTACAAGGAGCTAGCTCTGGGTACAAGACTTTTGTTACATTACCTGTATGTAGATCCAGGTTGCAGTCCTGGGTCTCAGTTTCAGGGTGAGGAAGAGCACTAGCACACACCTGTGCTGGCAGCCACAGGGAAGCAAAGGACCCTGGTCACAGTTTCAAAGTAGAAAGAAGTGATTGTGGTTGCTCATACACCAGAACACAACCTGGGAGAGTAATAAACACCTCTCTCTTTAGATAATACTACCATAAAGGAATTGAAAATTTATAGATCCCTAGAGATAGCTCTGAAGACAACTGCATAAAGAACCTGAAGTTTAGAACAGTACTCCCTTCACCATAGGAAGAGAGCCCAACTTTCATAGTTTTTGAAGTTAAAAGTAAAGAAAAAGGCTTAGAAATGAGCAAACAGAAAAAGAAAGAAAGAGAAAGAAAGAAAGAAAGAAAGAAAGAAAGAAAGAAAGAAAGAAAGAAAGAAAGAAAGAAAGAAA
>NC_058130.1:136563882-136618025 GCF_016433145.1 Gracilinanus agilis | reverse complement strand
GGAAGGAAGGAAGGAAGGAAGGAAGGAAGGAAGGAAGGAAGGAAGGAAGGAAGGAAGGAAGGAAGGAAGGAAGGAAGGAAGGAAGGAAGGAAACAAGCAATCTGTTAACATGGGTCAAGTGACAAAAGGTGGCCAAGAATTGAGTGGACCCTTGGATCCAATCTGGAGTCAGAGGAGGGGCCAGAGAGAATGAGTCACAAAGAAACTCTCACCTGGAAGGAATTCCCAATTGCTTTGCCAGCACAAAGCACGTTATCAAGGATTATCTTTTTGGATAGGGAAGTGGTTGACCTCTTATGGTATTCTTTGTCACAAGCAAGGTCATCAATCACAGAGACCTGTTTTTTTTTTTTATCATGGTGCAAAGGAGGTCGAAGAGGCACTGTGGAGAGAAAGAAGAGACTGCAAAGCATTGCAGACAGTTCTGAGGGGGTAGCAGAGCATGTTTTTGATGAAAGTTAGATCAGACATTTAGTTTCTTTGCCCTTAATAGTTAGATACCCAGAAACCAGGGTTGTGATAGACTTGGTGGAAGTTAGGAGGGTCATAGTTCTGTTTTGATGGGCTTGGTGTGTAGATTCTATGATCTTCAATAGGCCATAGTTATAGCACTATAAACTAAAATTTCATTTTTCAGTGGAGAAACAAAGGATCAGAAGTGACTTTTCTAAAGATACAAAGCTAAAAAGGAGGAATATTGGGATTGGAACCTGATTCTCAATCCAGTGTTCTTACCACTATGTATAGGACAGACCCACCATACTAGCCCAAAATATCTCTGCCTATTGGGGCTGAATATCCAGATTCAGAAGGCTAGGATAGAACACTGATTGAAGATATTATTGGCCCATCAGACTAAACATCCAGAATTTTTTTAAGCAAGTGGTTTTTCTTTTCTACTACTCTCTTGTTGGGTCTGAGCATCCCCCAAATCTATACCTGGCCCTTCACCAGCACCGGAAAATATGAGATTCCCACAGAATGCAGTGTCACTCCCATTACTCACCTCTAGATCCAGTATTCTCCCAGCCAGTGATCCAACATTCCATGTCTAAGGTGAAGTTCTGTGAGGCATGCAGAAGGCCAAAGAAGCTGAAATTCTTGAATGACAGCACAGGAGTCCAGTTTTAGCAGGGTAATATTTGCACCAAGTTTTCTGATATTGAAGTTGGAGTGGGCCACAATCTTGACCACAGACAATAACTTATCCACATAATATAAATACTGTTGCCTTATAGTTATCTTATGAGTAAATAATGACTTTCTTTCTGGGGAAGAGGAAATGCAAATATTCCTTAACAGCTCCTGAGTCTGAGCTGGGATGACCTGATAAATGCAACAGCCTCAAACTTCTGTCCTGGTCCCCTTGAGCCCACAACCCTGGATGTGTGGATTGGGCCTCCCATGCCTACCCACAGTCATAATAGGGAAATCCTCTCCCATTTACTGCCTCTCTTTCTCCTAAGTTTCACACTTAATAATAGTCAAATACCACTTTTGTGTGGCACTTTATAGTTTAGGTGTGCTTGGCATTCAACAGTAAAGTGAAGAAATCAGGGACAATTTTATAGAGGAGAAAAATAGTCTAGACTTAGCACCCATATCCCTTTCCCTACTCCTCTCCAGTCTCCACGTTCATTGCTGATCCCACAGTTAAATAAAAAAAGGCTAAATCACCAGTGAAAATAGTGGGCAGCAGTAAAGATCCACTGAGGGTGGATGAGAGAACCACCACAGATGTGCCACCAGAATGAATCTGAAAAGTGTCTCATACCAGCCTGCCATGGAAATTCCCTCACGTTGGCTCTTCTTGAGGTGTTGGAATATTTCCCATCTAGACAGAGAGTCAAGTGACTCTGTAAAGAGATCCACATTCCTATTGCCCCAGGCAAGCAGCCCTGCTCCCCTAGACTTTTCACAGCTTCAGTGACTAACCCTCAACCTGAGAGATTCTCTGTTCTGCATTGCTTATTAGGCAAGAGGTTGCTTCTTTAATCATCACCATCACCACCACCACTATATCATCATCATCATCATCATCCAAACATAGAAACCTAATCAAAAACATAAAAATAAAAAGCACATAGGAACATATTTTGGTTCACATCATGCTCTCTGCTCCTAAAGTTGCTCCCAGTAAGTCTATAGATATAAAGAGCCAGATCGCTATATGGTAAGGATTCTGAGTGGTGTTTTGCGGCGTCGGATTGTTAAGACAGGAAAAAGAAAATGAGAACAACCAGACTAGTAGTTAGCCCATGCTGCTCCAACACTATGGGATTTGGACTTTATTTTATACTGGTTTCAAACAAAGAACACAAAGAAAGAGGCACAGCTGTGAAGGGGTTACAAATCATACACAATCCATTAAAGTCTAAAAAGTAGAGATATAGGTACAAGGACAAGGGCCAAATTCCAACCACCAATTAGTAGGGGTTAATTCTGGGAGCAGAAATATATTTCATGGAGATGTTTACTAATTGCGTTCTGCCTTGATTTACAGGTCTGCACCTGGTCAGATAGTCTGGACTAAATTTTCTGTCTAGGTCTTATCTAAGTAATATATTTTTTAGGGTTCAGGCTTCTTAATTATCAGGGAGAGAAATTTTTAACTCAGTAGCTGCTGGTCTGCTTAAGGACTCAAAGCTTTCCAATAAGAATATTGAGAAGAGGTGGGGATCTGAAAATGAGTCAAAAGAGGAGCCTCAGATTTTTACCTTAGATGGTCCATTCTATCTGTATCTGACATGCAGTGCAGAAAAAACCATCCACACAGTTTTACCTGCCAATGATTTTGTAATGAGATCCAGATAAAACATCTATTACAGACTCTATTTCTCTAAATGACTCCTAATAGCCTCTTGGAGGGGTCAAGTTGTTTTTGGATTAACCTACCTGCTGGTACCAGAGCTTTTCAGGGCTCAGGTGACCAGGACCAAACACAAAGACTGCCTCAGCCTGGATTGGTCACGTAGGGAATCCAGATAACAGGCCCTAAATTTGACCCTATTTCTCCAATGGCTCTCAACATATAGACAATAAGCTTACATTGACTGTTGAATATTGACATCTCAATATCTTTTACCCTCTTTTTAAGCCTTTATTTTACCCAACATCTGGATGGAGAGAGAAGAAAGAGTACTAAAAACAACAAAAGAGGGTTGTCAGGGTCTGGGAGAAGCAAAAATATCCAATAAGTATAAAAATATTATTTTACTTAAATAGTATTTCATTATTTTTTCAATATAAAAGAATAGTGCAATAACAATTTGTCCAAGGACAAGTTCTATGTGAACTCTAGAATAAGTACTTATCCTAGAAGAATAAGATGAATTACAGCAATAACAACAATAACTGACATTTCAATAACACTTCAAGGTTTACAACACATACATTATCTCACCTTGATCTTAATAATAACTGTGATAGGTAGTGTAGGTAATATTATCCCCATTTTACAGAGGGGGAAACTGAATATCAGAGAGATTAAATGCCATTAAGTAACACAAGTTGTCTCTCTTGATTACAGGTCTACCATAGGCTGTTATCCCAGAAAGAAACCAGACATCTTAATTTCAAGAACTAGCTCTGCCCCTACCAGATGCCCATGGAAGAGATGAGCCATTCTTCCTTATATCCCAGGGGAAAGTTCCTTTGGAACCCACACAATACTGAGAACTGGGGATGGGAACTCCAGGGTAGAAGATAACTTACCTGAAACTTAACTTACCTGGAAGGAACACAGTTAAGTTCCCCCTGGAGAAGGATCAGGAACAACAGGTTAAACATCTGCAGATAGAGCAAAAAGGATGAAAAATCAACAAAGCGGGGTCCTGGATGTCAGGGTCTGGGAGAAGCAAAGATCTCCAGCCAAACACATATGCAGAGGTAGGGCATTTTGTCTTGAGGTTGACTTTTATGGAAGTTTATTTACAAATGTGGAGAGGAAGAGGAAATAAGGAAATGAGAGAGGGGATAAGATAAGTAATCTAACACACTAGGTAATTTGCTCCGATCCCATAGTTTAATCCAGGCAGATCTAATTAACCTTCAGCTGAGGGAATTTCACTCTTGATCCCAAGGCTGGAAAGTTAGAGGGCTGGAGGCCTGGCCACAGGGCCCCAGAGGCAAATGAAGCAGAAGCTTCAGTCACATAGTCTCTTTTGAAAGGGAAGTTCCTTAAGAGAAATTCAGGAAGATTCAGTCTTTACACTCGCCACGTGGAATTCCAAAGGAAAGATTTAAGAGCAGTCTCACCAGAGTCTCAGGATCCCAGCTCCAGAGCTCCTCCATGTCCAAGCAATGAACAAGAAGAAGAGCTAAACTCACTGAGCTCGCTTTTAAAGGGGCTTCTTTTGCATCACTTCCTGTGTCTTCCTCTTAGTTTATGTCTCCAATCACAACAGATGCTTTTCTTTGGACTTCCCAGGGGGTAGTCAGTAAATTTTGATTTGTCACTCACTCTAGCTCACATGGGTCACAGACCTCCCAACTTGTGAGTTAAGTGGAGATGTTTTCACCTTTGGTGATTAAATCTAAAGATGGGTAGGGTAGACTTAATCTAATTATCACAATATTGAAATATTCCCTCCAAGATATGGCAAAATTGTGACATTAATGCATTGCTGGTGGAGTTGTAAATTGATCCAACCATTCTAGATGACAATTTGGAACTACGCCCAAAGGGCACTAAAAGACTGCCTGCCCTGTGATCCAGCCATACCACTGCTGGATATATACCCCAAAGAGATAATAAGGAAAAAAGACTTGTACAAAAATATTTATAGCCACGCTCTTTGGGATGGCAAAAAAAAAAAATTGGAAAATGAGGGGATGCCCTTCAATTGGGGAATGGCTGAACAAACTGTGGTATCCGTTAGAATCTGTTGGTATCTGATGGAATACTATTGTGCTCAAAGGAATAATGAATTGGAGGAATTCCATGTGAACTGGAATGACCTCCAGGAATTGATGCAGAGTGAAAGGAGCAGAACCAGGAAAACATTATACACAGAGAAGGATACACTGTGGTACAATCGAATGTAATAGATTTCTCTACTAACAGCAATGCAATGGTCCAGGAAAACTCTGAGGGACTTATGAGAAAGAATGCTATCCACATTCAGAGGACGAACTCTGGGAATAGAAACACAGAAGAAAAACAACTACTTAATCACATAGTTCAATGGGGATATGACTGGGGATATGGACTCTACATGATCACCCTAGTGCAAATATCAATAATATAGAAATAGGTCTTGATCAATGACACATGTAAAACCCAGTGGAATTGTGCATCAGCTATGGGAGGGGGAGGGGAAGGGAGGAAAAGAACATAATTCGTGTAACCATGAACAAATGTTCTAAATTAATTAATTAAATAAATTTTTCAAAAAAAGAAAAAAGAAATATTCCCTCTAATGATGGGAAATAGCAACACATTTGTTATTACCCATTCTGTGCAACATTTGTCTGCATCCTCCCATAAATTGATCATAGAGTCTATCCTAAATATTTCCATTTAAAGGAGGCTCAGAAGCCTATCCAATTCTTCATCTCCCACACTTTGAAGATATGTGCAATATGAACAACTGTGAACTCCCCACATCCCGAAAAGTGTCATTGGATGGGTCTTCTCATAACCCTTTATTTGACTCCTACTTCCTCTTTAAAATTTTGTTATACTTACTTCTGTTTACTCCCACTCCTTTGATTCCTCTATCATTATGTCCCTGTGCTAAATATCTTTCACAATCTCTTTCAGCTTCCTTTTATGTGCAATCTTTTCCAATTAGATTTTAAGCTCACTAAGGCCAGGTACTGTCTTTTTTTTTCTTATACATATTCTCAGAATTTTAGCTCAATGCCTGACATATAGTAAGCACTCAATAAGATGTATTATACCATATTGCCTTGGGGTCCTTCCTCACTTTCTCCTTGTAACAGGATAATTCCACAATGGTTCAAAATGGGCACATGGGTTATCTATCAGTAAGCCTAAGCAGACCATTTTTCACTTTTGGTTATACATTATCCTTGACACCATCCAATAAAGTTTATTTCTTTTTCAAAGTTCTCCATTGCTACTGCATTATAGCCTGTTAAATATCTCATGAACCTCTCCACTCCCCTCATTTTTAAATTCTTCAGAAACTGTGCTGTTGAATGGATTACAGTCAATGGAGGAATGGTAGCATATTTGTAGCAAAAACATAAATCTCATGTATCAACTGAAGCAAAGTGAAGTAAGCAGAGCCAAGAAAACAATACATAGTAACTTTTCTTGTTTTTCAGTTGTTTCAGTTGTGTCCAACTCTTCATGAACCCACATGGAGTTTTCTTGACAAAGATATTGGAGTGATTTGCTATTTCCTTCTCCACACAGAGAAAGAAAACTGAGGCAAAGAGAATTGAAGTAATTTATAATGGGAAAAAAATGATACACTAAAAAAATCAGAAGTAAATGTAACAAAATTATAAAAGACAAGCAGAATTCAAATGAAGAGATATGATGAGAAGATGCACCCAACTATACTTTTGGAGAGGTGGGAAGCTCACAGTTGTTGATACTGCACATATCCTTAAGATTTTTCTATATATTGATCAGTTATGCTGATATTTTTCCTCTTTAAAATACTATTTGTTATATAATACATATATATTTTTACATATAAATACATATATGTGTGTATGTATGTGTGTGCATGTATAAATGGGGAATAGGAGCCCAGATACTTGGGGAAACAATGGTGAGGAAAGAAAAAGAAGATATCGATTTTGCTCAAACATTTCCCAGAGCAACCTAATCCACTATCCTTCTTCTCTTTAAGCCTAAGGGCTTTAAGCCTGGGGATGACTCATCCTCCCTCTGGAATAACTAGAGATATCTAAATACTGCAATAGATAGAATGCTGAGCCTTGAGTTAGGAAGAGTTCAAATATGTGCCCAGCAAGTCACTTAACTTTTATCTACTTCAGTTATCTTGACTGAAAAAAAAAGGAAATATCTATAAGATGGTCCTGAAAGTAATCCTAGAAAATAGAAGAGAGACTTCCCCAAAGAATAGATGCTATCTAGGAGAAGGTGGATTCCTAGATGAAAAAAAGTCTTGGAGGGAATGGGACATTATTTGAGAGGAGCTGGGTATGGTATCAGAGAATGAGAAAGTAGAGGGAAAGAGCCTGTGCCGGGCACCCAAATGCCAGGGTCTAAAACCGTAGTAACATACTTCTATACAAAGTAAAGATTTATACAGCACTTTTCTCCTTACATTCCTCTACTGAAGGGGACACAGTCTGATGGAATTGAGGATGAAAAGTAAAGTGACTTGCTTGTGACCACACAGTTGGTGAAATATAAGAGCAATAAATTAAGACTAGGTCTCCTGGTTCCAGGTGTAGCACTTTGTTCTCTTTGTTCTCTTCTCTATTTCAGGGAAAGGGCCACTCTTGAAGTAGAATTTCCAGGAATAAGGATATGGGAAAGGATTAAGAATGTCCTGAAAGTTTTTTAAGAAAATCCTAACCAGTTGATAGTTATTGCAAATGATATGGACTGCATTTGGCTAATGGTCATCTTATCTGTCTTACACTTTAAAAAAAGGAATTCCTTATTGTATTATCAAGGGTAAAGCCACGCTGGGTCACTTTGTTGACTAAAAGGCCTGCCCCATGATTTGGAACTATGCCCAAAGGGCACTAAAAGACTGCTTGCCCTTTTATCCAGCCATACCACTTCTGGGTTTATACCCCAAAGAGATAATAGGAAAAAATATTTCTAGCCACGCTCTTTGTGGTGGCAAAAAATTGGAAAATGAGGGTATGCCCTTCAATTGGGGAATGGCTAAACAAATTGTGGTATCTGTGGGTGATGGAATACTATTGTGCTCAAAGGAACAATGAACTGGAGGAATTCCATGTCAACTGGAATGACATGTAGGAATTGATGCAGAGTTAAAAGAGCAGAACCCAGAAAACGTTGTACACAGAGACTGATATACTGTGGTACAATCAAATGTAATGGACTTCTCTACTAGCGGCAATGAAATGATCCAGGACAGTTCTGAGGGTCTTATGAGAAAGAACAGTATCCACATTCAGAGGAAGAACTCTGGAATTAGAAACACAGAATAAAAACAATTGCTTGATCACATGGGTTAATGGGGATATGATTGGGGATATTGACTCTAAAAGATCACCTTAATACAAATATCAATAATAAAGAAATAGGGCTTGATCGATGACACATGTAAAACCCAATGGAATTGTTCATAGGTTACAGGGGAAGTGGGGGAGGGGAGGGAAGGAACATGAATCTTGTAACCATTGAAACATATTCTAAATTAATTAATAATTTTTTTCCAAATTTAAAAAACAAACAAAACAAATAAATAAATAAAAGACCTACCCAAGCCTTGCTTTTATACAGATTAACTCAGCAGACAAGAGAGTGCTGGCTAAGTTGGCAGAAGGCATCAAGACCAATTACAATAGATATTTCAAGATCTGTCATTACTAGGGTGGCAATATCCTGAGTCCAAAATCAGTGGTTCATATTCATTCACCTGGAAAAGGCAAGAACTAAGAAACTTGCAAGCAAACTGGGTTAAAGGCATATGTTTGATTTTTCCATATATAAAAATTTAAGAACAAAAACAAGAAGAAATAGATTGATCAATGGAAGAAACTGTTGTGTGCAGATGCAAAGTATGGAATCCCTGCAAAGGTACAGGGATACCTCACCCAGAATTCCAGAGGACCCCCCGGGGAGAACTTTGGGTGAGGGGCAGTTGAGAAGGGTTAAAGACAGTTTATTTGGGGGATTGGATGTGAGCAGATACTCTGCTTGTTTCTCCTGACTTGGGGTTTCTCCTGAGAAACCATTATAGCATAAGCTAGTGATTTCTACTCATAGGATTAGCCTATTTGTCATTACTATTCTTCATTAATATAATTATATAATTATTTAGTAATTAGAGAGTAAGATATTTATCTATAGCAAGAGAGCCCGTTTTAGTTAAGTGCTTCATCCCTCCAGTGAGGAGGGGGAAGGGGGCATCAATTTAACAGGTCAGGGTCACCTTTCATTTATCCTAAACCCTTCATTGATTTCTATAATTTTCCTTGTTAATTCCTAATATAACTTTTTACCTTCAAAGCTGTGCCTGATAATTATTTGGAAGATACTTACAATTCAGTCTGAACTTCTAGATTGAATCCTGTTGGCTGCCAGTTTAAGATCTCCTCTGTCCTCAACAATTAGATAAATAATTTCTATATATCTCCTCTAACTGACGTGAGAGGAATATAAATTTAAGAAAGAAACATTATTGGGGTTTCAGCCATGACAGAAACTCACCAGAAGAATCTTATTCCTTTCTTCATTACCAACTGAAGCAGAAGCAGTTAGAGGGGGAGGGGTTTGAGAATCAGGAGTGTTTTACCCCCTCCTTTCCTCACTGTAACCTGTCAATCTAGGGCTCTTGACTTAAAGATATATTTGGCCCTGAAACCATTTATCTGCTTCTCCAAAACTATCTGTTATTATAATCATAACAGAAACTAGATGCATGATATATGGAAGCAAACAAACACAGTACCTTCATATTTGAAGAACCCAAATATCGTAGTTATTGGGATCATTATTTGAAAAAACCTATTGGGAAAACTGGACACGAGTCTGGCAGAAACTAGGTCTGGATCAGAGATGTGATAGTAAATGTTTAGCAGCTAGATCTCCAAGGGGAAATGTATTCACTACACATTCTTAAATTTAATCTTAATTATTAACATTTAATCCATTACTTTCTTAAGTTTAGATAATCAACAAAACAATAAATCAAGCCCTGATTTGTATGGTTGCCCATTTCTGAGTTGTAAATGTTCAAAATGAAAATTCTTTAATGGGCTCTATCAAGTATGTATGAACCAGAACCAATATACCAAATGGTCTAGAACAACATCTCATATTGCATGTCAAGAATGCTTCAAATAGCTACATGATAAAGATGTCAATGGAGACATTATAAGCAAATTGAAGTAGCAAGAAAGAAATTATTTGTCAGATCTAGGGATAGGTGAAGAGTCCAAGATCAAATATGGGATTGAGAGGATCACAGAGAGAAAATAAGCAATTTTGATTATATAAAATTCAAAGCGTTTTGCACAAGCAAAACCAATACAGCTAAAATTGGGGGAAAAGCAGTAAATGGGGAGGGGGGAAAATATCTTTGCAACAAGTTTCTATGATAAAGGACTCATTGCTAAGATATATAGGGAACTGAAAAAATGTATAAGAATAAGAACTTTTCCACAGTTCACATACAGAGAACAAGCAATTTTCAAAATAAAAAAATACAAACTATCAAAAGACATTAAAAGGTTCTAAATCACTAATAATTAGATAAATGCAAATTAAAACAAATGTGAGGTTCCCCTCACACCCATCAGAAATTAGCCAAAATAAAAAAGAAGTTGTAAATGTTAGAGGGACTGTGGCAAAGCACATATGTGGAAAATCAGATACATAAGTGTGCATAAATGATGGAGTTGTGCATTAATCCAGTCATTCTGGAAAGCATTTTAGAACTATGCACCAAAACATATTAAACTACACATACTCTTTGACCCAGAAATACCATTACTATGTCTATACCCAAAAAATATCAAAGGAAGAAAAAAAGGATGCATGTGTACAAAAATATTTATAGTAGCTTTTTTTTTGTAGTGGCAAAGAATTAGAAAATGAGTAAATGTCCATCGATTAGGGAATGACTGAACAAGTTTGGTAACAAAATGCAAATTCATAGTATTGATTCTAAGATGGAAGGTAAGGGTTTAAAAAAATATGAAATGATCTCAATACCAGAAAGAATTAATAGAGGACCTCAAAAAGGGTTTTTTTAAATCAAATAATAGAGGTAGAATAAAAATTGGGAAAAGAAAGAAAAATCATGTAAGAAAATCATGAAAAAAAGTCATTCAGTAAAGAAGACAAAAAAATACTCAAGAAAATAACAACTTGAAAACAGAAGAGGACAATTGGTAAGACACACAAAAATTCACTGAACAGAAGAATTTCTTGAAAAGAGAACTGGCCATATGAGAAAAAAATATACCAAAATTTGCTGAAAAGAAAAGGGAAAATTGGCTAGATGGGAAAAGATGTATAGAAGTTGACTAAGGAAAGGAATTTCTTTAAAAAATATAGAATTGCCAAATGAAAAAGGAAGTACCATAGCTCACTCAAGAAAATCATGTCTTAAAAATTAGAATTAGGGAAGAGAAATCAAGTGACTCCATAAGGTGTCAAGAAACAATCAAAGTCAAAAGAATGGGAAAAATAGAAGAAAATGTGAAATATTTCATTGGAAAAATAACTAACCTGAAAATAAATCCAAGAGAGGTAACCTAAGAATTGCTGAGCCACCTGAAAGCCATGATAATTAAAAAAAATCTTAGGTACTATCTTTCAAGAAATTATCAAGGAAAATTGCCCTGCTATTCTATAGCCAGATGGTAAAATGGAAATTGAAAGAATCCACCAATCACCTCCTAAAAGGGATCACAAAAGGAAAGCTCCCAAGAGCAAAATTCCAGGACTCTCAAGTCAAGAAGAAAATATTGCAAATAGCCAAAAAGAAACAATTCGAATAACATAGAGTCACAGTTAGAATAACACAAGATTTAGCCATTTCTAAATTAAAATATAAGAAGGACTAGAATATAATATTTCAGAGAACAAAAGAGGTAGGACTTCAACTAAGAATCAACTACTCAACAAAACTGATCATTATCCTTCAGGGAGGGTCAGGGTGGCATTCAGTAAAGTAGAAGATTTTAAAACATTCCTGATCAAAAGACCAGAGCTGAATAACCAAAAATTTGACTCTCAAATATACAACTCAAGAAAACCATGAAAATGTAAACAGGAAAGATAAATCAAAAGACATTCAGTAAGGCTAAACTGTTTACATCGCTACATGGGAAGATGATTTTTATAACTCTTAAGAATTCTATCATTATTACAGCAGTTAGAAATATACATAGACAGAGGGCAAGAGTGTAAGTTGAATATATGAGATGATATCTAAAAAAAATTAAAATTAAGGGTTGAGGTAGAGGAGTACATTAAGGGGGAGAGGAAAAGCTAGAATAAGATAAATTATTACACATAAAAGAGTCATGAAAGAGCTTTTACAGTGATGGAGGAGGAGAGGGGGGGAAGTACTTGAACCTTACTCTCATCAGAAATGGGATCAAAGATGAAAGAACATACACAATCAGTTGGGTGTAGAAATCTATCTTACTTTATAGGAAAGTAGGAGGGAAAGAGGATAAGGGAAGGACTGATAGAAAAGAGATCAAATTGAGTGATGTGGTGGTCAGAAGCTAAATACTTTTGAGAATGGATGGGAAGAAAGGAAAGAGAAAAGGATAAACTGGGTAGGGGGTAGGATGGTGATTTTTCTCTAATAAAAGTCTCATTTCTTGAATACATAAAGAAATGAGTCAAGTGAATAAAAATATTGTCATTCTCCAATTTGTAAATGGTCAGAGGATATGAATAGGCAGTTGTCAGACTGTAATACAGGTTTTAGCATTGCCATGTTTGGCTTAGGTCAAACCTGTCAGTTGCCCTGGATGGAATGTTGAGGGTGGCATGTGCCACGGGGCAGATACCAACTGGCAGTTGAACCAAGAGTATAAAAGACCCTGGAAACCCAAGGCTGGGGTCTGTTTTCCCCTGACTTCATCCTGAGCACTCACTTACCCCTAATGCCCCCTGGGCCCTGGGTGGAGGAAGGTGGAACGTGGGAATTTAGGCCTTAGGATAGAGTAGGGTTTTAGGACCTATCTTCAAGAGAAAACCAATATTGTCTATTATCATCATTTACAAGGTTAGCAATTAGATCTACTCACTTTCCTAAACAGAGACCACTTCGCTGCCAGCCCTCAGTCAGCCAAGACCTTCCAAATACCTTCTACCAGCTTCAACCAGTGATTTCATAGCAACAGATTAGTGTTACCAAGCCCTCTTACCATTGCCTTGTTCCTTGCCCAGTGACCAATAAATCCCATAGCCTTCAACCAGAGAATCCTGTGGTTATTCCCTCACCATTAAAGGCTAAGGAGGATGGACAACAAGAAGGGAATTCTGAGCTGTTAAGGTTCAAACAAACTCCATAGCTAGGGGCAGGAAGTTCTACATCCACTTCCTGCCAGTCTGCCATAACCAGCAGGAGGCTGTTTCCTCAGCAGGGAGGGACCAGCTGCCTGACACCTTAAAGGAGACTAGTGGTAGCAGTGAGGTTTCACTGGGCACTCAGCTTTCAGGGTTTGGATCCTTGTACTTTCATAAGCGAGTTTCATACCCAACTGAGCTTGCCCACTCCAGCATACCAACACCAACTTCCTGCTAGCCTGTTACCATCCCAAGGCCCCTTTGACCTCACTTCCTTCATAACAAGACAAAGTAATTAAAGCTAGGTTATAGCATAAAGTCCAAATAAAACCATATGAAAAAATGCTCTAAATTTCTATTAAAGAAATACAAATTAAAAGGACTCTGTGGTACCACCCCACACTCTTAAGATTGGCTATTATGACAGAAAAAGAAAATGACAAAACTGGAGGAAATGTGTGAAAATTGAGACACTAATACATTGTTGGGGAAGTTGTGAACTGATTCAACTAGAGAGTAAATTGGATCTATCCTTAAAGAGTTATAAAACAGTACATACTCTTTGACCTAGGAATATTATTACTAGGCTTGTATTCCAAAGAGATTTTTTTAAAAGGGAAAGTACTTATATATACAAAAAATTTTATAGCAGTTCTTTTTGTGAGAAAAAAGAATTGAAAAGTGAGGGGATGCCCATCAACTAACTAAATAACAATTTAACTAATTGTTAAATTAATTATAGTATGTGGTAGTAATTGAATAGGAAGAACCCAGAAAAATCTGGAAAGACTTACATGAATTGATGCAGTGAAGCAAGAGAACAATGTTTACAGTAAGAGCAATATGAACAACTGTCAATAACTTAGCTATTCTCAGAAATATGGTGATTCAAAACAACCTCAAAGGACTCATAGTAAAACATGCCATCTGCTTCCAAGGAAAGAACTGATGGAATCTGAACCCAGACCAAAGGAAAAGGCTATATCCTAAAAATTTTGATCTATTACCTCCTTATCGTCATTCTCTTTAATTAATGAATTGTTGGTTGTTTCTATAATTTGTTCTTTGACCTACTCCTTTTTTAGAATGAGATTATTTAGTTTCCAAATAAATTTTATTTGTCTTTCTATGAACCCTTAGTGATTGCAATTTTATTGCATTATGATCTGAAGATGATGCATTTATTATTTTTGCTTTTTTACATTTGGTTATGAAGTTTTTATTCCAAAAATATGGTCAATTTTTGTATAACTACCATGGACTGAGCAACGTAAGTATATTCCTTTCTATTCCCATTCAGTTTTCTCCAGAGATGTATTAGATCTAATATTTCTAAAATTTCATTCACTTCCTTATTTCTTTCTTGCTTATTTTTTCATTCAATTTATGTAGTTCTGAAAGAGAAGTGTTGAAGTCCTCCACTAGTATAATCTTACTATTTCCTCCTGAAGCTCATTTAATTTCTTCTTTAAAAGTCTAGAAGCTATTTCATTTGGTGTATATGTATTTAGTATTGATATTACTTCATTGTCTACAGTACCTTTTATGAAGATGTAATTTCCTTCCTGATCTCTTTTAGCTTTGTCTCATATTATGATTGCTACTCCTGCTTTTTTACTTCAGATAAAGTACAATAAATTCTACTATAGTCCCTTTCCTTTACTCTGTGCCTGTCTCCTTGCCTCAACTGTGCTTCTTGTAAGCAACACATTGTAGTATTCTGGTTAGGTGATATAATTTACCCCATTCCATCACTCCCTTCTCATTTTTCTCAATGCAGTGCTCTTTTTCACCCATTGATGTTTTTGCATATCATATCATTCTAATCAGCTTACTTCTAAATCCTCTGTCTAAGCATACTCCTTCTAACTGCTCTAATACTAATAAAAATTATGAGTTACAAATATCACCTTTCCATGTAGGAATATAAACAGTTTGACCTCATTTAATCTCTTAAATTTTCTCTTATTTACCTTTTTATGCTTCTCTTGAGTCTTGTATTTGGACATCAACTTTTCTATTTAGGTTTGGTCTTTTCATCACGCATGCTTGGAAATCTTCTGTTTTACTTAATGATCATTTTTTTCTGCTGAAGGAATGAAGTTGGTTTTCCTGGGTCAGTCCTGGGTTGTAAGCCTAGTTCTTATGCCTTCCAAAATATCATATTCCAAGCTTTCTGAACCTTTAATATGGAGGCTGCTAAGTCCTGTGTAATACTAACTGTAGGCCCATGGTATTTGAATTGTTTCTTTCTGGCTGATTAAAATATTTTCTTCATGACATGCAAGCCCTTAAATATTCCTGGGATTGTGATTTTGGGATTTATTTCAGGAGGTGATTTGTAGATTCTTTCAATTTCTTTTTTACCCTCTTGCTCAAGAATATCAGGGCAATTTACTTTGATAGTTTGTTGTAATATGATATCTAAGCTTTTTTTTTTAGTCATGGCTTTCAGATAGTCCAATAATTCTTTTGGGACATGAATCCACTATTTGACAAAAACTGCTGGGAAATTTGGAAAACAATATGGGAGAGATTAGGTTTAGATCAACATCTCACACCCTACACCAAGATAAATTCAGAATGGGTGAATGACTTGAATATAAAGAGGGAAACTATAAATAAGTTAAGTGAACACAGAATAGTATTCTTATCAGATCTCTGGGAAAGGAAAGAATTTAAAACCAAGCAAGAGTTAGAGAAAATTACAAAATGTAAATTAAATGGTTTTGATTATATTAAACTAAAAAGCTTTTGTACAAACAAAAACAATGTAGTCAAAATCAGAAGGGAAACAACAAATTGGGAAAAAATCTTTATAACAAAAAACTCTGATAGGGGTCTAATTACTCAAATATACAAGGAGTTAAAGCAATTGTATAAAAAATCAAGCCATTCCCCAATTGATAAATGGGCAAGGGACATGAATAGGCAATTTTCAGATAAAGAAATCAAAACTATCAATAAGCACATGAGAAAGTGTTCCAAATCTCTAATAATTAGAGAAATGCAAATCAAAACAACTCTGAGGTATCACCTCACACCTAGCAGATTGGCTAAAATGAAAGAAGGGGAGAGTAATGAATGCTGGAGGGGATGTGGCAAAACTGGGACATTAATGCATTGCTGGTGGAGTTGTGAACTGATCCAACTATTCTGGCTGGCAATTTGGAACTATGCTCAAAGGGCTATAAAAGAATGCCTGCCCTTTGATCCAGCCATACCATTGTTGGGTTTGTACCCCAAAGAGATCATAGATAAACAGACTTGTATGAAAATATTTATAGCCGTGCTTTTTGTGGTGGCAAAAAAACTGGAAAATTAGGGTATGCCCTTCAATTTGGGAATGGCTGAACAAATTGTGGTATATACCGGTGATGGAATACTATTGAGCTCAAAGGAATAATAAACTGGAGGAATTCCATGTGAACTGGAAAGTCCTCCAGGAATTGATGTAGAGTGAAAGGAGAAGAGCCAGAAGAACATTGTACACAGAGACCAATACATTGTGGTAAAATAGAATGTAATGGACTTCTGTACTAGCAGCAATGCAATGACCCGGGACAATTCTGAGGGACTTGTGGAAAAGAACACTACCCACATTCAGAGGAAGAACTACAGGAGTGGAAACAGAAGAAAAAAAACTGCTTGAACACATGGGTTGAGGCAGACATGAATGGGGATGTAGACTTGAAACTACCACACCAATGCAACTTTCAACAATTTGGAAATAGGTCTTGATCAATGACATATGTTAAAACCAGTAGAAATACGCATCAGCCATGGGGCGGGGGGTAGCTCAGGGGGTGAAGGGGAAAGTAAGAGCATGAATTATGTAACCATGTTAACTCTTCTAAAAAATAAATATTAATAAATGCTTAAAAATAAATAAATAAATAAATCTTCTTGTTTGCTTAAAATTCATAACATCAATTTTTTTTTCCAATGCAATGCTTTATTGGGAGAGAGAGAGAAATTTGGGGCACTGTCTCAAGTCATTGACCCAAGACAAATGCCCAAAAATTTATAGAAAATATTCCTTTTTTATAGGAAAATCCTTATACAATCAAACCTCCCTGAAGGGATTATAACATTTTTACAAGGGTTGGAGACAAGTTTTAATCCAATACATAGAGAGGAGGACTTCAGGGCTGTATTACTTGGGAGAGGCTGATCATAACATCAATTTTTTAAAATTCTTATCCCCTTCTCTTTTTTAGGGACATGTATTAATAGGGGAAAAGAGGTCTTTAAGAATTTATGTATCTTATAGAACTACTTAATTGTGAATTATGTAATCTTATTCACAGTAGAAATGTTTAATAAGAGGTGTGATTTGATTTTGTAACTAGGCTTAAATAAAGTTACTTTGAAACAGATTGATTCAGCCAAAGTAACTAGACTCTTATGATTAAACTACTAACAGATAGCAAGTTTGTTTAAGGTAAACTACTGAATATTCACTGAGGTTACATTGTCTTCAAAGGACTACAGTCTTATTTTTTTTAATATGAATTAATTGAAAAACAGTGAGTTTTCGAAAAGGTGAGGTTTAACTGTTGCAATTAGTAATTCTACATTTTTGAAACTACTATTCACTATGATAGTTTATACTGTAATTATTCTTATGAGAGATTAGTAGTATATATTGAACAATATTGAGACATGAGGAAAATGGCAATACTCTTACCCTAATCTGTAATTGATGAAGATTTTCCTTTAGAGGAAAAGATTTTTGTTTTGGATTTTAATTTGCCATTATTCTAAATTGTGATTTCAGGTATCAGTTTGTGACCTTCATTTAAGGGAATAGCCATGTGCTCCTGCAGTTTGTGAACTACCTCTGGGACAGTTGAGAAAACAACCTTGGAAAGGCACAAGTAGGATTCTCTTGACTTGGTCTCCCCATCTTGAAAAATAAGGCCCCTAAGTGAATCTATCTGTGATTCCCTTTGACTTTATGGTGAGCTTTTATGATTCATACTTGAATTCAAACAAGTGAAGGATCCATTTTCATTATGTTTTCATTATGTCCCTGCTTCTTCCTCTCAACAAATTCCTTTATCAGGCCAATTAGGAAATATATGAACAATATTTTAAATCTTTATCTATTAGCATGATGCTGAAATATCACAAGCTGTATATTTAGTCTTAAATTGTAATTCTTTCATACCTCTTGAAACAATAAAATAGATTTTTGGTCTTGTGTTTTTCATTAATTGTTTAAAATCTTTTAAATATCTCAGAGTTATATAGGAATGATTATACAATTAGGTAATGATCTGGGATCATTTAAACCAGAAAACAATTCCACAATTTAAAAAGGTTACATCAGAAACATTTTTCTGTTTTGGTTAAAAGAATTTTGTGTAAGTAATTATCTTAGAGAAAAATATTTTATGGTCAATGTTTTGGGAGTGCAATTTATCTATTTATTTGAGCATGGTTAGAAACTGATCATATTTGATTACAGATAATTTATTTGATACAGTATAGAATAATTTGCCTAGTTTTTTAAGAATCCAAGTCTATCTTTATAAAATAAGAATAATATAAAATCTCAAATCTATTGTTATAGTAAAAGGGTGAAACATCTTTTTGGTAAATTCGTTTACATAGCCTCAAGCTTATGCATAAAAACCACACGTTTGCAAAGAGTATCTTTCATGATCCTTGGCAGAATTTCATGCTCCTAAGAGAGGATTAAGAAAATTAAAGTTTAGGGGGCAACTAGGTGGCTCAGTGGATTGAAAGCCAAACCTAGAGATGGGAGATCCTAGGTTCATATCGGGCCTCAGACACTTCCTAGCTGTGTGACCCTGGGCAAGTCACTTGACTGTGAGAGGCCAATAAGAGAAACAGAGTCTTAAATAGATGAAAATCTGAGACTCCTCTTTTGACCCCTTTTATGATCCACACCTTTTCTTATTGAAAAACATTATAGCCTCTAGGAAAACTTTAAGTTCTTAGTAAACCAGCACTTAAGGAGTTAACAGTCTTTTTTCACTCAGCAGAGTAAAGCTGCAGCTGTGGGCATATCTTTCTAACTGCTCCAGGCATCCCAAGGTCATGGAGTGGCAAGCTCAGGCAAAATAACTTTTAGATAAAGTGAGGCTCATTTTTAACCTTGGGACTTTTTTCTCATCCAGCATTATCTTCATAAGAAAATTCTTTGAAAACTTTAGTTATAGTGATTTGATATGACATAATTTGTGTTTCTGTGCAAATGCAAAGTTTCAGGGGGGAGGGGTCTTTTCTGTGCTTCTAAGTCATACTTCGTACATTGAATTAGAGCTTTTCTAGGTAAATTAATCTGATCAGCATGTAATTCCCATTCATCTTTTCCAAGTAACATTTCTTTAGTAACTCTGATGCCCTGTTTCTTATTAATGGCTGCCTTCTGTTTTGCCAATTCATCAAATTCTGATTTCTAAAAAAGGTAGTCTCCTCCAGAAAGAGAATATCTTGAGGTGTGAATCCAAGCAAAGGGGTTAATCCAAATCCCCCCTAAAGTCTCCACCAAAGTTAAAGTGTATGGAGAAGCAGGACCATACGAAGCACAAGCTGTCTTAATTTCTTTTAACACTTTGTAGGGAAGAGGCTCCCATGTGGGAGCTACTTCTTCATCATCATCCAGTTCATCTGCTCTAAAAATAACTTGGAAATAGAATGACATATCTCCTTCCTTCTAAGCATTTTGTACTGCTCCTTTAAACCCTATATTCCAAGGCTGTGGCTGCGGAGCTGGAGCTCTAAGTGGCAGAGGCTCCTCTAATTTTATCTCTCTTTCCTCTTTTGAAGAGAGGTTTTTAGGTGGAGGAGGGTCCGCTGCTAGTGACTTTTTCATTTGGATTTTAAACCTCTGGTTTGATTTACAACGAGCCTTTTCCTCCTCCTCAGATTCTAACACTGAAACCTTAAAGATTTCATTCTCTGAATTCTGACCAGATAACAAAGTTGTTTTTTCAGCAGCCGATGAAATTTTTACTGGCACTTGTTCTAGTTCATGCTCAATATAATAGTTTTTCAAATCATTGCCAACTTTTTGCCAGAATTCTAAGGGAATCCAGGAGCTACAATTTTGAATAAGATCAAGAAATTTAGCAAGCTGTTCTTTACTAATTTTTACTCCCCATTTTCTGAGGATGTGCTTAGTTATATCAATAAAAAGATTTCTTTCCTTTGATTCACAATGTCCCATCCTGTTAATCTATTCTTTTATTTCTAGTGTCTTCCCTTAAGGGGAGAGTTCTGAAAACTCTGGATTTCTTGCCCTTCTTCAGGAAGAAACTAAAGCATCATAATTTGGGAGTTGTCTGAGGGGGAGGGCAAATCTTTACCTGAATCCAGTGATCTAAGGTCCCTGTTCAGGCCCCAAATCTCAAGATCTATTTATCATCTCCAGATAATCTGATAAAGACAGTTTAGTTGATAAGAAAGTAACAGACATGGAATATCTCTCCGTCAGCTCAGGCTGCTGCTCTGTCTCTTGAAGCATGGAGTTTATTATATATACTTCAAGACTCATTTCACACAAAAGAACCTCCCTGAAACTTTGTGTTTGAGCAGAAACACAAATTATGTCATATCAAAGCACAATAAAGTTATAGTTTTACAAAGAATTTTCTTATGAAGATAATGCCGGATAAAAGGCTCATAATTAGATAGCCTTTATATTATATAGTTTTATATAAATTTAATATTAATTTATGTTAACATTATATTAATAAAATTATAATCCTAAGGTTTTATTTAACTAGTCAAAATGCAAAATTTAGTGATTGTTTTAAACTGTATTAATATCTATTTTTCAAGCAATTTTAGGGAAAGATGCTACCAGTGACCTGGACTCTCCCAAATAAATGGCTCTGAAGACTAGCATGGCTCCAGATGGCTCTAAGAAAATGTCCACGGAAATCAGAAATCTCCATGAGACTTTAAGCTCTTTGACATAATGGACTGAACCATAGGGTACTGGGTCACCACCCATCCACTTAAATTCTCCAGCATTATTTTATTTGTTTGTAAGACCCTTATGCCAGAAGACCTAAATGTAAGAAACACTTAAGCATCATAGTTAGGCCCTCCGTGTAATGGTTAGTCATCATATCTGGGGTGCTTCTTTGAGGAAACTGAGCTCAGTCCCCAAGGAAGGAAGGGGGGATTATGAGAATTTATTTTTATATACTATATTGATTTCCAGATAAGTGTCAGGGAGAATGTCTGTGTATTATCATGTCTAAATTCTAGGTCAGAGATTCCATCTACTGTTTTTTTTAGCATTTTCTTTATCTTTAGGAATCCCAATGAATGTCTTCCCTTTTAAGACATTTTGGTTAATTGAAAAGTGAGATAAGGATTCTCTTCCTGCTTGTGTGACATCCATTACCTAGAGGTCAGGGATTTGATGGGACACCTCCTAATTAGGTATTTACTAGTTAGAGATGTTTTGGGATGTACAAAGGAAGGGCTGAAAAATGAATTAGAATTTAATTATTGAATCTGCTTTATTAAATGCCCTTCAGGGTCTTTGGTCATCAAGAGGGCCACCAACCTATCACTTCATTGGTTATAATGCTCATCTAATAAATAAACTGATATTCTTAACCAAAAGCAGTCTCTCAAAATAATTCTAATAGTAACATACCAGAGACACTGTAGAGGGAAGAGACTATAGAGAAATGCAGCTAGCTCTGGAGAGCAAGATAGTATGCTCTTAAGTGCCAGATGCTAAAAAGGAATCAGAGACCCTGGGAGCCACCACTCTGCCCTGCATAGCTGGGTGACCTAAAACTAGGCTCAGGAGGAGAATTGAGACCTCCTGGGGATTAAATGGGGAGAGACAGTCCCACTCTTTCAAAGACATGCTATGGAATCATTGGATCATCAGTCTCTAGCTGGATAGTGTGGGCAAGTAAAGGTGGGTAAGTGGAGATCAAAGAGATTACACTGAAGTCTGAACAGGGAAACTGGTGCACAGGAGCCAAGTTTTTAGTGAACTAGAGTTATAAAATTAAAAGTTGAGACAAAAATCACCTAATCCAAAGCTTTCATTTAACAAAGGAGGAAACTCCAGAAAAAACAATGACTTTTCTAACAATACAAAGTTAGAAAGAAGCAAGGCTAGGAATGATCTCTGATTCTCAATCATCCTCTTACTACCACATATGTAGCACACCAACATGGTAGGCAAAAGTTCCTCTGCCCATTTAGCCTGGAACAGAACATCAGTCCAAATTATCTCTGCTACATAGGACTGAGGACCAAGAATTTTGAGGGAAAAATTTTTTGTTGGTAAAGAAATGTAATAAGGGGATAAGGCAAGTTGTAGTAAGGGGATAAAACACAGTGGATGGGGTTTGTGGGTCCCTAAGTCAGTAGGTAGGAAAGGAGGGTGCAATAGCAGACAGTAGTAAATTGAAGTGGTAGGAGATGTAAGGGAATGACTGAGTTTAAGGAAATATAAGATGATGAAGTAGAATGAGTGGCAAGGGGAGAAGTTGAGGTAGTTGGGCAGGCAGCTGCAACAGGAAGACACAGACTGGGTACACAAGCTTGAGACAGAGGACACTGAAGGGAAATAGGCTGAACCCTTCAGGCAGGAAGGGCACTTCTACAGACAAAGGTCAAGGCCAGCCAGAAATGGTTTGAAACTAACTAGAGGGCTTTCTAGTCAATTTCTCAGGTTCACAAAGGAAGTGTCTGGGAAATAGACGGGCTTCTTCAGAGGAAGTACAGGGATCACCACTTCCTCCAAGATGGATGCCTCCAACTCCCCTCTGGACCCAGAGAGAAACTATTTCCTTTCTCTCCTTTATCCCTCCTTTATCATTCAACCAATGATTTAGCAAAAGGTTTGATTAAATGACAACAGGGTTTATTAAATTGGCAGGGTTGGTTATAAAGGACAGAGAGATACAAGGTTTCTCTAACAACCGCCTAGGGAGAAGCTTCAGGTGGGGGAGGGACACGGGAATGGGAGACTGAGAAAGGGCCTGCCCTCACTCAGTCCCAGGAGGCTTTGTTGCCTTTGAGGTTAGGAAAGTTACACACAATGAATCAGGAGATAATTTGTATGAAGGGTGAGTTCTACTTGACTATGGGGAAAATCTAAGTCTTCCGAGTTTGAATGCTACCACCCAAATCCACCCTTCTCCCAGAACCCACAGAAAATTAGGAAGGGAAATGGTGATTGTAATAGGGAAGGTCAGGGAGATCCAGAGGAATTAGCTAAGCTACAAAATCTCAAGAGGAAAGGCACATAATCAAGGAACCAAGGCCAGGTTTCAGCCCCAAGACCAAGCTCAGTTGACCCTTCTGCTCTGACCGAGCCTCCAGGACCAACTGCCTCTAGTCAGGGTTCTAAACCCTGTCAACTGCCAGAAATTCTACAGTTACCTTTTGCAGGGTTGTTTGTACCTTTGCACTACAGAAAGGAAATAGATTTCTTTCTTTTTAACCTTTCCACTTCTCTCTCCCTAGGCTTTGGCATTCCCCAGCTCTGGTTCTTACCTCTTACTGGTGATGGGAAATCCAAGATGCCCACAGGCCACTCCCATTGTTAACCTGCATATTCTATATCCATCCAGCCAATCACCCAGCATCCATGTTTGGGGTTAAGTTCTATGAAGCAGCATGAAGATAGATGATTTTTATATCTTTGGGGACATTTCCTGGGAATTTCAACTTTAATAAAGCAATATATGCACCTCAAATTTTATGAATGTAGTTTGGGTGGACAGGGATCTTGTCCATACTCAGCAGCTTGTTCTCACAGTACAGATGTTGTTTTCTCAGGTTTACCCTACAATTTAAGGGCTCTTGTTGACATCTGGGGAAGAGGGAAACAAGTGTTCCTTAGATGCAGCTAAGTCTAGCAGGCCCTGGGAATATAGGATTCTGGGATGCTCTGCTAAATTGAGTAGCCTCAGGCCCCCTTATTGGTCCCCTACAACTCACCATCCTAGATCTGGGGATGGATCTGCCCTAGGCCTTCTACATCCACCCATAATCACAATGGGAGGAAATCTCTCCTACTTACTGCCTTTTTCTCCAGGGCTTCCCACTTAATTGTAGTAATAGTGCTAAATATCTGTGTAGTGCTTTATACTTTAGATGTACTTGGGCATTCAATAGCCAAATGAAAAAGCCAAGACATGTACAAGATTCTCAATTTATGGAATAAGAAACCAAAGACCAACAAATGAAAGCAACTGGTTCAATCACCATGAATTAGTGACAGTCTAGACCCAAAACTAACTCCCAGCTCCAGTTCTCTGTCCATTTCCACCTCTTCCCACCCTTAAGATCAACCATGCCCATCCATTTGAAGAGGGAAGAGGTAACTCATCTGCCAATGCAGTGAGAAGCAGTCAGGACCCACAGGGGTCTGATGAGGGATCCACCACAGAGATGTTTCCAGTAGTTGTCTTCAAATATTCTCAGACTGACCTGCCATGGAAACTACCTGACTCTGGCCTCCTTACCCTGAACAATGCCAGTCTGATCCCTGTCTAGACAGAGTGGCTATGCAATAACATTCCTGCTCCCTTAATTTCTCTGCCACGGACTGGTTCTCAACTGAAGGATCACCCCTCTAATATCAGTATTAATAATAGGAACTAGAACGGTAATTTCCTTTGTACAGGAAATTGTCTCCAAAAGATAGTATCTTCTCTATAATAGTTGATTAGAGATCTGAGTAGTTAAGTGACTTCTCCAAGGTAGTAAAGCCAGTATGCAGTTGAAGCAGGACTTGAAGCCCAGGATTTACTGGCTCTGAGGCCAATTCTCTACTATTCTATGGCTGTTGTCATCATCACTATCAGTATCACCATCATCACAAAAACTCTGGGGACCATGGTCCAGAATAGAGCAGACACCTCCAAGCCAACATCTCTGATATGCTAGACAAAGGTATGGTTGCCAAGTCGAAAATGGAGGAGATTCTTTACTATGATCAGTATCCTACTTTTAAAGAAATGTGGGTAGAGATGGATACAAGTGTATATAATGATAATGATGATGTGTATGATCTCCTCAACTGCAGCTGGTGGGGAGGAACACCTACTCCTCTCACCCTGGCTGCTGCTGTAAATTATCCCCTTCTCCCTGACAGGTTTGGTTGATAACCTGTCTGCGATTCCTTTAACAGCTGCCCAAGTGAGGACCCTTGAGATGTTAGGTGAATAGTTAACCTCTCTAGGCCCAACCTGGGGTTGGATAGATTAGTAGTGGGCTATTGATTAGCTTTGGATAATGATCAGGATCTGACTGTGTATTTGAACTCCTTTCCCAAGGGCCGTGATAGAAAGACCACTCAGAAAGGTACTTGTTATTAAAACACTGGTTTACCAATAGATAGGGAAAGGATAACAAGGTCAAGGATTGCGGATTGGAAATCCTATTGCTCTATTAACTATTAAACTAATTAATAATCAGGACTGGAGGCTACTAAGCTGGTGGAGGCTTGAGATCTTCACCCTCTCTCTATGTCTGGCCAGACCTGGACACAACCAAGCCAGAGAATAGGGAAGGCTATTGCTGAAAATGGATATTGATGGTCTTTGTATTCTCTCAGCTCTCTCACCAATAGTGTTGATGGTTCACTAGCTCTCACAGTCTAGCAAGGAAATAGATTCAGACTTTTCCTACCCTCTTTTTCTTCACCACCCTTCACCCTCAACCACCCTTCAGCCACCTTCTGCTCAGATTGATCCACAGAGATTTGCTCAAGTCTCAACCCAGAGATCTGTGATCTCCAGTTCAGACCCTCTGAGTCCAGAGACTTCCCCCACTGTAGCTGTCAGGGAGTATATATAGGGTGGGGCTAACCGATGTTTGCTCCTGGCTCATAGCATCTGGGAACATTCCAAATCTCTTAACTGCCATCCCTGTCAGTCAAGGTGGCATCCATCTCATTCCAGATTAATGATTATAACACTACTTAAACCTTGAAGACAGAAAGTTGAAGAGGGAGAAGAGGCCATTGGGGACTTAATCCTCCTCTGTGGGGTAGAGAGGTATTGAAGGTGAAAGAAGTGAAATTAGAATTCACTTTGAGGGATCAGATTGCTATCCAGATAGTCTACCTAAGTTGCCATCTTCTCTTCTCCCATCTCTTTTGCCCAACTGACTCTCTCCTCACTCCCTGAATGCCCCTAAATGAGAGGCCCCTGGAACCAATCCTAAAATGATCAGAGGGATTTATAAAATTAATCCATTACATGAAGTTTAGACTTCACACACAGGTTTTGACACCCTCCTCTTAATAATTTATTGTGTAATATTTTCTAGAATACCCAGTGAGAAACTGCAATGAATTAAGTGCCAGGAAGACTCATTTTCCTGAGTTCAAATGTGGCTCCAGACATTTGTTAGCTGGGTGGGCCAAGGTAAGTCACTGAACCCTGTTTGCCTCAGTTTCTTGATCTTTATTTTTTTACACATTATATATTTCATGTTTCCATTTTTCAGTTTATTCTCAGGAGGTAACATTGACAATTTATTCTTCAAGTATTAACTCTGAAGCTGTGTATGATATTCTCTTGGTTCTATTCATTTCATTGTTTATTATTCTTTGTAGTCCTTTCCAAGTTTGTTTGTTTTTTAATTAGATTGCTCATCATTTCTTAGTGCACAGTAGTATTCCATCCCAATCACATATCACAATTTGATTAATCATTCCCCAACTTATGGGTATCTTCTTGATTTCTAGTTCTTTGTCTCCACGTAAAGAGCTGCTATAAATATTTTAGAACATAGAGGTTCTTTTCCTTTTTCCCTTATCTCATTTGGAAACAGACTCAGCAAACATATTGCAGGGTGTAAGGGTATGCCATTTTAAAATTTCCTGGGTGTAATTCCAAATTTTCTCCAAAATGGTTGGATCAGTTCACAGCTCCCCAACAAGGTATGTGTCCACATTTTTCCACAGTCCCCCCAACAATTGTCATTTTGTCCTTCTTTCATTTTAGCCAATATGAAGGGTGTGAAATATCTCAGAATTGTTTTAATTTTCACTTCTCTAATCAATAATGAGTTAGAGCATATTTTTGTATCCCTACATATTGCTTTAATTTCTTCATCCAAAAGTTTTCTGTTTATATTTTTCACCCACTCATCAATGGGGGTGGCTATTATTCTTATAAATTCAACAAAGTCCTCTTTATATTTTAGGTACGATCTCTATTTGAGAGGCTATCCATAAAAATGTTTTCCCAATTTTCTGCCTTTCCTCTAATCCTGGCAACATCTATTTATTTATACAAAAACTTTTCAATATATTGTACACAGAATTATCCATTTTACATTTCACAATACTCTCCATCATTCTTTAGTCATAAATCCCTCTCCTATTCATAAATCTGATGGGTAATATGCTCCTTGTTCTGTTGATTTACTTATGATATTTCCTTTTGTGTCTAGATCATGTATCCATTTGATCTTATCTTAGTGAATGCCAAACTACTTTGCAGTTGCCCCAACAATTTTTACCAAATAGTGATCTTTTCTACCAAAAACATGAACTTGTGCTTTTTTTAAAAAAAAAAAATCTTACCTTTCATCTTAGAATCAATACTGGGTATTGGTTCTAAGTCAGAAGAGTGGTATAGGCTAGGTAATGGAGGGTAAGTGACTTGCCCAGGGTCACACAGCTAGGAAGTATCTGAGGCCAGATTTGAACCCAGGACCTCCCATCTCTGGGCCTAACTTTCAATCCTCTGAGCCACCCAGCTGCCCCATGAACTTATGCTTTTGTCAAATACTATAGTCTTTTATTGCTGTTTGTTATATGTCTGCTCTGTTCCACTGATCAACCTTTCTATTTCTTAGATAGCTTTGATAATTACTACTTTATAATACAATTTAAAATCTATTACTGATAATCCTCAGCCTCTTACATTTAATTATGAAATTAATAACAAAAGAGAAAGTCTATCGAAAAGGATAAATGAACAAGATTTGTATTTCTCTAATTAGTAATGATGGCAAAGTTCTTCAGAAGGTAGAGTATTGGGAGCTGAATCTGATAGGCTGAAATAACATAGGGAAATTTTAAAATCTTATATTTAGAACCAAAAAGTCAAATTGATACCTTTGCTTTCATTGAGGGGAAATGGGTTGGAATTCATTTTTTCTGAAATTCCTTCAACTGAAGAACAGATAAACAAGTTGTGGCATTGAATGTGATGGAATACAACTTCAGAGTAAGAAGGGACAAGTGGAGTGATTTTTTTAAAACATGGAAAGATGTATATGAAATTATTAAGAGAGAACAAAACAGAACTAAGAGGGCATTTATTTACAGAAACAGAAATATTATTTGAAGAATAAGTTGTGTATTTATGTATGTACACCCTGAGAAAAAGAACTGAGAAGTAGAAACAAGCAAGACATAGTTTTTTATTTTTATTTTTTGGTCAAATGGTGCCTTCTCTACTGCCTTCTATAGGGAGGAAAGACACCTGGGAACTTAAATGTAATTTTTTTTAAAATGTTCACAAAAAAGAATAATAAAAGGGCCTAGAAGGCTTCAGCAGACTTTAAACTCAATATAAATTAGCAGTGTAATACATAGAAGCCAAATAACCAATTCTGATCTAAAGTTCCATTAAAAGAGGCATAGCACCCAGGAATAAGGAGGCAAGAGTCACATTCCTTCTTTTATCTCTGAGCCCCATTCCTGCCTCTCTAGACATCTTTTTTCATCACACTGCAGAAACTCTTACTGTGGAAGCTACCTTCAACACTGGGGTCCAGTAACCTTCTCATCCCAGATCTCTGGACTATCCATATTTGTGTGTGTGTGTGTGTGTGTGTGTGTGTGTGTGTGTGTGTGTGTGTGTATGGTGGGATTTTTTTGCCCAGCATACCAGAGCAGCCACACTTCCTGGAAAGTCTCACCCTAGATCACTCCACCCCTACAGCCTTTTCCTCTCAATAGTTACTATTTCCATGTTAAGGAAGGAAACCCAAGGCAGACATGTTCACTCTTCAGTTTCTCTCTGTGCATCCTTCCTGACTCTTCAGGCACTTTATCCACCACAAGGATTTCTCACCCTGGAAGATGATGCCGCCCATGTGATCCATTTCTCACGTTGGTCATTTCCTTCATGTTAAGAGAAAGAGCCCAGGCCTCAGCCATGTCCATTCTCTCGTTCCTCTCTGAACCCCACTCCTGACTCTTCAAACTTCTTTCTCTATCATGCCTGCATACTAGGAGATCTCTACTTACTCCAGCTTTCCTTTCTCTCTTGTCTTCCATCATTACAAATACACTTCTCTCAAGCAGACACTGTCTTTCTTATGCCTTCTATTTGGATCTCTGGGGCATGTGACAGTCTCTGCAGCATAGTAAGCACTTAATAAATGGTCTTGGCCTATTGCTCTGAATTCTGCCCCAGCCAGACCACTAATACAAAATGATACCTAGTTCTGCTTACTACAGTTTAAGAAATACATGAACAAGCTGGACAGTATGCAAAGCAGAATGACAAGGATTGTGAAGGGCTGGGAATCTGTGGAAGATAGGAATAAATCCAAGGAAATGAAGACTGATTTGAAAGAAATTACAAAGAAACAAATTTAGGCTTGATGCCAAGGGCACCAAGCCTGTAGTCTGGAATATTCTTCTTCCTGAGTTCAAATCTATTCTCAGACACTTATTAGCTAGATGACCTTGGGCAAATTGCTTTACCCTACTGGTCTCAGTTGCTTCATCTATAAAGTAAACTAGAGAAAGAAATCATAATCACTCCAATATCTGCCAAGAAACCCCCAAAAGAGAACATGCATGACTGAAAATTTACTAAACAACAAGGAAAATTTTCCTCATGATTGGAGCTGTCTGAGAGGTCACACTTGGGAAGTGTATCACAGTGGAAATTCTCCTCAGGTATGGGCTGATCAAGGCAACAACTTTCCATTCCTACTCAAATCCTGGCACTAACAGAGGTGGAACATCAGGAACCAGTTAGCTTCCTGACTAGGTAGGAATGAACCTGGGAATGTCAAATTGACCCATGAATTTGAGGCACACAAATGAGTTACTCCCAAATTATTGCAAGGTATTCTGTAGACAAGTCATTATTTTGGTCATAGAAACATAAGGAGTAAGGTATAATCATGGTGGACTACGCTAGGACTCAGAACTGAATCAGAATTTTGAGCTAGTAGAGACCATTGAGAATAGAAAACCTAAATACCACATTTTACTGACAAAGGAACTGAGGATACCCAAAATGGCAAAGTCATTTTCCCAAGATTACCCGGTATTAAATGGCATGTAGTACCCTCTTACTTGGGATGGGAATCTCTCTACAGCCTCCTGACAAGTGGTCATCTAGTCTCTGCTTGAAGACTTGCAGTAACAGAGAATGCTCCCCAGGATAAAGCAGCCGATTCTAGTTAACCAGAGCCAAGGGAAAAGGGGGGAAAATCAGATTCCACACCAAGAAGAATTAGCAACCTTTAATGAGATACAAACACTATTGTGTACAAAATGCTTTCCTCTCTTTTCCCATTCTCCATGTTCTCTTTTACCCCCTCGTGCCTCAGATGTCCAAAAAATAGAAAATTCAGAAGCACAAAACAACACACCAAGAAGAGGTCTACCTCCATGTTGCCTGTTTATAGAGAACAAAAATGAAGCCCCAAGAAGGAATGGGATAGGGCCTAGGTCGCTTGAGTATTCCTAGTGGAATACTACCATCTTAAATCCTACGTTAGGACTCCGACCTCCATCATGCTGCTTCCACATTATTGAGAAGAACAAAATAGGATGGATCCCTGAGAAATAGAGGAATTTGGAGACAAGCTCAGGAAAGTCATGGATCCAGAGTGGATGGGTAGGAAGAAAATACAATGCACAGATTTATTTCATTCCCAAAAGACATTGAGTCTCAAATAAGAAAGGGAATAGGTGCTAGGCAAGCATAAGAGGATAAAGAATTAGGCCAGAAAATCATTTCATTTCTTTCAGAATCCAGTCCAAATGTGCAGTGACTCAAGTGTAAACTCCAGGCCTGTTGGGAGAGCCACAGCCTTCTCCCCAGCTCACAATGCCAGCCTGAAGCCACTTGTCCTTGACTTTAAAAACTAGGGGTCCACCAGAATCACTCTAAGAAAAAAAAATAGTCTGTTAGCAAAGACAGTTATCAAGGGTACCCAGATGTGAGTAGGATCACTTGGGTCTAAATAGATTCTGGGGAAGGGCCACAGCAGAAACTCTCACCTGGCAGGAGTCCTTGCTAGGCTCACCAGCACATAGCATGTCATCAAGAATTATCTTAGTGGAAGAACTAGTAGATGCCCCTTCGTGGTATGCTTGGTCACAGGCCATGTTATCCATCACAGGGACCCGCACCTTTCTCAGGCTGTAGGGAGGGGGCAGAGGCTCTGTAGAGAGAAGAGACTAGAACATTGCAGCTAGTTCTGGAGATCAGAGTAGTGTGTTCTTAAGTACCAGATCCTGAAAAGGAATTTAAGACCTTGGAAGCCACCTCTCTGTCTGGTGGAGCCTGGGACCCAGAAAACTGACTTAGAGGTAAAGTGGAGACATGCTGGGGCTTAAGGGGTTAAGATGACCATCCCACAGTGTCAGACATGGTATGGAATCATTGGTGATCCATCTCTAGGTGCATAGAATAAGTAAATTTGATCAAGCGGAGATCTGAGAGATTACACAGAAGTCTGGCCTGAGGACCTAGTGCCCAGGGGCCAAGTTCTCAGTGAACCAAAGTCATAAGATTAAGAACTGAAAAACACTAAAACTTCCTAGTCCAAAGCCTTCACTTTATAAAGGAGGAAACTCCAGAGAAAGGAAATGACTTTTCTAAGGATAAAAATATTAGACAAAAATAGGGCTGGGATTGGACTCTGATTCTCAATCCATTGTTCTTATTAACACTGATGGGGCAGACCCAACATCCTAAGCCAAAGTATCTCTACCAGGCAGGCTGAGGACCCAGTCAGAGGGGGCTGGGATAGAACATTGATTCAAGATATCACAGCCACATGAGACCAAGGACCAAGAACTTCGAAAAGAAAAAGAAATGTGTAGGTAAAGAAAGCAGATAAATGGTCTGCCTTTTGATTTTCTACTTCCTCTTCCCAAACTGTGGAATTGCCAGCTCTGCTCCTGAAGCCTTCCTGTCCCTGGGGAAATCCAAGAGGTCCACAGGATGCAGTGCCCATTGCTTACCTTCTGAATAGATATCCCCCCAGCCAGTCACAAATGGGTCACAAAGACTGAGAAATGACTGAAAAGACTCAACAACAACAATTTTTACTATATCNTCAGGAGTTAGGAATACTCATTTTCCTGAGTTCAAATCTCACTTTAGACATTTATAAGCTGGTTGATCCTGGGCAAGTCGCTTCATTCTATTTACCTCCATTTCTCACTTGGAAAATGAGCTGAAAATGGAAACGGCATTCCATTGTTCCAATATTTGTCAAGAAAGTGACAAATGGGTCAAAAAGAATGAGAAATGACTGAAAAGAGTCAACAACAACAACAATTTTTAGTATGTTTGTCTGGTTTGGCATTTTAACTCCCTACTTATATAGCAAGCACCAAGAAGCCCAAGGCTGTGTCTTACCTCCAAGATTCCAATGTCACAGCAATTCCTTCAAAAGTTGAAGATTGCAGCCCATCTGCATCTGCCCATCCTATGGGACTCCTGTCCACCTCCTCCAAAAAAAATTTTTTTGCTACAAACTTCTCACGCTCACCTTACAGTTCTCCATTGCTTTCAATGATACTTATTTCAAGTTCTTCAGAGACAGTTGGCTTCCAAGTCTTGACATCATATAGTCTTATGAGTCAAAATAAAACCTAAGGGTAGGTTGAGATGCAGGATTAGGAGTGAGGACTCCTGAATTAGGAGACTAGATTCTCTTACAAATTCACTGTCATAACAGAACCACTTTCTTTCCTTAAGCCACAGTATTCTCCTCTGTTAAATGGAGTAGCAGTCCCTACTCTAGAAACTTCTGTTGAATGTCAAATATAAAAGTTCATTTAAATGGCAAAACATCCTAGAGATTTGTGACTCCCAAGCCAAACCCAGTGGTTTCTAAGGAATACTGAACTGTCTGTCCCCAAGATGGACAAAAGAGCCTACCAATTCTATAATCAACCTCAGGAAACAGTATCTATTCTGAGAGGAAAAGCTTTCAGCTTTGGTAAATTCTGCCAACTATTTCATTTCCAAGGATAATTCATGGGAAATTCTTCCATTTACATAAAGTGTCCTCCTTCATTCCGCTTTCATTTAGACCAAGAATGTCACAGAGTCTTTGACTTGAGGTTGGAAGGTAGCTGAAAGAGTATCTAGAAAAACATCTTCATTTTATACATAGAATATCAGGCCAAAAGAGGCTAAGTGATTGGCCCAAAATAACGCAGGTAACTCATGAGAGCAATGAGATTCTATACCTCATCTTCTGAATGGAAATCCCCCTTTTTTCCATTTGACCACATGAAATGGATGATCCCATTTCTCTAGAAGTTGGCAAGAATGTGGGAATCAGGCAAGGATTTAAAAGTTTAAGTAACATCCGTACAGTTACATTTTATAGGTAGTCTTTAAATCGATGTGTATCATAGCATTTTATGCATACATCCTTTTCCATTCTTCTACTACTACAGCAGCAAAAGAACCTCACTACAGGTCAGATGGCCATTTCATATCCTCTCTTTGTGAAGCAGGCCAAAGAATTCAACACCAAGGGATTGGCCACTGATGATCAGCCTCTCTATAGAGAGTTAGAGTAGTTCCCTGAGAGGATACTTAGCCAAGAATATAATGAAAGCCTTTCTAGATTGAAAGAATCTACCCATGCTCTTGCCACCCCTAGCATAGCGTTCAAAAACTCATGATCACCTCTAGGACACAATGATGCATCAGCATAGGGTTTCTGGAGGCTCCACTCATATCATTGTAGAATCATTCAGTTAATAAGATATATCCTTGGTAGATGTAATACCAGTCTAGTACTTCATATAGAGTTTGAAGAAAAGAGCACTAACAGCCCAACCTCTTAAGGGGCTCTAGTGGTTATCTAACCCTCCCCTCAGCTACTGTGTTGGCTCCTTTCCACTCTGCAGAGTTTGACCCAGACATCAGATCCAATCTATTCATTCCTCCTTGAGAGACAGGTATTCATACATTTGGACAATTCATGTATATACTCATTTCTTAAAACGACTTTGGTTCAATTATAACAAAGACTGACATTTCTACAGTTATCCAGAAATTTTATTTATTCTCTAAATTGATCTCCTCAAGCTCTGTGAGGTGAGAGGTATAAATAGACCAGTGAGAATAGAGCTAGATGGGGAAAAGCATAAAGGACAACAATTTTGTTTCATATAGATAATATAAAAGATCCAGGAGTGCCTAGCTTGACTTAGCCCTTTTCATTCTACTTTGTTAAATCTTCGTGTCAATCATGGAGCATCATGGGTATGGAGGGAAGTCTCATTGTCTAAGATACCATAGAGCACCTGTTTGGGTTTTGTTGGGTAGAGGGTCTGAAATGGGTTTGAGGTGACAAACTGACAATTAAAGATTTGACAAGAATTAAAAGTTATTTTCTACAGTTAGAGAAATTGGCTAACACCAGGGATTTTGAGTGTGAGTCAGAAAGGAGATAGAAAGAATGGATTTAACTTAGCCTGAAGAATCTGCTGGATAGAGATGGTGGCTGTCAGTACTAATAGGGCCTTAGCCCCCAATTGTCAGGAAGAAGCTTACACTGAACAAACCACCAGAGATGGAAGGAGAGATCAACAAATGGTCCTGTAGAATCTAAGTTTATGAAACCTTGTAGATGAAAGAAGTTAAGCAAACATTTCAAAAGCTGTTATGTCCAGAAGAGAGCAATCCATCAACAACACCAGAAGACATGAGAAACTCAGAAGTCCCAGATACTTTGGTTACATCCTGGACATACATGAAGCATATGTCTCCCTACATGGCTGGCTTCCATTAACGTACCTAGTCGAAGTATTACTGATGTGGGAGTCTCTTCATACGTGGACACTAGCCTTCCCTGTGCTCTATGTTTTCTTCCCTCTAAGTGTAGTCTCTCATCACACATGTTCTCTATAGGCATCCTCTCCCCAACCGGTGACATTATAATGTTAATGAGAAGGCACACCAGCCATACACGCAGTAATCCTTTATTCTCTTTCATTTTTAATCTTTTGTTTTCTAGGCTACATGGAAAGATATCTTCTTCTGTAGACTGATGTGTCCTCTCACCTTGTAAAAAAAAATTCAAATATGGAAGGTCCTGAACTACAGTTTTGAGATGATGCCAACCCTCAAAGTAACTCCATCTGGAAGGTAGCTTACTAAGAGCCTGTGAGTGGTGGGGCAACCCCCAAGTGTTGCTCCACATGAAAGACAATATCAGGAAAGATTGTAGAGATAAATTAACTAACCACTCTTAAACATTGCAAAAGGTCAGCCCTTTCCTCCTAGACTGTCTCTAAGGATGTGATCCTGGAGAAGGGCCTCTCTAACTGTCCCAATCCATCCTCCATCTGACAACTCACCCAACAAAACTCCTACTTGCATAGAGGACTTATTGATGAGCTCATATTTGCTCATGGAATGAGTGAAATGACTCTCTGTGGGAGAGTTGAGCAAGGTCAAAAAGGTCCCACAATACCAGACTATATCAAAAGGCTAACAGGATCTAAAATTCAAAATTTGTTCATTTGTAGCAAGATATTGTCACCTATTCAAATCCAACCCAGACTTGGGAGGAAGAAAAGGAATGTCTATCTATATGATTCCCTGCCTTAAATTGAATGACCCTCTGAATCTTTTAGAAAAATAGAAACTCTGAGTCTAGCAATGGTCCTGTCAAGGTAGGGGAGAAATTTTTCTTCATTTTTACTTTTATAAGACCTACTTTCCACTGCCTTGACTAAAAGACTCTCTTCCGGAAGGTGTCTGACTATTTGGACACAAAGGAGAGACTTCTCAACAAGTTTGTGCCTTGGAGGTTAATCTTTTCCTTCAACTTGGGTCTCTGGGGAAAGGGGAAGAGGGGGGAGAGGTGATTTGATCTATCTCATGGTGAATGTTTAATGTAACTCCCTTCCAATGAGGCTGAGTTCCATGAATCTCCCAGATTCTCAACTCTAAAAGCTCTTCTACTCTCCAATGAAGATGAATGGGCAACTCAGAGCCACATTCTTCAACTTTCAAATACATCTGGAGCCACCAAAGTTTAAACAGACTTTGAGTCCTGCCTTATAGGAAAATTGAGATCTAAAGAAGGAAAGAAATGCATTCAAATGTTCTAGTAACAGAATCTGCAATCAAAACCCAGATCTACTGACTATGGACTCTGCCTTAATAATATTTAGTAGCTAGCATTTAGAGAACACTGTAAAAGTGTTTTCTCCTTTAATCCCCACAGTACCCAAGAGAGGTAGTGCTATTATTATCCCCATTTTACAAATGAAGAAACTGAAGCAGACAAAGGTTAAATGACTTGCTCAAGATTGCAAAGTTAGCCAATATATGAGACTCTGTTTGAATTCAGGTATTCCTGATTTACAGATGCATTGTTCTATTCACTGCTCCACTAGGAGATCTATGTACACTGTGCTGCCATCCTATCTCAGATTTCATTAATGCCCTTAAACCTGAGAGGGGAGTGGCACCCAGGAGAAACCCCAGGCCACACCCTTGGAGAGCAAACCATCCATTGTTTCCACATCTCCTCCAGGCTCCCTCCCAGTTACTTCAGACTTCTGTACAAACCCAGTCCTCAGATATCTATCTTTCTTCCTGTTCCCAGAGAACCTTCTCCCAATTTAGAACAGTTTGAACAATGGAAAACTAAAGGTTCTTGGGAAAATCAACAGAATGAACCTCTTCCATCTGAATTGAGGCTCTAATTAGAACTGACTCCATTCAACCTATGACTTTAGCTTGTAGGAGTAAAAGGCAGGACAGGATTTATGGGTCTTTCATTGGAAGAGGAATATGGCCCACTCCATCATTCTAACACCAGACCTTGGATTCTTTCTTTTTAATTGTCTCTCTCTTCTCTCTCTCTCTCTCCTCTCTCTCTCTACCTTTCTCACTCGCTCTTTTTCCCTTTCTCTCTCTCTCTCTCGATTGGATCTCTTCATCTCTCTTGGGCAGAAATGGGGGCTACGTGAGACTCATAGGTCTGGTACTACTACTGATCTATTCAAGAGTCCTGTCTTGTTCTGTTTCCATCCTGACCTGATTCATTTCTTCTTGGGAAGTCTAATAATTCCCTCTTCCTGAAAGATCACCATATCCTTGCCACATAATGCAACACATTCAGTCAGCTTTAAACCTACTGAAGCTCAGAACTGCCAAACTCAATCCTCAGTAGCAAGGATTAGAGATGTAAGTCACCATGTCCAGCCAGACCTGCATTCTCCCATCATATGCATTTGTTAGACTTTGGGGGATTCAAAATTCAAAGAAAGATGATAAAGAACCACATACTAGGTAAAAGACGTAGTGGAGAGGACAAAGAAAATGCACAGCTATCCACAAATATTAATTGCTTCCTAGACTTCTGGGGTTGGGTATTTTTACGACTATAGAGATGTAGTAAGATGTTCTCTTAACTAGAGACAGATGTTTGACAAGGTATCAAAGAAAGACATTATGGGGTTTTTTTTATATTTTGGTTGGTTTTCTTAAATAATTTTTTCCCTCTTTTTTAGTCTTTATTATAAAGGATGGCCCTCAGAGAGGAAAAGAAAAGTGAAAATAATTTATAACAAAATAATTAAAAGTATTTAGGAAAAAAGAATTGGAGAAAGAGAAAGACAGAGCAGTTCTTGACTCCATGATGACATCAGTTATTAAAAAATATTTAAGGAAGGACAATTGAAGTTCAGGAGGAGGAACATGAAAAATGTGTGAGAGCTGACTCAGGGAGCTAATTTTCTGTCCAGAGAAAGAAAGTGACTCTTAAGATATGAAGACATGAGTAATGTAAGCAGAGGCGAAAGTCACCTTAATTGTGTAACTAGCCAGAGAAATTGTTAGACTCAGGGTTCCAGTAATTTGATTAACTTAACCAGCCTAGTTCTCAGTTAACATATATTACCAGGACCATATTTAGCTATATTTGGTCCTTAGACAGCAGGCACAATCTGTTGCCATTACCATAATCTTTCCAAAACTAAGTCTTTCCAACTTGGTTATGCCTTATGGAACATTTGTTCCATGGCTATAATCCCTCAGGAATGGAGGATTACCTCTGTAGTATGATGAGTTAAACTAAGGCTTTTGCAGAATATTTATGCTCTCTAAAGCATTGTTGTCCCACCAGAAAGTATGTCTGGATTATGTGTATGTTCAGGTTTAGATCTACTAGTCATGCAGGTATATGAGACTGCCCAGATATCTATAATATTTAACTTATCAAAAGTGCTATTCATCTCCTAAAATTCTTTCTTATTTATTTTTTGGTTAGATTTTTCTATTCTGAAAGGGGAAAAATTAAAGTATCCCACTATTATTACTATTTTGGTATCTGTTCCTATCTATATCTTATTTAGTTTTTCCTTTAAAAATCTAGATACTATAACATTTGGTCATTACAGGTCCAATATTGATCATTATCCATAGCCTCTGCCCACACACACATACAACATAATATACTCACTCTGTTCATCCTTTCCAATTATATCTATTTTAGACCCAACTCTATTCAGAGATCATGACTACTACCTCCAAATGCTCTAGAACAACTGAGGCATAATATATTCTGCTCCAGCCCCTCACCTTCATTCTATGTGTATCTCTCATTTTCAGTGTGTTTTTTGTAAATAACACATTGTCAGGGCCTGGGTTTTGATCCTTTCTGCTATTCATTTAGTTCCCATGGACTAATTCATACATTTACACTCAATATCATAGTTGCTAACTGCATTTCCATCTACTCCATTCCTCTTCACTGTTTGTCCCTTTTTCTTTTCTTTCCACTTTATCCCTACTCTAATGTCCAATTTCCTTTGACCCATTACTCTCCAATTCATACCCCTTCCCCAAAATCCTTCCTTATCCTCTCCTAGTTTTTCACCCTCCTCACTCCAAACTGGCCCACCTTTCCAAAGATGCTTCCTTTCTCCCTTTCCTCTTATCTTTTAATTCTTATTCTATCTATCTTTCCAAAAATCCCTTCTTTATCACCCCAACCATGTCCTCCTACTTCTTGATATGACTTTGATTCTAAAAAACCCTTCCCCATCTTGCCCTAAGAGTCCTCCTTTTATCCCCTCACCTTAACTTCCTACTTCTTGATATGCACTCCCCTCTAAGTATCCTTCCCTTCCCTCCCTTTTTTTATCCCCTTACCTTCCTTTCTCTTTACAAAGCCTTCCTTCTCTTATTCTCTCAGTCCCCCTAGGGGACTCCCAAGCCCTCCATTATGCCATTTCCCTTTCCTCCTGTTTTTCTGTACAATTAAGTAGATTTTTACCCTTCTAATTGGATATGTTTTTCTCTCTTTATCCCAGGTCTGATGAGAATAGGGTTCAAATACTACCATCCCTCCTCTTCTCCATGGCAGTTCCTCCACTCATTCCTTATCCAAATGAGATAGCCATTTTATCCTACCTCTGCCTAGTCTGTTCCACTATTATTTGAGCTCATTTCATCACATTCAGTTCAACCTCAAGTCTTCTATCCATAAATGCCCCTTCAAAAATGGCAACAATGCTATTCCCAGGAGGCAATCAATGACATTTTCCCATACAGGAATCAATTTGATCTTTTGAATTACTTATGATTAGTGTTTTGTTACCTTCATCTGTTTCTTATACATCAAACTTTCTGCTGACTTATGGGTTTTTCCCCAGGAAGAGTTGAAACTCCTTTAGCTCATAAAATGTCCATTTTTTACCTTTCATAACTATACTCATCAACAATTGCCTTTCATCCAGGAGAACATTATACACAGAGATAGATACACTGTGGTAAAATCAAATGTAATGGACTTCTCTACTAGCAGCAATACCCAGGACAACTATGAGGGACCTATGAGGAAGAATGCTATCCACATTCAGAGGAAGAACTATGGGAGTAGAAACACAGAATAAAAACAACTGCCTGATCACATGGGTGGATGGGGATATAATCAGGGATATTGACTCAAAATGAGCACCCTAGTACAAATATCCATAATATGGAAATGGGTCTTGATCAATGACACCTGTAAAACCCAGTGTAATTGTGCATTGGCAATTGAAGGGGGTAGGAGATGGGGAGGGAAAGAACATGAATCCTATAACCATGGGAAAATGTTCTATATTAATTGATTGATTGATTGATTGAAAATTTTTAAATTTAAAAAAAAAAAAAAGAAACTTTCCCGAGGAACTAAGAAATAAAGAAAGAAATTTATCCTGTTATTTAAAAAAATCAATTGCCTTTCATGATTTCTCTTCAACTTACTTGACCATATATTCTCTTGTTTTTATTATTGTTCATCTCTTTTCCATTTCTGTTCCAATTAAATGCTTTCATGTATTGTTTGCTGTGATTTGCCTAGATTATTTTTTGTTAGTGTTGTAATAATTAAGTACCTACAGAATTGGCTGTGTGTGGTTCAGTGGTTAAGAGCACTGTGCCTGGAGTTAGGAAGGCCTGAGTTAAAACCAAGCCCCAGACACTTTCTAACTGTGTGACTCTGGGCAAGTCACTTAACCTCTGCCTAACAAAAGAATCCACATGAGAAGGAAATGGCAGATCATTCTGGTATCCTTGCAAAGAAAACCCCTTAGAGAGCTATGGTCCATAGGTTCAGGAAGAGACAGACATGACTGAACAATGACAACCACTAAGTAGCTAAAGGTTCCTGTTTTTTCATCGGAGGTTAAGATATTCTTTTTTTTTAAACCCTTACCTTCCATCCAGGAGTCAATAGTGTATATTGGCTCAAAGGCAGAAGAGTGGTAAGGGTAGGCAATGGGGGTTAAGTGACTTGCCCAGGGTCACACATCTGAGAAGTGTCTGAGGCCAGATTTGAACCTAGGATCTTTTATCTCTAGGCCTGGCTCTCAATCCACTAAGCCACCCAACTGCCCCCTTAAGATATTCTTGAGTTACCCTTACTTTAAAACAACAAAAGATTTTTTTTTAAGGAACCCACATTAAATCCAGTAGTTCTTAGAGACTCCAGAGTAAAGCAAAAGCATGGATTATATCTAGTTTAAACTGAATTCATTCCAGTATAAACTGGTCCCATATTGCTATCTAGCCTCAGCAAATATAGAGAGTGATAAGATTAAAATTTCTGGAAACTGTATCTTGACTTCTAAATATTTATTAAATAATAAAAAGTAGCCAAAAAAGAAAAGGCCTCTAGACACTTGTGGCTTGCCATTCCCTTTACAAGTCTCTTCCAAGACCCAGTTCAAAAAAGTAGAGAACTAGTAACCAGGCCCAAGTACCCCTTCTCACTCTGGATTCCCAGCCAAAAAGGCCTCACTTTCTCTAAGTACTCACATGTATGCTCTTCACTATGTCCCTTTCCAAAGCCCCTTAGATTGGAGGACTCCAACCTCACTTTGGGTGATAGGCAAGGTCTTCCAAAGGTCAGAGAATAATGAGAGCCAAGAGACAAGGGCCTTCTAGACACCAGGAGTCCAGGGACCCTTCCAATGACTGAGGATAGTACATATTTTTCTACTCCCACAATCTTTCCTCTACTCACTATCTTAAGAGGTTGTTTACAGTTAAACAAGTTTTGTCTGGATTCTTAATTCAGAGAGTGGAGTGACTTGAGTTGTAACTTCAAATTTAATATCAAAACTCTCCCTTTTTAAAATTCAATCTTTGTCTTGAACTGACAAAGAAAAGGATAGAGGCTAGTGTTACATTTTTCATAAGAGTAACCTAGTATCCAAAACTGGTCCAGACACATCTCAACCTGGCCTTATGGGAAAAGAAGTTGAAAACCTTACTGAAACCCCTGCCTTCTTGGTGAAGTTCAATGATAGGATTTTTAAGCAGAGAAAGATTGCCCCTAAGTCTAACCAAGAAGTCTGTCTTTCTCTTTCTCTGAGGATCAAAGTCCACTTTGTATAAAGACACAGTTAGGGGAAGTGGGAAGACCCCATGTTCATTGTAAAGTGAATAATGCCAAGAAGATATTGTACTGCCAATCGACCTATCTCAGTCCTACCTCGAAAGCCTGAAAGTTAAATTGTGTTTGTGTGTGATGAGACATTGTGCCCTCTTCAAATGCAAATCCCAATCAGAAGGGCAGAAGGTGGGCATTTTCCTGTCTGTCTTCTGGTTGAGCTCTCTTTGTCTCTCTGTCCCTCATGCCACTGAATGCCCATTCTGTCTGCTTGCATCCCAACTTGTCCCAGAAAGTTTTTGCTCTTTAGCCTCTGTTAACCTCAGGGCTTCCTACTTTCTGGAATTTTCATATGTTCCCTGGAGCATATAAATCCCTGAAAGAGCTGCTGGATTTCCTGAATACAACTGAGTCTGTGAACATGTAGTAGTCCACCAGCTTCTCTGGTAGTCTATTTCTTTTCCCCTGCCTTCAGCTCTCCAAGCCTCATTGGAAAGGTCAAGTCACTAGAGTGCTCCTGGAACATAAGAATTTAATGTAAATCCTCAATCCTCCATCTTCAATATGATTTCTAAAAATAGGCACCCAGGGCAAGACTTAACTAGACATGAAAATCTCACACCTTCTTAACTATGCAACGTCAATGCCAGGAGAGCCAGTCAAGGGGCCAACAACTACCCAAGACAATGACTGAGCGCAACTAATACCTATGCAAAGTCCATATACTCACTCTCACCCTGCTTAGTTGCTGACTACTCTTTCTCAGCCCAGTTTACTAGATCTTCATCTAAGCCATGCCCACTAATGCGAAAGATCCCCCCACTAAGGATCTGTCATTGGATTTCTTTTCTTTTTCCCTCAATACTATCTCACTTGCTAAGCTCCTCAGTTCCCATAAATTGCACTATGATCTTCAAAGAAGATTGACTCATAGATCTTTATATGCAACCTAATCTGTCTCTGGAGTTCAAGGCCCACATCACCAGCTGCCTTGTGTATATCTCGAACTAGATATCAGCCCAAAACCTGACCCACTTCCCACCTTTCCTATTTCTGTCAAGGCCATCATCCTCCCAGTCAACTAGACTAATAACCCTGGTGTCATCCCTGATTGCTCATTTGTGGACCCATTATATATTGAATTAACTCTCTACTTTCCATGCACATAGCTACCCTTCTAAGATAGGTCGCTTCACACCAGGGCACTGCCATAGCTTTTTAACTGATCTCAATGCCTCAATTTTCTTCTCATTCTAATCTGTCCTACACTCAGCTTCCTAGAACACGTCTTCCTTCCCAACTCCAGAATGAATAGGAAATTCTCTATTTGGCTTTTAAGGCTCTTCATAACCTGTCTCCTTCCTACCTTTCCTGTCACCCCACACTTTCTCATCCCCTCCACAAACAATACTATCCAGATACAATGGCCCACCAAAGACCCTCCATCTCCTAATGTCTTGATTTCCCACTGACTGTCCCCTACTCCTGGAATGCTCTATTCCTTCTCCTCTACATCTTAAGCTTCCCTTGCTTCTTTAAAAATTCAACTCAAGGGGGCAGCTGGGTAGCTCAGTGGATTGAGAGCCAGGCCTAGAGATGGAAGGTCCTAGGTTCAAATCCAGCCTCAGACACTTCCCAGCTGTGTGACCCTGGGCAAGTCACTTGACCCCCATTGCCTACCCTTACCACTCTTCCACCTATAAGTCAATACACAGAAGTTAAGGGTTTAAAATTAAAAAAAAATTCAACTCAAACCCAAAGTGTACAAGGTACTTTTATACTTTTTGTATGCTTTTCTCAGTCTCAAACTCCTCTATATTTTCCACCTGGAATTCATGGCCACTCTAGCTTTGTCAAAGCACATGCATCAGGAGTCTCCAGAGCTCAGTACAGTGCCTGGATCAAAGTAGAAGCTTAATTAATGTTTATTTACTGAATACCAGACTAACTGAGCCAAAGTTTTCAGTGGATGCTGACCCACAAAGGACCTAGAACTTGTAGGGCATAATGGGACAGAGTACTGGATGCTGCTGCACAGCAATCTTTACTGTTTAGATCAAGAAACCATTCATCCCAGGCTCTTTCAAAGGATGTGATCTTATTGCTTGGCTTCTATGTCTCCTTTCAACTCTCACCAGGTCCCAGATCTTACAATCTTCTACTAAGATGCAGGAGAAATCTTCTCAGTCTGTCTCTTTCTCGGATGTTCACATTTCCATTTGCACAGAGAGTTGGGAGGAGTAAGAAGCCAACCTGTTCATTGTAAAGGGAGAAATGCCAAGGAGATACTGGAGCTGCCCGGAGTATTTTGGCAAATCCCAAACAACAGATCTTCCTCTGGCAGAAGGAGAGTCCTCTGTGCAAACCTGCATTTAGGGGCCACGTTGTTCGGGGGAGTAAGAGAAAAAGCTATAGGAGGGGACAAAACTGGACACCTGAATGTCAGGGCCTAATAAAGACTAACTCATATTCCTATAGTGATTTAAGCTTCACAGGACACTTTCCTCATAATAATCCTATGGGGGGGGGGAAGGAAGAGGGCAAATATTATTTTTCTCAGATGAGAGAAGAGAAGAAAAGAGACAGAGACAGGTCATGGGGAATGGAGAGAATCTGGTAGTCCTTATCTCTTTTCCCTGCTTTCCTTCAGCTAGCACACATTTCTAAGCATGTTTTTTTAATTCTGTTAAATATTGTATCTGAGATGGGAATTTCCTCTGACAGAGGACATAATCATGAGCATTTGATATGGTTCATAACTATACTTCGAAAAGCAGAAACACTGTGAATATGTCTAACCAGAGCGCCAAAACTACCATGTAGTGACACCTAGTGTTCAGTCAAAATCTGCCTCCCTATAATGTCCACCCTTTGCTCTTAGACCTGCCCTCTAATCTCTCTTCCATATTTCAGCTATTTAGATATATGAAGATGGATCTCAAATCTCCATCTAAGATAATCTTCTCAGACCCATTTTCTTGCCTCACTTCTGCCCCTTGTCCTACACTCCGAAGCTTGTTCCCAATTACCCTTAACGTTAAGGACCCAGAAACAATCAGAGAGTGAGGGAAAGACAGGGAAGGTCATGCTTCAAGTGTTTCATTGCTGTGAGTGTCATAGTCAGAGAATGTGGGTAGCAGCTGGAATTGTGTTCACAGCTGGAATGTATTTGGAGAATCTAGCTGCAGTAAGAGCTAGCTGACTGTCCAGTGCCTGGGTGATGAGATCAGACAGGGCTGCAGCCTCCCCTTGAGAAAACAGAGATTGATAAGGGGCTGAGAGTTACATCCCCTGACTTATTAATCCCAGGTTCTGGGCATGCTTTATACAGTAACTTCCCTAACATTTCCTGCCCTTTGATCCAGCCATACCATTGCTGGGTTTGTACCCCAAAGAGATCATAGATAAACAGACTTGTACGAAAATATTTATAGCTGCGCTTTTTGTGGTGGCAACAAATTGGAAAAGGAGGGTATGTCCTTCAATTGGGGAATGGCTGAACAAACTGTGGTATATGTGGGTGATGGAATACTATTGTGCTAAAAGGAATAATAAACTGGAGGAGTTCCAGGCGAACTGGAGAGACCTCCGGGAACTGATGCAGAGCAAAAAGAGCAGAGCCAGAAGAACTCTATACACAGAGACTGATATACTGTGGTAAAATTGAATGTAATGGACCTCTGTACCAGCAGCAATACAATGACCCAGGACAATTCTGAGGGATTTATGGTAAAGACGCTACCCACATTCAGAGGAAGGACTGCAGGAGAGGAAACATATAAGAAAAACAACTGCTTGAACGCATGGGTCGGGGTGGACATGATTGAGGGTGTGGACTCGAAACTACCATACCAATGCAACCACCAAAAATTTGGAAATTGGTCTTGATCAAGGACACATGACAAAACTAGTGGAAATGCGCATCGGCCATGGGTGGGGGGAATGCGGGGGGGGTGAAGGGGAAAGGAGGAGCATGAATCATGTAACCATGTTAAAAATGAATATTAATAAATGTTTTAAAAAATCACTGCACCCACACCCAGAGAAATTTGCACAGTTTAATGAGATATAAGCACTACCCTATATTTAAAAATCTCCTTTCCTCTCTTTTTCCTTTTCCCACCTTCTCTATTACCCTCTCAATGCCTTTGATGTCAAAAAATGGGGAAATTTAGAACCACAGAATAACAGAGCAAGAAGAGCTCTATCCCCATGTTCTGTACTTTACAGAGGAAAAAAATGAAGCCCCAAGAGGTAAAAGGATAGGGCTAGATAATTCAAGCAGTCCTACTGGAACCCAGCATTCTAAATCCCAGTCCAGAGTTTTGCCCCCCATCATACTGCTTCTAGGTCATCGAGAAGGGCAAAATAAGATGGGTTTCTAAAGAAAGGAGGAATTTGGAAAAGCCTGGCTTCAAAGCAGTCATGGGTCCAGTGGGGATGTGGAGGAAGAAAATAAGAAGCAGGGTTTGATTCCTTTTCCAATATAGAGCATGGGGTCTCAGATTATGAGTGGAATAGGTGTGAGGTAAGATTTTAAAAATTAGGTCACAGAATCATTTAATTTGATCATTAATCCATTTCACATAAGTACTGACTTGAGCATAAATTCCAGGACTGTTGACAAAGCTTTAGCCTTCTCCCAAGCTCACAACCCCAGCCTGAAGCCATCTGCCCTTCACTTTACAGACCAGGGATCCACCAGAGTCACCCTAGGAAAATAAAGGAGAGTCTGTTAGTGTAGTCCAAGTGACAGAGGGTACCCAAGTATGAGGAAGAACCCATGGATCAAATCTGAACTCTGAGCCCCAGAAAGGAGAAATCAGAGAAACACTCACCTGGAAGGAGTCCTTGCCAGGCTTACCGGCACATAGTATGTCATCAAGAATTATCTTAGTGGAAGAACTAATGTTGGACCCTTTATGGTATTGCTCTTCACAAGCAATGTTATCCACCACTGGGACCTTCACCTTTCACAGGGTGAAGGGAGGTGGCAAAAGCACTGTAGAGAGAAAAGACTAGAGTATTTCAGCTAGTTCTGGAAAGCAGGGTAATGTCTTAAGTACTAGATGCTAAAAAGAAATCAGAGATTCTGGAAGCCATTTCTCAGCCCTACATGACTGGGTACCTAGGTTCGTGGGAAGAGTTGAGACTTGCTCAGGGTTAGAGGGGGCAGGATCATCACTCTCTAATCAGATAGGATAAGTAAAGGTGGGCAAGTGAAAATCAGAGAGATTACACTGAAACTGAGGAAGGGAATTGGTACTCAAGAGCCAAGTCTTTAGTAATCAAAGTCATAAGATTAAGAGCTAAAAGAGATGAAAATCACCTAGTCCAAACCCTCCCCAGAGAAGGACAATGACTCTTCTAAGGATATTAAGTTAGAGAGGAAAAATGCTAGGATTGGATCTTGATTGTCAATCTAGTGCTCTTACTACCATTGATGGGGCAGATCCACCAGCCTAGGCCAAAAGGTTTCTACTCAGTCACACTGAGCAGCCAAGCTGAGGAAGTTGGGATGGAACACTGATCCGAAGAATTTCTGCTACAAAGGAATGAGGGTGGATTTTTTTTCTTGGTAAAGAAAGCATGTACCCAAGCTTTGAAATTCCGCAGCTCTAGCCCTTACCCCTTAACTGGCACTGGGAAATCCTAGATGCCCAAAGGATTCAGTGCCATTCCCATTGCTTACCTCCAACTCTGATATTCCCTCAGCCAGTCACCCAGCATTTCATTTTTGGGGTGAACATTTGTGAGGCATCAGGGAGTTGGATGATTTCGACATTTTGGGAGATATTTGCTGGGGACTTCAGCTTTAACAAGGCAATATCTGCCCCTAGAGTATAATTAATGTAGTTTGGATGGACAATGATCTTCTCCACATGCTGAAGCTTGTCCTCATAGTCCAGATGCTGTTGTCTCAAATTTATCATATAGTTTTCCGGTTCTGGTTGCCATCTGGCAAAGAGGGAGACAAGTATTCCTTAGAGGCAGCTGAGTCTGGGAGGCCCTGGGAGTCTGGGATGCTCTACTAAATTGAGTAGCCTCAGGCCTCCATATTGATTCCCTATAACCCACTACCCTGGATCTCAGGATGGATCGTCCCTGGGCCTCCTGTATTCACCCATAATGACAATGGGAGGAAATCTCTCCCACTTCTTTCACTTGGGCTTTTCTCTTAATTATAGTAATACTCCCACATGTGTCTGGGCATTCAATAGAGCCAAGTGAAAAAGCCAAGGCAGGGACTAATACTTCACTTTATAGTATAGGAAACCAAAGTCCAACAAAGGAAAGCAAATGATTCAACCACACCATGAACTGGCAGCAGTCTAGACTCAAAACTGACTCCCAGGCCAAGGCCTCTGCCCACTTCTACCCTTCCCACCCTGAGGATTGTCCATGCCCACCGAGCTGAGGAAGAGGAGGTAACTCACTTGCTAATGCAGTGGGCAGCAGTCAGGACCCACTGAAGTCCGATGAGGGAACCACCACATATATGCTGCCAGTATTCATTTTGGAGCATTCTTATGGTGACCTGCCATGGAAACTCCTCTTCTTTGGTCTCCTTACCCCCAACAATGACAACCTGTCCCCTGTTTGGGCAGAAAGGAAGGTGACTATGCAAAGAGAACCACACCGATGGTCCCAGGCATTCAGATCTTGCAAGATTTCAATAACAATCTCTGTTCCCTCAGCTTCGCTGCCATGGATTGGTTCTAAACTGAAGGATCGCCCCTAAAAACAGTACTAAGAGTGACTACTGATTTTCTTTGTATAGGAAATTCTGTCTTCCAAAGCCAGTAAGCAGCTTCTCTGCAACAAAGAGTTGCCCAGAGGTCTGAGTGATTAAGTGACTCATCCAGGGTTATACAGCCAGTGTATGACAGAGGCAGGACCTGAATCCCAGGTCTTTCTGGCTCTGAGAACTCTGAATCTGAGTTCTCTATCCTCTATGCCATGGCTGTCATCGTCATCACCTCTTCTCATCATGATTATCATCAACACAATAATATCATTTTGACAGATGAAATATACCCATACCAATTACTTATAATCTACAAACCTTCAGGAATGAAGTCTTCAAAATGTAGAGATCTACCAGGAAAAAAAATTAACACCTTGCAACAACACAATGAGAAATATTTGATCCTGGTCATCTTGTCTTTACTGATATTATCACAAAGATACTGAGCTTATATCCCAGTACTCTAATTCAATTATTAAAATCATTTTGTCCATAGAAAATTTAATACAATAATAATAATGGTTAATAATAGCTCATACTTAAAAAGTCATTTGAAGTTTACAAAACATTGTACATATGTTATCTCATTTGATGTTCCCAACAACCCTGTGATCTAGGTGCTATCATTTTCATTTAATAGATGAGGTAACTGAGATGAGCAGTGACTTATCCAGGGTCACACTGCCAGTAAGAGTCTGACATGGAATACTCCAAAATAAAGACTTGACTTTGAACCATTTCTATCTGGATTTCATCAAAAAGAAATTATAAGAATCAGACAAAAGCAATAACATTGTTGATGATGGCTGAGATTTCAATATCACTTAAATATTTTCAAAATGATGTGTGTGTACATATTATATATAAAATCCTTATTTTTACTTTATGTATTAAGGTATATTACCCCATGGCGACTGAGTGGATTTAGAGCCCTACCTGAAGTCAGGAAGACTCATATACCTGAGTTTAAATCAGGCCTCAGACACTTACTAGCTGTGAGGTGAGGCAAGTTATTTCATCCTGTTCATCTTCAGTTTCCTCATCTATAGAATGAACTGGAGAAGAAATGATAAACCATTCTAGTATCTTTGCCAAGAAGACCTCAAAAGGGGTCACAAAAAGTCAGGCACAACTGAACAACAACAAATATTACCTCATATTTGCTGACAACAACCTTCTCAAAAGTACTACAGGTAATATTATTCCCATTTTAGAGATGATGAAATTGAGGTTCATAAAGATTAAATGAGAATGGTCAATTAGCCGATAAGTAATACTAGCCATCTCTCTTAACTCCAGAGTCACCATTCTTCTTATTATATTATGCTGCAATCCAGGATAAAATCAGGTATCTTTCCCCCACAAACATGCTCTGTCTATACCAGAGATAGCTCAAGGAAGAGTTGAACCATTCTCCTCTGATTGCCAGGGGCCATTCCCCTTGGGAGCCCCACAAGGCTATACAGTGGAAAATGGTAAAGAAAGAGCTAGAAGGGATCATAACTCACCTTGAATCACTGGGATTGTGCTCCCCCAGAGGGGAAGGGTCAGGAGCAGCAGAGAAAACATCTGGAGGGAGAGAGAAGGTAAGAGACTAAAGTCAGCAGAGAAGAAGCCTGGGTACCAGGGTTGGGGATAGAGAAGACACCACCAAGCCAACATCTCTGCTATGCAGGGCTGAGGTTTGGGGTCCAAGGGTCTGGTTGCCATAGTCTAAGATGGAGGTAAGATCTTTACCATGACCAGGTTCTCCAGCTCTGTCTTCCCCTTCAGTCAACATCCTACTTAAAGCTTAAGGACAGGAAGTGGAGAAGGGAGAAGAATCCAATGAGGATCTAACTCTCCTCTGAGGGTAGAGAAGTGATGGAGGGAGGAGGAAGTGAAAGTAGAACTTGCATTGAGAGGTCAGATTGCTCCAGCTAGTCTAGACTCTTCTTTTCCCATCTCTGTCCTCCTACTGACTCTTCTCACTCCCTGAGTGTCTCTAAGTGAGAGACCCCTAAAAAACTGGGACACTAATACATTTCTGATGGATTTGGGAACTGATCCAACCATTCTGGAGGGCAATTGGAATTATGCCAAAAGAGCTATAAAAGAAAGCATACCTTTTGATTCAGTAATACCACTACTAGGTCTGTATCCCAAAGACATTTTTTAAAATGGAGAAAGCCCTGTTTGCACAAAATATTTATAGCTGCTCTTTTTGTGGTGGCAAAGAATTGGAAACTAAAGAGGATGTCCATTAATTGGGGAATGGCTGAATAAATTGTGGCACATCAGAGTGTTAAAATACTATCATGCTATGTCAAAACCAGTGGAAATGTGTGTTGGATATGGGGAGTGGGGCGTAAGGGGGGTGAAGGGGAAAGTAAAAACATGAATCATGGAACCATGGAAATTTATTCTAAAAAAATAAAATATTTAAATCTTAAAAAAATTTACAAATCATAAGTAAAAAAAAAAAAGAATACTATTGTGCTATAAGGAATGATGAACAGGATGGTTTCAGAAAAAGCTGGAAAGATCTACATAAACTGATGCAGAGTGAAATAAGCAGGACCAGGAGAGCATTGTACACAGTAAATGAAATATTGTAGGACAGTCAAATGTGATAGACTTTGCTACTAACAGCATACAATGATCCAGGGTAATTCTGAAGGACTTATGACAAAGAATGCTATCCACCTTCAGAGAAAGAACTGTTGGAGTAGAAATGCCGATGGAAACATGATTTAGCACTTGTTTATTTGAGTAAATGTTTTGGTTTTATAAAATTATTCACTTACAAAAATGAATAATATGGAAATGTATTTTGTGTGATGATACATGTACAACCCAGACTGGATTGCTTGTTAGCTCTGGGAGAGTGGAGGGGAGAAGTGAGACATTACAGATCATATAACTTTGGAAAACTTATGGAGAAATTTGTTATTAAAATAAATAAATAAGAGGTCTCTAGAACCAAAACAGAAATAGTCAAGGGGAATTAGGGAATAAATCCACTATGTTCTGTTTAGACCTCATATATATGGTACTGGTTTTGACACCCTTCTCTTAAACATTTATTGTGCAATATTGTCTAAAAAGAGGAGCTAGATGGCACAGTGGAAAGAGTGTTCAGGCTGAAGTGAGGAAGACTCATCTTATGAAGCCCAGTCAAGAAGATCCAGTCATATCACTATATTATCATTAAGCTAATAAGATATATATTTTCTCCAAATTCCAGGAAAATTGGAAGGCATCAGAGAGATAAAGGTGTTGTGGGGGGCTTGAGGTGAACCCCTAGAGTTTGGGAAGGGTACCTTTTGAAAGGATGCAAGACTCCAAAACTTAGCTTAAAAATAAAAAGAGAAATTTATTAATTTAGAAGGTAATGTTGAATCTGGTCTAGAGGACAGCATAGGTGGAAGACCTCCCAGGGGGAACAGCATGAATGGAAAGCTGTTCTCCCAGAAGACATGATTTCTGGGGTCTTTGTACTCTTTACAACAGTGGAGACGTGACTTTGTGCCATGGTGAAGATGTGACTCTAGAGTGGTATGAACTGAAGCATGGGCAGGGAGGAGGTTTGCCTAAAGACATAGGGGGTGACCCTCATAGTTTAGAGGGCATGACAGGTAGATGTCTTGAATACAACCTGGTGGTTTCAAGGAAATACAACTTGATGGTATCTCTCTATCCATCCAAAGGACGATCCAAGGAGGATAATCCTCCCAGTGTCTGTGTACCCAAATTTTAATACCCAGATTCAGTCTTGGCCGAAGGAATCACACTGACAATGCAATATGCAAGAAGAGGCTCATTCTTTACTAGCAATAATAGCTAGGATCAATAGGCAGAGAGGCATGCCTGAACCAACCCCTTGGAATTCTTAGCCAAGGGTTTATATAGAAATTTTTGGGGAAGGGAGTTGGCACATACATAATCATAAGGGTAGTGTTGGGGACAGGTGGTCAGGAAGCATCTGATAAGGGGGGGTTTCAGGGTCAGGGGTCAGGAAGCATTTGGCAAATATTCATTAAGGAGATAAACATTGTTAAGGAGGTAAACATTAGTAAACATTCCTCAAGAAGGTAAATATTCATCAGAAAAGATAGCTTCAGTTTTAGGCTTATCATAAGGGGAGATAAGGAAGACTGTGCTGAGAAACATTGGGAGCTTCCGGTAGCTTGCCCAGGCTAGAAATAGTTCAGTAATCTGTCAGACCGATTTTTTTTTAAACATTTATTAATAATCATTTTTAACATGGTTACATGATTCATGCTCCTACTTTCCCCTTCACCGCCCACACTCCCCCCACCCATGGCCAACGCACATTTCCACTGGTTTTGTCATGTGTCCTTGATCAAGACCAATTTCCAAATTGTTGGTGGTTGCATTGGTGTGGTAGTTTCGAGTCCACACCCTCAATGATGTCCACCCCGACCCATGCATTCAAGCAGTTGCTTTTCGTATGTTTCCTCTCCTGCAGTCCTTCCTCTGAATGTGGGTAGTTTTCTTTACCATAAATCCCTCAGAGCTGTCCTGGGTCATTGCATTGTTGCTGGTACAGAAGCCCATTACATTCGATTTTACCATAGTATATCAGTCTCTGTGTACAATGTTCTTCTGGCTCTGATCCTTTCACTCTGCATCAGTTCCCGGAGGTCTCTCCAGTTCGCCTGGAACTTCTCCAGTTTGTTATTCCTTTTAGCACAATAGTATTCCATCACCCGCATATACCACAGTTTGTTCAGCCATTCCCCAATTGAAGGACATCCCCTCATTTTCCAGTTTTTTGCCACTACAAAAAGCGCAGCTATAAATATTTTCGTACAAGTCTGTTTATCTATGATCTGTTTGGGGTACAAACCCAGCAATGGTATGGCTGGATCAAAGGGCAGGCAGTCTTTTATAGCCCTTTGAGCATGATTCCAAATTGCCAGCCAGAATGGCCTAATCATTTCACAACTGCACCAGCAATGCATCAATGTCCCAATTTTGCCACATCCCCTCCAACATTCATTACTCTTCCCCTTCTTTCATTTTAGCCAATCTGCTAGGTGTGAGGTGATACCTCAGAGTTGTTTTGATTTGCGTTTCTCTAATTATTAGAGATTTGGA